>NC_134483.1:27760896-28115896 GCF_040206685.1 Ascaphus truei
AACTCCTAGGGCCTGTGGACAATAACCTGCCCCCCCTTCCCCTAGCTACCCAGTCCTATCTGTATCTGGCTAATCCTAACAGCCTAACTCACCTGCAGCCGACACACAGCTCACACTGTCAGCCTGCAGGGATTCACACATGCTTCACACACACTGCACGCACTGTGCCTAGCACATGCAGCGACAACACACACAGACAGCTGCAATCACACACAGCCACCTGGATCCCGCAGCAAATTCACTGCATGCACACTGTGCCTCTTTGCCAGTGCCCACAGCCCTCTCCGCTGTGGCACTGCCAAACTTGCCCCTTCCACACCTAAGGGTCACCTCCCTAGCTATGGCCGTCCCTCTTCAGTTACCCCCTGCCCTTACCGGGAATTGGGGCCTGCCTGGGGATCTAGGGAGAACCCTTACCTGATGCAGGAGCCACGCGCTCCCTGCACCCTTCCTACTCCTTCCTTCTCCTCTGCCTGACTGACGCATGCAAAGCCCGGGAAATGTATCTATATTCCCGGGCTGAGCTTCCTCCAGCCCTATTGGCCACACTCAGGCACCTGATGCCTGTCTCCCTAAGCCTCCTGGGAATTGTAGTTACATTTGTGCTTCTCCCACGCATGCGCGAACTCTCAATGGCCGCCACAAGCTCTCTCTTCCCTGTCCTGCCCTCGCGCGATCTCTCTGGGGCCTTCCCTGCACTTTGCGCCTACTGCGCATGCGCGAGCTAATGCGCAATGGCGGCGCCCTCTGCTTAAGCCGCCCAGCCGGTGGCAACGCGATCGCGGCCTTAGCGACGGCCCGATCGCGTCCCCGGCAACCGGCCTGCGCCGCAACAACTCGCGCTGCTCCCTGCTCTGGCCCCCACCCTCGCGAAGTGCCGGCGGGTCCGTCGCAGCCTCCGGCGGCACCCGCTACCACACGGCCTTCACGGAGGGGGGCCAGAAAGTGAAAATTCACCTCGGGGCTACATATGATATGACATTACAGAATGCTAGTAGGATATTACCATGTACGAAAGCTAGCAACAATATTAGAATTACTATTTCCTCCCTTTTGGCTCTTCGAGTTTTTTCTATGAATAACATTACCTGAAAAGAAGGTAAAATGAAAGTTTTTCTTTTTTAATTTAAATACTACTTATCAAACTTGGCCAATGCGCTTGTCGCCGTTAAACTGTTTTATTTCTGGATGTTCAGAAATTGTTAATGCACTGTTAATCAGTGTTAACTGTTTATAATATGGATGGGCATTGATTGTTAGTTGTCAATGATGCTTAACATTTTCCGGGCCTGTAAAATAGACTAATACCAGAGACATCATTAGCACGTGTCAATGTATAGATCCAAGCAATATTTAACTTATTTTCCTTTAGTCAATTTGTGGAGTGAGGATATGGAGAAAATACGCAGGTGTTTCCAGGTATTATAATTAGGTGCATGCATTTCTTTTTTTTTTTTATCGCTCTGTTTTTATTGGAGGTATCAATATAAGACCAAATGGAAGCGAAGGGGTAGAGGCAATATTTCTCCATCTTGTACAGTGATTTTGAAGAAAAACACATGCATAGGGAATATATCAGGTTCTTTTTCATTGGGAACACACAAAATTCTTATCGATCTCCAAAAATACCGTTATTAACATAAAAATACCATGGTGCATAGGGTAGAGAATATATGAATATTTTAAATACACTTGTGTTTATACCCTACACTCCCTGCGCATGTCCCCTATTATGTTCCAATAAAGCTTTTTTGTTTTGCGTCTTTTGGCACAATAGGCTACAAGCCTGGGACTATATTTCTGTCCCATCTATTGTTGTCCTCATTGAGTGCAATTGTGGGTTTCTTGTCCAGCCAGGATCTTTACCCTGACTAGATTTCTATTTTCTTTTTAATTGGGGCTTACTTCTTGCTGCCATAAATTATAGACAATTCTGCAAAGGTTTAAACCTCTCTTCCTAACCAACGAAAACATCTGCAATTTAATGGATACATTGTTACATAAACACATTATAAGTAAGATATAAATAAAACAAACGTGTAGTTTGATGTGCTACGATAGGACTCTTTTAGGAGCTTAATAAATTGGCCACTTATAGAAAGTTTTCCAACTACAGATTACATAAAAAAAAACATTAACTACATCAGTCAAGGATTTACTTTCCTAGCTAGCAAGTAAGCAGTAATGTGCAGGAAATATGTTTGCTTTTGAAAAAGGGAATGTACTGTATATCCCCTCACTTTATACTACTGACAAGGACCAAAGAAGTTAGTGGAGCATAGACAATATACACACACAAAACAGTTGCTGCTCTTTAAAAAAGTGGGTGGTTTCATTCAAAGGTGCAATGCTTTATATATTGGAAAAATGCATATTTTTAAATCAACAATTTAATTGTCTTCCTTGTCAAACATAATCATACGTACATTACAGCAAACATATGGATCTTTTGTTTTTTTTTCTAAATGAAGAATTTTCCTTTCATCATAGACTTTGAATAGGGGAGTGCTTGCCAGTCAACTTCTAATGCAACCCAGTCTTTATTAGAAGATCAATATACTTTACAAGGAGAGGATTAAGAGGAGGATTTGCCTTTGCAAACTCATGTTCAGCTCATGGGGACAGAACAATAAAACTCAGTTTGAGGGTGTAACAAGGGATTTGTCCCTGTACAAAAAGGTGCCTCTAATCCAGCAGTGTGGTGGTTAACTGCTGTAGTCAATTAACCAACACCACCCGGCTGATTAGAGGTTGGTTAGAAAAGCCTGCCTTTGAGACAGGAAGAGAGATTCCTTAGTCCACAACTGGGCTGACCAAGGAAACAGACAGAGCAGAGGTTCCTGAGTCTCACAGATGAGACTGATAGAGGGATCACAGTTGTCTGGAGCTCACAAGACTTCTACAGCCGCGGCCACTTTTATTCTCCGACATCTCCGATTTTTTTCGGGGATTTTTTCCGAATGCCACGCACTTCACCGCGTTCATGTCGCACTCATGTTGCATTCATGCCGGCGTCACCCGCGGTTGATGTGTTTATTGATGTGTTTATTGATAATGGTTCGGATTTAATTGGTTGCAATTCTTCGCGTATTCCCCAGGTGGCAGATATTCATGAATTGTAATGCACATGCGCTTCAGTAATGTGTCGACTTGCAGGTGTTTAAAAAAATACCACAGTGGTCCATTGTAAATTGACCTTGGTACTGAAGAAGTTACAATAATGTATCAATTTAGGCTTTTCATATTAAAAAATAAATGCAGTGTCTGGTGTTGTTTTATTGTCCTGTGAGTCCCGACATGAGTGTACCACTGCAGTCCGTGTTCCAAAAACCCGACATCAAGTACGCTTATTTAATATGGGCCGCGATTAATGCAACAGATGATAAGATGGCAACAGTTGGTCAAATTTATCAGTATTTTATCGAAAACTATGACTTTTACAAATTTTCACCAGATGCTCATGTGTGGAAGCGTGCAATAAGGAAAAAGTTATGTATCGATCCGTGTTATTTTCGTATTGATCCCGGTGTTAAAGGAGGGTATTGGTGTGTAGATTTTTCCCGTATCTTTGATCATGGAGACTTCAAAAGGCGAAAGGTCATGTTAAAACCAACTAAGAAACGTCAGTCGCTGGCAAGCAATGCGCCAGCGACAGCACCAGCGTCCAATAACGGTCTGACTGTCAGTGAAAACCTGGTGACCGGCAACCCTTGCTGTCTGTCCCCGCCCGGATACCTGCAGCCTGAGACGGATTTCGCGTACAGATTCCAGCAAGCTTGCCTGTACCAAAGCGATATCCAGCCTCATCAGCTGTCAACTCAGAACCGAGAAAATTATTGGTGGGACTTACTGTGGGAACTTCTTTAGGGGACTAACTGACCATTACAGTAAAACTTGTACTTTTATTTTCCTCAGAAAAGAAAACTTTGTCATCTCATGCGGAAAATGGCAAAATGGAGGGATTTCGATGGATAATATCGCTTTGTGTAACGATGCCTGCACATTGCTGAATCGGATTTAAAAAACCACGTACCGGAGTCAGTTTAGTGGCCGTTGTTGTTGATTAGGATAGAATAACTGAGAGCTTCATAGAAAACCTGAAACAGTATATGCTGTTGTTTTCAGACAGTATACAATACTTTTTTATATACATACAGTACTGTATAATAAACCCAAAAAATAAAACGTATGCATTTATTCTACATGTATTCCAGTACATATGTGTATTCAATACCCGTACAGCATATTGTTTTAATATTCTTGTGATGTACTGAGCATGCCCACAGTATACAGTACAGTACTGTACAGTATGCCTGGACAGTACTGTACTGTATGTTCTAGAAACACTGTATGTTGTTACAGTATAAAAGGAGACAATGTAAAAATTTAAAACAAATCAACGTTTTCTTTTATTGGTGGAGTAAGTACAAAAACATTTATGGAGTAAGTAAAAACATTTATTCAAAAATACAATTTAAAAACATTTAAAGTGTACAGCAATTCAAAACATTTACAGGTGTATGGTGTACTGCTAGTAAAAACATTTATGTACAGTATGAATACAATTTCAAACTAGCAACATTTCCTTTATTGAAGTTCAGAAAGTCAAAACATTTACAGTAGGATGGTGTACTGAACAGTAAGTCAGGCCTGCACAACTCCAGTCCTCGAGGGCCGCAAACAGGCCCCATTTTCACCCTGAATAAATTGCATTCAACATACTTAGTGTGTGTGTGTGTGTGTGTGTGTGTGTGTGTGTGTGTGTGTGTGTGTGTGTGTGTGTGTGTGTGTGTGTGTGTGTGTGTGTGTGTGTGTGTGTGTGTGTGTGTGTGTGTGTGTGTGTGTGTGTGTGTGTGTGAGAAGCTGAGTGTACTGGACGGCAAATAAAAGGACCAGTCAAAAAGCTAGAGCCTCTCTCAAGAGCAATCAAAACAGTGACAAGAAAAAAACAGATAAACCCTACCCCTCACCCTGTGACAAGTCTAAATTGGGTGGCAAAGAAAAACTTGTGAACCCCCCTGACATCACTGGACTGACATGGAAAAGTGGCAGGGCCAGAGGGGTCACAGTGCAGAGTAAGGGGATGGAAACAATTATCACAGTAAAGTGGTGTAGCCAGGGCTGGTTTCTGGCTACCAGTCTTCCCTTCTCCAGGCAGTAAGTAAATGCAGGCCTGCGAACAAATCCTGGGTTTTCCCCACCCCTAGTAGCTTCCGTGAGTCACACGGGAGGTGGTGCAACTAGGCCTATGTGTCCAATCAGGGACTCAGACCTGGTTCCTGCTTTTTCTGTACTCAAGGAGCTGCACACCCCAAATTCAGCAGTTGCTTCTACCGTCTACCCTGGTCTACCCTATTAACTGTGCAGGGCTCTGTCAGTTTGTACTCCCTCCCCCAGGGGAGTGGAGAGGGAGACTATTCCTCTTACTTCACCAGGGAGCAAGGGAAGAGCAAGGACAGCTTCAAGTGCCCTTGGCTTGGAGTGAAGGTCCAGGGTAAATCCTGAGAGTGAAGGCTCTAAGAACTGCTTGCTGCTGTGAATGCTGTAAGATCTGCAGTGTGCAATATAGTGCGTTCCTGTTTTACTATACCTTCCTGCCTTTGACTGCAATCTATCAGGGGAAGGGTAAAGAAAAAAGGGTTCTCCTGCAGGGATTGTCCCCCATATCCCTGGGGTCTGCATGAGATGGAGGCGCTGTCACCATGAGTACGAATCGGTTATTACACCTTAAGCCAGTTCTGACCGCTTCCACAACACCGGAGGAGACTCAGATCTACTGTGAGCCAGGAGGTATGCACCACAACACCCCATATAGCAGTGAAATCTCCCAGAGGGGGGGGGGATATGTGTTACATTTGGAGGCGCTGCTGAGATCATCAGGACAGGCTTTCAGCGAAGCAAAATTAAAAGATAATAATGTACGCTTCCAGAGCCAGTGCTTATGAAGGATGGAGGCTAGGTGTAGTCAGTAGGAGAGTTACCTCGCAAAAAACGACCTAGACGGCCCTATCGGGTGAAGGGTCTTGAGACATAAGGCTATTGCTGTGCTAAATTGCCATGAGGCGGGTAGTCGGGATGCCTAGGGGAGGGCCTGGTCAACGCAGTTAAGAGGAACCCCTAGATAGGATCCACGATACTGACAGCAAAGAGGGGCGGCGTAAGAGTACTGCACAGGGAAGAGCCCAGAGAACAACTAGCCAGTAGCCAGACTATGGAACCACAGAGTGTTATCGTGTGCAGTGGACTGTTATCGTGTGCAGTGTACTGCAGAAATAATTTTGCCTAGCCTGGGGTATATTGATGTTCCACTGGTCAAAGACTACCATATACTGCAGAGAACTACAGAAAATGCTCCCGCCAAAACTATGAGGACCGCATGGTCCAGTTGCAAAATACTGAGACTGGCGTTGCAAATTTGCTGTTGAATGGTACGAAAGCCATAAACGTGCCCTTTCTGTGCTGCCTGGACCTGCTTTCCTCCCATAACAGAGATGCAGCTAATTAGTTCTTAAAGGGAGAGCTCCTCTCTGCACCTCTCTCCCCAGGTACTACCTCCTCCCCTGACATAAGGGCTTATATTATCATGCCTAAGGTGAGGAGGGATAGTACTGTCACGGCCCCCTTAAATCTCCAACATCACCGTATTAATACGGGGATGTGTGCTTTTCCAGCCGAACTTGGCCGTGCGCCAGCCGCATCTCCTGGCCGTGCGCCAGCCGCATCTCCTCTTCAGCGCTAATGGCGCTGAACATTGAAAGCGCCCATGGCGCCGAAACTAAAGAAAAAAAGCTCGCGTCTGCCTGCAATTTTAAAAATCCCGCGGTGGCGGCCAAAGGAGACTAAGGGCGTCTGCCACTGTAGGCACAGGGGGCTGCACCTGGACCCCTGACTTGTAACGTCACTCGCTCTACGGGCACTAACCATGGCCACAGCCATTGGCCTAGTACATCCAGTGCCCTGGCAGCACATCCCCCAGCTCCTGCTGGTAGCCCCAGCTACATCATGGACATAGGTAGAAGCTGTAGGCACTGGCCCCAGCATCAGCAACACTGAGGCTCCACCTAGTCGGAAGCAGGAAGCATGGTGTTAAGTGCCCTATATCACCTAGCCACAGCATTGAGGCTTGTGTGAGGGCTGTGGCTGAAGTAGTTTGTCCCTCTACAGTAGTGACAGCCAGCAAGATATACAGGAAAGAAGTATTCATAAGCTGGCTTCTACCCATATCCTTGTACAGAGGGGCATTGCTGTGGTGGGACCTACATCCCCATTGAACCCTTGGAAGAGTTGGGTACAAGAATCACACTGTCAAATGTGGCCCCCTTCTTCCCAGACTGCCTCATGTGCCCTCACCTGCAAGCCCTGGGAGACATCAAGTCTCCCTATCAAAAACATAATTGGGCTGCAGGGATAGAGTGCAGAGTCACGTGCCCTTATTAAGGTGGCAGCCAAAACTGCTTCTGCCAGGGAACACAGAGTTTGTGGAGGGGTCCTTTTGGGTCTTGTATGAAGGCATCGTATTCAGGGTATACAATAGCATGGATGAGGTTATATGTTATCTGTGCAAAATGCTGGGGCATGGGGAATATAAGGTTTACCCCAGCTTCTGTACCTGTTCCTCCTTCCGCATAAGACCCTGTCCCACTGAGACCACCACAGCATGGTTTTGTCTTCCCCCAAGCACACCCTACCCCTAATATATGCACCTTACATTGTGCAGGGAGCGGGAGGAAATTCCCGCTGGGAGACAGTAGCACCCTCTCCTGGAGAATCACCCTACAGGAAGAGGAAGTTTAAAACCCATAAGGAGGGTGGCTAAGGATGAGGAGGGGGACAATTTACTATGTTCAACCTCTAAAAAATCCTAAATGGAAAAAGGCATATGTCCCACACAGTGGTTTTCTCCGCCCCACTGGTTAAGATCAGCTAGCCTGGGCCAGACCCCACTCCAGATCCCCAAGGAGGTGAGGCCGTAGGGTCTGGGCTTCTGGAAGTAGTGGGAGGGAAAATGGAGGAACCCTAAACCTTGGCATGGAAGATGGGGTGCCCTCCACTTCCCTTTCCTTTGTCCATTGTTCCTTTATATTATTTTTATGTGGTTCCCTTTCATTTTATCCTTAGTGTTTTCTTTTCCTTTTTCCCCCTTTTCAGTTTTTTCCTTTCCCTCCCTTCACTCCCTTTTTTGTCATCCTCCCTGCTCTTTTCATTTGTTCCCATATTGAGAATTTGTTTCTTGCTCACGTCGTTTTCACCTTTCAAGTGAACTATTCATCCCAAGGAAAGTGCAAATGACACAGGCTCGTCCCTAGACATGAAAAATGTTGTTTTGAGAATTGGCGGATTGCTTTGTGGATTCTGCTGGGAATTTCTGTGGATCAGTCTAATAATATGAAATTCAATGTTTTTTTTCTATTACTAACAATCTGCACAGCAGATTAATAATTTGAACCTGAAAGAATAATCTGTAATCCACGATTTACATTCTGAAAAAATGTATTAAAATAGGTGAAAGAGGAGAAGACGAACAGTAGAAATAGACGAGCAGCCTCAAGATGAAGCCATTAGTTGCATGGTTAAGCTGTTGGTTGGTGGGTTAGGCTGTTGCTGCTGTAGTACTATAGTTTAAAAATGAATATATTATTTACAGGTCCGGAGACCTCCTACTTCAACTATGTCCTTTAAATTAAAATAAGAACAGGGTGATCGCCTTTAAGAGCTGTACAGGGAGATGCAGCTCTCTCTGCGCAGCTCTTACAGATTGCTGGGCGATCGCACAATAAAAACAACTGCAAGGTTGATCGGTATAGCATTTTTGTACCAAACGGTATCTACCAAGCGAAAAATCGTACTGAATACCGTTTTCACACAAATTTCATACTGTGAGGTTACAGCAGGCCAAACCAATCGATACAGCAGTGATCTTATTGAAGCTACCTGAATAGGCCCTCATATCTCATAATGACGAGGTGAACCTACGTGATGATTATTATATAAAGCACTTTTCCTGTTGACAAGTTCAACCACCTCATTGTATGAAAGGGGTTGCATCGTACTGCAATTGTATTGCAAGTAATGCAATGATTGATGAGGATTGCATGAGACAAAGACAAGAGAATCTGCTACTACTGCAGTCAGTGATGATGAGAGATGAGGATTGCTTTGAATGGTGAGTAATGAGGAACATTGTGGTGGTGTTGCGGGCATTAGTGCACTACCAGATCTGGGAAGAGTATAGCATGGCCGTGCAGAGTACATGGTGTGCATTATAGGCAGGGTGGACCATAATCCCATATTTGTTTCATTTATCTTTTAATGTTCTTCATTTATCTTATAGTTCATGATTCAATACACTGTATATTTGTCAGGAATCCACTCCTGGCTTTTCTCGTAGCCTTACAGGGTGCTGTTGTTCTCACTAATTCCCTCTTTGCAATCAACAGCAGCTGTGTGGGCTATCACTGCAACCTAGCCTTGTACTCAGTCATTGGAGCAGTGCCATCGTACCCTCCTCCGGGGATTGACACGCTGGCCTTTAAATACTGCATTCCCCACAATCCCTCTCTGCCGAGCATAATCCTTCTTGGATGTTAGAGTAGACGGGGGCTAGACACCACTGTAGTCTGTTAAAAAAACTTTTATTGCATGGTGAGTGAGGGGTACAAAAAAGGAACTCTGATGCGTTTCGGGATAGTATCCCTTTGTCAAGGGGATACTATCCCGAAACGCGTCAGAGTTCCTTTTTTATACCCCTCACTCACCATGCAATAAAAGTTTTTTTAACAGACTATATTGGTGTCTAGCCCCCGTCGCCTCTACTCTGCTGTGCTCCGCATGGGATCCCCGGACCGTTTTTCGTTGAATATCATTGGCGTGATGCACGCACTCGGATGAGCTGCACTCCGGCCCTGGTTTGTGGCGAGCACAACCATGACAGTATGCTCGGCCCCATAAACTCGGACCGCCCTGTGGTGAGGGTTGGTATGTTTCTATCTGAAATCCTGTCCCGGCCTGTGGACCAGTCCCAGTTTGAAAACCAGTATCTGTGCGAAATACTACCCCTGATTGAAGATCAGTTTATGTATGAAGGTTTAACCCAGGCCTGCACAACTCGTAACGTGAGAAGGGCCGAACTGCTCCAAGGAAAAAAAAAATTGGGCCGCACGGGTAAAATCATCATCATCATCATCATCATCATCATCATCATCATCATCATCATCATCATCATCATCATCATCATCATCATCATCATCTCTCCTCCAGCACCTCATCTTCATCATCCTCATATCTCCCCCAGAACCCCTCACTATCAACTCCCTATCTATCACTCGTACCCCCATCTCTCCCCCTCACCCACACACATAATACTCCACCTCCACATCAAACACACAATACTCCCCTGCACACCACACACATCCCACCACCCCTGCACCTCACATCACTATCCCCCCTGCACTTCACATCAACTCTCCCTGCACCTCACATCAACCCCCCCTGCACCACACATCAAGCCCCCCAGCACCTCACATAAAGCCCCCCAGCACCTCACATCAAGCCCCCAGCTCCTCACATTAAACCCCCAGCACCTCACATCAAGCCCCCAGCACCACACATCAACCCCCAGCACCTCACATCAACCCCCCCTGCACCTCACATGAAGCCCCCAGCACCTCATATGAAGCCCCCAGCACCTCACATTAACCCCCAGCACCACACATTAACCCCCCAGCAGCACACATTAACCCCCCAGCACCACACATTAACCCCACAGCACCACACATCAATCCCCCAGCACCACACATCAACCCCCCCAGCACCACACATCAACCCTCAGCACCTCACATTATGCCCCCAGCACCTAACATTAAGCCCCCAGTATCACACATCAACCCCCTAGCACCACACATCAACCCCCCCAGCACCACACATCAAGCCCCCAGTACCTCAGATTAACCCCCCCTGCACCTCACATTAACCCCCAGCACCTCACATTAACCCCCCTGCACCTCACTTCAAGGCTCCAGCACCTCACATTAACCCCCCAGCACCACACATCAACCCCCCAAGCACCTCACATCAAGCCCCCAGCACCTCACATTAACCCCCCAGCAACTCAAATTAACCCCCAGCACCACACATCAAGCCCCCAGCACCACACATCAACCCCCAGCACCTCACATTATGCCCCCAGCACCTAACATTAAGCCCCCAGTATCACACATCAACCCCCTAGCACCACACATCAACCCCCCCAGCACCACACATCAAGCCCCCAGTACCTCAGATTAACCCCCCCTGCACCTCACATTAACCCCCAGCACCTCACATTAACCCCCCCTGCACCTCACTTCAAGGCTCCAGCACCTCACATTAACCCCCCAGCACCACACATCAACCCCCCCAGCACCTCACATCAAGCCCCCAGCACCTCACATTAACCCCCCAGCAACTCAAATTAACCCCCCAGCACCACACATCAAGCCCCCAGCACCACACATCACCCCCCAGCACCACACATAAACCCCCCCTGCACCACACATCAAGCCCCCCAGCACCTCACATTAAGCCACCTGCACCTCACATTATGCCCCCAGCACCTCACATCAAGCCCCAGCACCACACATAAAGCCCCCAGCACCTCACATTAACCCCCAGCACCTCACATTAACCCCCCAGCACTTCACATCAAGCCCCCAGGCCCCAGCACCTCATATTAACCCCCAGCACCTCACATCAACCCCCCCTACACCACACATCAAGCCCCCCAGCACCTCACATTAACCCCCCAACACTTCACATCAAGCACCCAGCACCTCACATTAACCCCCCAGCACCACACATCAAGCACCCAGCACCTCACATTAACCCCCCAGCACCTCACATCAAGCCCCCAGGCCCCTGCACCTCACATTAACCCCCCAGCACCTCACATCAAGCCCCCATGCACTTCAAACCCTCTCTCCCATCCCCTCCCCTCGGTTTGCAGTGGAGGAGGCGGCGGCAGAGCAGTCAGGAGTGCACACACGCTCTAGCAAACAGCAGGCAGGAAAGGAAGTGCCTCAATGCTAGAGCGCGCTGCTACCCTGCGAGGGGGAGAGCGGGCTCGCGGGGGAGGGTGACAGCGGGCTCGCGGAGGAGGTTGACAGCAGGCTCGCGGGGGGGCGCGGGAGAGTGGACTCGGGAGGGTGGGGGAGAGCAGAAAGCCGCCTCAGGCCGCACAGTGAGTGCAGGCGGGCCGAATGCGGCCCGCGGGCTGCGTGTTGTGCAGGCCTGGTTTAACCCCTTTGCAAAGACAATGTCGTAATGATCCCATTATTAAGGCTTACTGCCTCAAGGACTTAAAACAGTCTCTGTCCGCTTGTGTTTGCTCCCCTGGTTCCCCTTTAACCTGGGATAACGTGTACCCTATGGAACTGGCCGACGCCCAAGAGGCACTCCATGCCCTGGCCTTTTCATTGGACATTCACATAGTACAAAAGGGCGCCCTCTTCATGTTGGCTCAGGCTCAAAATACGCTCCATGTACTTTCCTTAACATTGGACATTTGCATAAAAGAACAGGACCCCTTCCTCACCAGCTACGCTGCTGCTTGGCAGTTCCCCTGTACTGACAGTCCTGTTGCTAAACCTGTTGCTAAACCCTCTCAAAAAAAAGACCAAACTGACCCACTATCACTGCCCCCTAAGGTAGAAGCTGCCATGGTCTCTAGCCCTGATTGCACCTCCCGTTACTTAGACCCCAAGGATATGTCTGCGTTAACCCCTGCCAATCAGCCCTGTGAGGTTCCCATGGAGTATACGTGTATTTCCCAAAGCCAAAGCTATGGCTCTAGTGCCTGAGAATGAACCCCTTCAACCCTCAATTTCTAACTCGGAATCCCTAACTCCTGCCCTGGAGGTTATTCCTGTCTTAAACCCTGCTAGTCAGTCCTATGAGCCTCCTTTGGTAATTCCCTGTTGTTCGCCAGCCAAGTACAAGTCCTTGCTACAGAGGAGGAACTCCTTGTGTCCCCAATTTCAGAGGCAAATCTCCCTCATTGACTCGCAGGTACTATCTGCATTAACCCCTGTAAATCCTTGCTGCCCCCAGGCTAATGCGTCCTTTCTAGCATCAGAGAATGAATCCCCAAGTCTGACAGCAGAGGTTGCACTGAATGACTCCCCTAAGGTTGCGGAGTCTTGGATATTCTTTGCTATAATCCCCCTGCTTCAGCTCAAGTTTCCGCTGCCGTGTCCCCTGAAACTTCTGCTAAAATACTGATTCCAGTTAAATGTATTCAGGAAACAGGTTTTCCCTAAGCCTGTTTACAGAATCCCCACTCCCAGGTATTTCGCTGACCCAGTCTGTCACTCAGAGAGCTGTGATCCCTGCTTCAGCGCATAGTCTCCTTGTCATGGAATCTGTAGTCTTTTCGGATTTCCCAGACACTCCTTCCCAAGCAACACCTCCAGAGATCAGGGTATCTGTCGTCACCCCCTTAGTATAGTCAGAGACCACCTGCCTACATTACAAATTCAGGTGTTTAAATCTGAGCTATTTTGACTTCCTTCCCTTGCTAAACCACAGTCCTTTAGCACTGCATCTAAATGTGCTCCAGCAACCGCTGGGTTATTCAGGGCTAAGATTAAAACTCCTGTGTTAAAGGGTACCTTCTCACACATGTCCAGCAGACCTAGAACTTCCGTGATTGCTTCTAAGTCACTTACCACTGTATCTGATTTTCTCACTAGTGAAACCCAGACACCCACATCACTGACTAGTACAGTAGTTTCATTATCAGAATTTTCGCACTAGTAAACATACCTATTTCTGATTTTGTCATGACAAGTACCCCTGTTGTTAGGGCCCTTGTAGTTTGGGATAAGACTCTTTTTTCTTCTAAGGTTTCTGCTATTAAGAGTTTCCCCGGTTACAACTTACCGCATATTGTCTCTCTAACTCCCATCATTACTCCCCCACTACCCGTCACTGATTCCCAGGCACCAGCTCCAGAAGCTAGTTCTCCTCCTACCAGTGCCCCTGCAGTGCTAGATGTTCCTGTTATAGATTCTGAGCCTCCAGCTCCGGATTCTATTCCTCTACTCGCTGCTGCTCTTGTAGTCTCTCAGGTTCCTGTTACTGAAGTACAGACTTCCGCTCCAGATGCCAACTCCCTCCCTCCGCTGCCCCTGCACTGCCTGATTCTCAAGTTCCAGATATTAAAGCCCCAGAGCCTAATCCTACTCCCACTCCTATGACAAAGTACGATGCCCTTGGAGTTCATTGCAGCACGTAGTCCGCCCCATGCGGTTGTTCTAATCTCTGCAAGGACCAGCATACCTTCCCCAGACTCTGATGCCATATCTAAAGTAACCCTTGCTGCGCTCCAAATCCCCAGTGCGGGAGGGCAGTTTCTTTTCACTGACCATTCGGTGGTCCCTTAAGTACCTCAGTATGACTTTAACTATGGGGTTTCTCTCCCTATTGTCTCTGGCTTGGACTCTGGGAAGTGGAGATCACAGACTATACTGTCTCTCTCTGAGCGTTCTACAGTATTTGGGAGCTCCACTACTGATTGCTTCTCTGCCTCAGCGAACCCATGGTTATCCTTCTCGGAACCTTCTGTTGTGCCTGTTTCCTCTGTGTTGGAAATACTCAGTTCGCACCCCAAGATTTCGGTCTCTAAGCCTGGTTTACTGTTCGCCTTGTCATCTACTATACCAATACCTGGCAATGCACCCACCCATCATATACTCTCGCTGACCACTACCTGGAAAATCTCTGGAGGAGAAGACCCTCTCAAATTCCTACGTGCAGATGTCACCAAAAACTTTGCCTGTCCGGAGGGTCTCCCTGTTATACCCGATCAATTATCAGTGCCTCTTGGCCCGCACTCTGGTACAATTAATAGGGACCGGGCACCCAGCTGAGGTCCTTCTGCCGTTTCTATTCTGGAAACGCCTCCTTCTCCACAGCTCTGGATTTACAAGTCATTTTGCGTGGCGAGCCTCGTACCAAAAATGTCTGTGCCACCACTCTCATATCCTAGAACATTACTCGCCAATGAACTGCTCGTTTACGGATTCCCGTCCCGCCAAAAGCACTTTAGGAACAACTCAATGTCCCTGAGACCCATGGATGGCCCTGTCTGGCCGCAGTTCTCACCGGGGGGTGGGGGTACGCAAAGGAGTGCCCACGAGTCTCTGGACCACGACTCTACCCCCAATCCTAGACAGTTCAGGAACAATTCCAGGTCCCCCAACTCTGAGTGTCATGTTCGCCCGGAGGTCTCACCTGAAGAGAGGGGGGGCACTGTCAGGAATCCACTCCTGGCTTTTCTCGTAGCCTTGCAGGGTACTGTTGTTCTCACTAATTCCCTCTTTGCAATCAACAGCAGCTGTGTGGGCTATCACTGCAACCTAGCCTTGTACTCAGTCATTGGAGCAGTGCCCTCACACCCTCCTCCGGGGATTGGACCGCAGGCCTTTAAAAACTGCATTCCCACAATCCCTCTCTGCCGAGCATAATCCTTCTTGGATGTTATCTGTGTTTGCCACTAGCTACCTGTTTGGCCGCTTTGTTCCTGGTTCCTGTTCATAGTTCCTGGTTCCTGTCCTGGTTCCTGTGCTGAAGCATTGGTTTCCCAGCGTATCCTTCAGCTCCACATTCCCAGGGGCCTGCTGCCTTTCCCATAGCAGAGGCCTGCCTTCCAAGTCCTGAGGTCTGCTGCTCTCTCTTCTCGCAGAGGCCCGTTCTGGACTCCTGCACTGAAGCACTGGTTTACCAGTGCTGCCTGGCGGTCTGCTAACTCCTGTCAGCCTTCTCCTTCCTGAGACCGGTACCATGGGCCATGGTCGCCACTCACGCAGAACACGCTCCCGCCCTGCAGCTATTACGCTGAAGCGGGACCTAGTTGACTTCCTGTTGCCGAAACTCCGCTTGGATAACGTTTACCCTGATGTCTCCTATCCTGTCCCTGGCTCGTCCACTGACTACGCTGCTCTCTCCAGTCCCGACCCTGGCTCGTTTGACTATGGTTTTCGCATTCCGGATCAGCCTGCACGGTCTAAGGTCAGTGCTTATACAACCCCACCTCAGCCACACGGTCCGGCCCTGGTTTGTGGCGAGCACAACCGTGACAATATTCCACTTATGGTGCACTAGAAAAGGCACTAAATATAATTTCTTATAATTTTTGTGTGTTGAACAGCCAATGGTTTAACATTTAGGTTGTCAAACTATGCAATTAGTTGGCACTTGGCATAACTGTCATACAGTATACTGTATACACAGGTTCTCACTCACATTCGTTCTCCTTGCAATGCAATAAATAATACTAATATCTTGGGGATAAAGGTAGGATCCCAAGAGTTTACATTGGCCCTGTGTGCCAATGATGTTATCCTCATGCTTTCCAGACACATAACCTATCTCGCAAATTTATTCATTGAGCTCTCTCAATATAATAGATACTCAGGCTTCAAGATTAACAACAAGTCAGAGGCACTAAATATAAATCTCAAAAGCAAAGTGGTTAAACTGCTCAGATTTTATTTCGATTTCCGATGGCGACCTTAGGCAATAAAATACCTAAGGGTGTTCCTTACCAATTACTACAAGAACCTATACCAAGCGAACTACCCCAAACTACTAACGACCCTCTGCATTGACCTACTACTATGGTCTAGATTTGACATTTCCTGGATTGTATTCTGCCAATCTATAAAAATCAATCTCCTACCCCGGCTTTTATACTTGTTCCAGACCCTACCAATTCCCATTTCTCAGTTAGATATTCTCTATCTCCAATCCCCCCTTGAGAAATTTATCTGGAACAACGAATTTCCCAAAATTATCAAACAAATTGTCACACACCCTCGAGAGCAGGAGGCTTGGCGTTGCCGTGCTTTATATCCTGTTACAGGGCGGTACAAATGTGCCAGTTGGTATTATGGCATGCCATTCAAGACTTAGGCCTCGGATATAGTAGGCGCAATGGAGCGCATGGCGTCGCACGTTCCTGTAGCTTGAGTGATCCGTGGCCTTTGGGACTTGAATGATGTGAGCGATGGGGAGGAGTGGAAAAGGCATGGTGGAGTCTTGGCCATGATGTCACGTGAGTGGTTCACCCTCTTTGGCCGAACCGTGCACGTGACTGGGTCGTCACACGACCTAATCAAAATCTTTTGTCGGCTGAAAAATCTGCCACTCCGTTGCGCTTCCTCGCGTCCGTGCTCACGCGCACTATGGCCAGCCCCATAGATCCCCTGCATTTTGTTAGAGTCACACGTTCAGTCGCACGTGCCGGTGCTCACACCATGGCTGCAGCCTTAAGGAGATGGGTTGTACTCGAAACCCCCTTGATCCATCTGGCTAAATACAGAAGCCTTCCAGAGGCCGAGATACACAATGATCTACACATAGCACAGTGGGAATCAGACTTCAAGAGGGAGCGAGAAGCAGATGACAGGACTGATTAGCTCAATATGCACCTCTATCAAAGAGAATGCGTTCAAAGTCATGCTAAAATGGTACATATCACCCCTGGTAATATCAAAATTCTACCTAGACCTTTCCCCATTATACCCTACAGGCTGAGGATAAAATGTATCTTTTTTGCATATTTCGGGGTCATGCCCTAAAGTCTCGGGCATTTGAAATAGGGTAGGAGCATGGGCACATCAGATTTTGGGCGCTGACATTCTAACGGATCCTTGGGCGTCTCCTGAAGAGACCCTTAAAAGAGCTTTCTGGGGCTGAGAAAAACTGCTCACACATATAAACACAGATAACAGATGCGAGATGGCTGCTCTATGGAAACAGGGGAGTCCACCAACCCTCACTATTAAGTAATGAATATGGTTTATATGCCAAATTATGAATATGACAAGCTATCTAAATATCTCAAGTCTAAAATATCAAAGGCTATGGCAACCCTGGCCTAATTATACAAGGGTCTCCATATTGAACTTAAACACAGTACTTTGATATAACCAGTAAAGTCGTAATCAGGGTCCGAACCCAGAAAACAGGCACTATTTTTAATATTATTACAATTGTTAAATAACATGTTTTCTCTCTGTATGTAATTGTTTATATCAATACAATGTATTTCAATCCCCACTTCCCATCCCCTCCCCATTCCTATTTCTTTCTGTAATCCTTTCCCTCCCCCCGCATGTCTTAACTTAAAAAATGTCAATACAACCTAAGTTGGAAAGAAAAACAAATCCAAGGTCCAGACCTGTGGATAGGATCTACTGTGACATGGTTGCAGGCTTCAAATGTTTTGACCAAAAGATTGAACTACTTTAAATGCCCAAAAGTTATGAGAATATTTTTTTTTTAGAAAAAAACATATAGTAATGTATTAAATCATTCGTCATACTGGATGTGGATTGGGGCTTCTTTGTTAATTGTTGAATACTTGGTACTTTAGCTTTCCCAAGAGCACTGCACCTGACACAAAAATACATTTAAATATATAATATTTTAGGTTTGGGTTTTCAACTTGATAAAATTGTGTATGTCTACAGCCCTATAACCCACCCATAAAATGGGAGAGGAGTTGTGTTTTGGGGTGGGTATAGTGGGTATGGGTAAGTACCCCTAATGATGGTGGCCATGTCCCCCAAGAGGAAGTGGGGTTTAACCTTGTTTACAAAACAAGTTAGTAAGACATTGCCAAACGTTATGTAGGGTGTACAGAGTTAGGAAGTCTAGTGATAGGTATACTATAAATTCTTTGTAGCACTTAGTGGAAAGCTAGCCATGGCCTTCCCATGACTAGATAGCCATTTTGGTGACTAAGAGAATATTTTGAAAAAGTGTATAAAGTTTAATTTAATTTAATACACTTTTATCATGTATTCTTGTTATTCTCTCCCCTTTCCTATTTTGGAATCTGAATGGAAGTAATGCAAAGACTTTAGTGACCTCATGTGTAGATATGTGCACTGGATTCCATATTTTGTTTTCGTTGTAAACAAAATAAGTATTAAATCACCACTTATGGCTTTGGGTCTGATGAAAAAAATCATAACTTCATGTAATCTGGAACAGTTTTGTTTCCATCCCATGTATGTATGTACAGTATATGCAATTTGCACATTATTTATCAAAAGTAATGGCAATAATAATATGGCTTTTGAAGACTGCAATGGACAAATATGTAGTTTAAAGACACATTTTTTTTACAAGAAGTGTATGTTACAATATGTATGAAATATTTTCCATGTTAACTGGAACTGATTGACTGGTACAGTATACTGGTCAAGACTAGAGACAGGAAGCATTATACAATCATACTCTATGCCAACCTAATATATAAAATATAACATATTTATGTTATACAGTTTAAGTCAACAGATACAGATGTAGCTATAATTTCTGTCCCTGCAGCCATGGCATAAAAATCCAGCAATGGCCTTTCATCACCTACATACTTTGAACTTGTTTAAGAGTGATACTGTACTTCTTACTTTTTTTATTGTCATAAAGCCCTACAGTGTTGTCACACAGATACAACAAGCAAAAACCCTTTGACAGGCGATCTTAACTTTCTATGCCCTTTGCACCATATTCTTGTTTACTGGCATTAGGTATTTTGAGAGAGAAGGTGACAGGACAGATGTTAGTCTCTCTCTATGCCTAGTAACTATGTGTATATATACTGTATATACACACTTAGTTAAGTTATGGTGGGTAAAACAAATGTAACACAAACCCTCCACAGTAAAGCATAGCAAATGGAAATATTACTCTATGCTCATTTGTATGTTTAACAGGGTACTAACCCTGTTCAGAAAACTTGCCTCTAATCCAGCAGTGTGCTGGTTAATTGACAGCACCTGGATGATTAGAGGTGTTAGAAAAAGCCTGCCTCTGAGACAGGAAGAGAGACTCCTTAGCACACCTGTGAGCTGAACAAGGAGACGGACGTCTTGAGCCTGCCAGAAGAGACTGCACGCTGCCAGCAAGACACAGGGAAAAGTACTTCTAAACCTGGAGAACAAGAGACAAGATAAGATTTTCCTTTCTAAGGCTGCGAACCCGCTGCGGCCGGCGGGGTGCGCGGCCGCAAACCACCAGACCCTTGCCCGAGTGGTCCCTGCCCCCGCTGCCTCCTTCCGACAGGGCTGACTATATACTGTGACACGTCAGCAAGCCGATGCTGCAAGAATCTTGTGAATTTTGGCGTTGACGCATCACGTGGTATGCGAGTCAGCCAATGGGGAGGAGTGGAGGGAAGGAGCTAGGTGGGAGGCGCCTTGGGTGGGGAGCAGGGAAGGAGCTGCATGTTATTAAAGTGTATGTGTGTATGTGTGTATATGTGAATGTGTGTATGTGTGTGTGTATGTATGTGTGTGGGGGGGTGGACGGCACCACGATCAGAGCCCGCCCCCCTCCCTCCCTCCCACTCCCACCCCCCTCCCTCTCCGGCTCCCGGCTCCCTACAGACCGCATATCGCGGTCTGTGTCTGTCAGCGCCCCGCCTGTCTGCAGTGCGGGCGCGCTGACTGAGGGAGCAGGGCCTTAGCCTAAGACTTTTGGTATATCTGCACATATCAAGATATATGTTTGGGGCTGGGAGACATGCTAATCTAAAGGGAGTTGTGGACTGCATAGGTTTAACTAGAAATACTCCCAAGTGGAACAGAAGCTTTGTTTGACCCCTTATTTGCATACGTTTGGATGTTTTCTTGTGTTAAAGAAACAAGCGCAATAAAAGCCTTATTTAATTTCACCTTAAAACAGTCTCCATTGCATACCTCTGCACAAGTCTTCTTTCAGTATGTCTTTATATATCTTAGACAGGCCTGCAACCCTGCCTTTCACCATTATCACCCAGCACACAGTGCTTCCACTGCAGCAAGGGATTCTGGAAATGATGTGCAAATGAGCACACAGTGCCACCTTTTGCTTATGCTTGCTGCATTTCATAGCTTTGAGCACAGCCTGGGTTAAGATGCATAGCCAGTAAACCCAACCACAGACAGTCTGTTTCAACCTTAATGGGTCTCATCAGTGTGCGGTTGGTAACACTGGCTTTGCAAAATTATGCAGGGATAGGATTCTGTTATGGTGGACCACATTATATGGTTTTGAAGCAAAAGGTGACACGGTGTGCTCATTTGCACATCATTTCCCAGAATCCCTTGCTGTGTCACTATAAATGTGCCTGTAGCATTTCTCTCTAGCGCTTGATAAAGGCCCCATAGTGCTAAAACTGACGTGTTTGGTTTCTTCACACGGTGTGAATAAATACCTTTTTTGACAACATCATCTTGGTGAGTGCTGCAGATTTTTCTCTTTTCTATATATATATGGATATATATATATATATATATATATATATATATATATATATATATATATATATATAATCAAAAAATAAATAGATGATACCGTTCTGTGGCTAACGAAATGCTTTTATTTGTGCGAGCTTTCGAGATACACTGATCTCTTCTTCCGGCGATGTTACAATGAATGAAGCAAGGATAACTTAAAAACAGTGTCTCTTGGAATGTTATCTGTGCTGTTCCTTCCCCCGTGTGGATGTGTTTTATGGCTAGAGGTGTCAAAGGGTAACTGAAAGCAAGTGAAGAAAGAGTGTGTATGTGTATCAGTGTGAATAAAAATGAATGGAGAGCCCACAGTATAAACAGTGCTCTACACAAGGTGTGTGTGGAGTGAGAGGGATATAAATGGTGTGGGTGGGTGTGGAAATGTGAGAGTTTGTAGCACAACTAAAAGTGTGTGTGGATACTATGTGGTCCCTATTGGTGTATATGGATGGAAAAATAAGGAGTGTTAGTATGTGTGAGAGACAGCTGTGTGTGCATACATATAGCACAGTATGTACAGACATGGCCTTTAGCGCTCATGGGAAGAGAGTTCGCTAGTGTCAGTAAAGAGATCAGTGTATCTCGAAAGCTCGCACAAATAAAAGCATTTCGTTAGCCACAGAACGGTATCATCTATTTATTTCTTGATTATTGAAGCTCGGCTAACACGGTACTGATACCTCTACATATATATATATATATATATAGTTGAAAACGATTTCACAGACACTCCAATATAGTATCCTGAATGGGCTCGTGCATATCCCATAAAGATAACAAAAACATACATTACCAGAAACTGGCAAAAAGGAGACAGCACTCAGGCAGGTAAATTCAGTAAGTGTATTAAGTGTATTAAAACACAAAGCACAGAAGTCCAACATTTCGATCCCACAGGGGGATCTTCCTCAGGGGGGTGCAACAGACACAGGACAGTGAGTGACTTATATACCCCAACACCCAAGTGACATAAACATCTCCACATCATCAGAAAGCATCATCATTGGGTGACAAAGCAGCTGTGCATAATACAATCTAATTAGATCATGCACCAACTCCATGTCTGTACTCCTATTAGGGAATCGAAGTCACATAATCAAGCCCAAGCTGTCAGTGTGATTGTATGTATACAAACTGATGCTGCATCAAGAGGCCCTGTATGTATACAAACTGATGCTGTATCATTTAAATGTAGCAGACACCAGTGGTTGTATGTGGGTACTGCACGTGCACAGATCAATCACCGCATATGTGTATGTACTGTACTATAGCAGTGATGAACGAAATCCTAAACAGCACCTAAGAATAACAGATACTGGCATGCGTATATCTGCAGAATTATATGGCAGACAGAACCCGCTGTAATCCCAGTCGGTAACCCATAGTACACCTGACGGCGTCACATGCGGCATGGATATACACAGGTTGCTAGTTAACCCATAGTGAACCACGTACTGCTGAAGTCACAGAGGGTGGTCAAATAAAGGAACATGCTGTACTGAGCATACGACTAGCCGCATCTCGTGTCTAGTGTGATACTGGCATGTGTAAACAACCTGGGTCTGTAGACTAAGTAGCCTACCCATGTGACCAAAAAATAAATACATGTAAATATGTATGAATACAGTCATAATATCAGCTAAATAAATACATATTAGTACTGATATAGCAAGAGACAGAGTAAGTGCCGCCCAAATGGTCATAGATGCACCCCAAAAAATTAGACACACAGTGGGTAAGTGAGGTGCAAGAGGGGGAAGGGAATAAAAGAAAAGGAAAAGGCTGAGCCGAGTAAACAAAATATACAGTCAAATATGTCAGGAAGACATGATAAACATATTAGTTGCTAAACAATGCTAACTGGCCAAGAGCCCTTGGAAAGGATATTATAGGAAGCACCCTAAATTCATGTCCTCATTTAGACCTTTAGGAGCCATCGTGTCTAATTTGTAGATTGTTCTCGCCTCAAGTTGCAGCAATAATTTATGTCTATTCCCACCCCTTGGTGGTACATGTGCTTGTATAATCGGCATACACCGAAATGTAGCCAAACTGTGTGTTGTTTGGATTTAAAATGTCTTGCTACTGGAAGCAGCTTGAGATCATCCTGGTTGGTAGAGTCTGTGAGGCTTTCCGAATTGTTGAACGATGCATTGCTTAAGGAACGAATAATCGCTATTGAATGTTTTTTTTTCAGTTGCTGTTAGAAAAATGTTTCTGACATTTTATTATGTTACTGTATGAGCATATCGAGTATTTAGGAATTCACAGAACAAGAACTCTTTCTGAACCTGAAATTCAAAGAACCCTGTATTTGTTAAGCTGATGCTAACTAGTTTTTCTGGAATTAAAAGGAAACATGACATAATTTGTTTTCTGTATGCTAGTCTCCATTACCGCAGTATCTTGACAAATGTACTCGTTGTAAATAAATAAATATAAAATGTAGTTTAATAAAAACAAAAGTCTTTGTAACTGACATCAATAAGCTATAAAAGTCTGCTAATATATAAATGCATCAGTAAAGCAAGTAGATTAATAAACTCCATTTTGTACACTAATTTGAGTGGTTTTGCTAAGAGTAAAGCTAATTCATAAGCAACTAAAAGCGATACTGTATACTGTATTAGATTATCAACTATATTTATTTATTTATCTATACAATGTTTTGCCAGGAAGTAATACATTGAGTTACCTCGTCTTCAAGTATGTCCTGGACACAGAGTTATAAAGACAAATACATGGGTACATTAGGTGAACAGGGTTATACATTATATATAAAGACATTGCATGAACAGTTAAAGATAATGTGTTATAGGTGTATGAACCGTAACGGTCACTGACCAGATTATACCAGATTATAGTGCTTGTTATAGATTAATGTCCATAAACAAACATTGATGAGGTACAGTCTCTCCTCCAAACAGTTCACATACCCCCACATGTAATAATGTAATTAATATGTACCAAACAGTACACAAGATCTTCAGTTTATATATACACCATCTGATTGAAATAACCAAATACTGTAATACTTTCTTCAATTAATAGCAGTTTACTTTCTTTGATATACACTAACAATTATATAAAATGTATTACAGCCTTATAACCCAAACATAATCCATTTATTGCTTAACTTCTTTATCCTCCAAAGTGTGATATATATGTTTTACTTTTATGAATGATTTCATTATCTATTTTTGCAATATGAGATAAGGACTGTACATTTTTCAATGAATGCATATTAATTGAACAGTATGTAATCAAAGATATACAGTATATAACCACATATTGAGATCTATATTGAATTCAAATAAATCATAAAAAGGTGAGCAGTCCTCGGAGAGATATAAATTAAGTGTATCACAAGGGTCTCAAAACCTTTATTTCACCTCCAAGCTGGCTCTGACCTCTGAAAAGCAATAACTGCTATCCGTAGTACTCCAAGTGCAAGTCTCTGCAGACAGCAAAGATTAATCCTTTGTGTGGACACTGATTCTCTCCTCTGTGTTCAGTGCAAACCCTGAGTTGCTCTAAACACACTTTTTTCCTGAGCGGGGATGGGTCCTTGTTGCAGATAAAAGAAGAAGAAATCGCAAAACCCTCTTTGGCAAGAGGGGTTAACCAGGCCAATAATAAAGGCATTATACCCGGCTGGTTAACCCTAAGCCCTGTTGGGAGTGAAGGGGCCACTTCTCCCTCTACCACTTGCCCTCTTGACCCCATTCCCTCCCATCTTCTAAAACCTCTTGCTCCTAGTATAATCCCTACGCTCACACACATTTTTAACTCCTCACTCTGCTCTGGAACCTTTCCATCCTCCTTCAAACATGCAACAGTCATACCATTACTCAAAAACAGCAAGCTTGACCCTACCTGTCTTTCTAACTATCGACCTGTCTCCCTCCTGCCTTTTGCCTCTAAACTCCTTCAACGTCTTGTATTCTCTCGCTTGCTCCATTTTCTCAACACCTATTCTCTCCTAGACCCTCTACAATCTGGCTTCCGCACTGCTCACTCCACGGAAACAGCCCTCACTAAAATAACTGATTACCTCCATGCTGCCAAAGACCAAGGTCATTACACTCTGCTCATATTACTCGACCTCTCTGCAGCATTTGACACCGTGGACCACCCTCTTCTCCTTCAGTTTCTCCATACTCTTGGTATTCAGAACAAAGCTCTATCCTGGATCTCATCCTACCTCTCCCATCGTACTTTCAGTGTCTCTTCTGCTAACACCTCCTCCTCCTCTATTGATCTCTCTGTGGGGGTACCCCAGGGCTCTGTCCTGGGACCTCTTCTCTTTTCTCTGTACACACTCTCTTTAGGTGACCTAATAACATCTTTTGGGTTTAAATATCACCTATATGCTGACGACACACAAATATACTTTTCAACACCTGACCTTACACCTGCTATACAGACCAAAGTTTCTGAATGTCTCTCTGCTATATCATCCTGGTTGGCCCTCCGTCGCCTTAAACTCAACATGGCTAAAACAGAGCTCCTCATACTTCTTCCCAAACCTGGCCCTACTACCTCCTTCCACATTACTGTTGGAACTACGATCATCAACCCAGTAGCCCAAGCACGCTGCCTAGGGGTCACACTCGACTCCTCTCTCACATTCGCCCCTCACATTCAAAACATTTCTAAAACTTGTCGCTTTTTCCTCCGCAATATAACAAAGATACGCCCTTTCCTCTGTTGCTCGACTGCTAAAACTCTCACTCAGGCCCTCATTCTCTCCCATCTTGATTACTGTAACCTCCTGCTGTCCGGCCTTCCTGCCTCTCACCTGTCTCCCCTACAATCTATCCTAAATGCTACTGCCAGAATCACTCTACTCTTTCCTAGATCTGTCTCAGCATCTCCCCTCCTGAAATCCCTCTCCTGGCTTCCAATCAAATCCCGCATCTCACACTCCATTCTTCTCCTCACTTTTAAAGCTTTACACTCTTCTGCCCCTCCTTACATCTCAGCCCTAATTTCTCGCTATGCACCACCCCGACTCTTGCGTTCTGCTCAAGGAAGTCTTCTTTCTACCCCCTTTTTATCTAAAGCCCTCTCCTGCCTTAACCTTTTTCACTGACTGCCCCACACCTCTGGAATGCCCTTCCCCTCAGTACCCGACTAGCACCCTCTCTATCCACCTTTAAGACCCACCTTAAGACACACTTGCTTAAAGAAGCATACGAATAGCACTGTGAACATTCTGAACACATGATACATAAAGCTTGGCCCCCTGCAGACGCACTTACCAGAACTCCCTCCTCCTGTCTCTGTACGTTCTCCCTACCTACCAATTAGATTATAAGCTCCTCGGGGCAGGGACTCTTCTTCCTTAATGTTATGTTTGTCTAAAGCACTTATTCCCATGATCTGTTATTTATATTATCTGTTATTTATTCGATTACCACATGTATTACTACTGTGAAGCGCTATGTACATTAATGGCGCTATATAAATAAAGATATACAATACAATACAATACAAAATGTATTATCCCCATAATCCCCTGTTTTCCCCTACACCACCGTTATTAATCCTAAATTGTGTTGGGATGGAAGGGGTTAACTGTATGTTCACCACACTGACATGTTTTCCCCTACACTACCGCTATTAAACCTAATCCCTGTTGGTAAAAAAGAGAGAAAAGTTGCGCCAAAAAAGAATTAGCCTACTGTTCAATATATGGCTCCTGCCCTTATCACAATGCAGTTCCGCAGCCTGAGTCTCTCAGAGGTGATTCACCAACCTCTGTGTGGATACTGGTAGAAAAAAAGGGGGGTCCTCCGGCGCGTTATTCTGCTTGTGGCTCCACGGCGTTTAAGGCATATGAGTGAGGGAGAGAAGAGAGGGGACCACAGTAAGGGACCAATACAGTGATTATACACAACTCTTCGTTTGATTGGGGAGGGAGGGGGGGAGTAGGGGTGTTGGGAGATCAATGGAGATTGAAAGATACTGCTAAATGAAGGAGACACACTTACATCAAAATGTCTAATATCTTGAGGAAGCATTGGCGAAACACGTTTGACGTTTTTTGGCCATTACAAGCCACCGTAGTGAGGACTTGACTCACCTGTACTATTTGGCTCGGCGATCCCGCCGTCTGCGCATGCGCATGCGCACCGGAGCAGGGAGCTGAAATCTGTGTATACTGAGGGACAGGCCGCTTTGAGGAGGACATAGCCTGTGCACGGGCTTCTGGTAACTCTCAATCCCAGCCACCCGAAGTGAAGATCAACACAGCAATCATCTGCCAACAGGGAAACAGCCAGGACAAAGCAGCCCAACCCAGGAAGGGATCCGTTGTGGAGTCTGGCAGCATCTCCTCTCTATGCCTGAAATTATCGGCCGCTTGAGGATACCAGGAGGTTTTTCCTCACCCTCAACAACACACAGCTATATAAGGAGAAGAGTAGAAGAATTCAAGATATTAGACATTTTGATGTAAGTGTGTCACCTTCATTTAGCAGTATCTTTCAATCTCCATTGATCTCCCAACACCCCTACTCCCCCCTCCCTCCCCAATCAAATGAAGAGTTGTGTATAATCACTGTATTGGTCCCTTACTGTGGTCCCCTCTCTTCTCTCCCTCACTCATATGCCTTAAACTCCGTGGAGCCACAAGCAGAATAACGCGCCGGAGGACCCCCCTAATCCCTGTTGGGACTGAAGGGGTTAAAATGTATTGTCCTCCTAATATCATGTTTTCCCCTAAACTATTATTTGTGTCCCTGTTTTGGAGCTCTAAAGCTAGCTGCAGGTAAATGGATGTATGTGAAATGTGCTAATTGTATTTGCAGCACTAGGAGTGAGCTAGCACTCTAATTTTTGGAGTGCAGCTAAGTAAAAACAAACCATAAACATACATATAAAGTTTATAGTATTGACACAAGCAGAACATACTTTATTAATAAACTGTGTTATACTGTTGGTTTTAAATGTGAAGACCGGAAAACGTTTTCTGTGAGCCAGGAAAAATTCTTTAGCAAGCAAATATGCTAAGGGTGAATGAACTGAGGGATTTTTCAATTCCATACTTCAAAGGGCCCCTGCAGAGAGGGTGCCTCAATGTCTATGAGGTCTGAAGTGGAAAAGCCTCAGCAATCCTAGGTGTTAGGATGGCCAGGATATTTTTTGCCAGATACTGGGGTAAAGTATGGATACTTCACACTTGGTGGCCAAACCCCAGATTTACTGTTGCCAAGTAAAAAGTGGGACTCGGTATGCTAAGCAGCTTAGGTGTCAAGTTGACACATGCTCAGTGCAAACCAAGAAGCCACTTCTGCCCATGCTATGAACTACTGGCAAGTCTGGGATAGGGGAAAAAAGTGTTCCCATGGAAGGGATTGGGTGTGTATGTTAGGTATAGGACCATTAACCCTATAAAAATGCCTGAAACCCAGTCCCAGTTACATTCACCTGATTTGACCAAGTTACAGGGTCTGCAGTTCCGGAGTGTGAGAGGTTAATAATATCGTAACCAAGTATCATCCCCCTCTTCTGGAATTCGTTAGAGCTAAGGGTTCCCAAACGAACCCTTTAAGGACTGAATACTTTTTCCTGTTGGCTGAGATATAGGGCTGGCAAGTTGCACCCTAGCCAGGAACTGCTACACGGATCCTTTTGCGCACACATTTGCATGCGTGCAGGGGTGCCCAGATACTTTGTTTCGTTCCAAGGAGATTTGTTTTCGTTCCCCCATCCCAGTAATTGTTTTATTGAGTGTATATTGTGAAGATTTGTGTATCTGTCTGAAAATAAATAAATTAGAATTTTTTTACCCAACTTGTGTGCTCAGGGCAGAATCCCGGTATTAATTTGTGTATAAGTCTTGGTGGAGAAGTGACCTTGCGTCACGAAACATGTTGGAGTTTTTTTGTGATCTGATAAGATTTATTGGGTCTACTTAGCTCAGTTGAGCTCTTCTGGACTTTTAATCAATACTGAATGCTTGAGTTCTAATGCTGCCGGACCGCGCTGTTATGCCTGTGTAGAGACTGTGCTGTCTCCCTTCCGTGCTCTGAGCTGAGATTGGCTGTGACACGTATTATGTCATCGTGTGGTGCCACCTACCAGCGCGCGGAGCTCCTTTTCTGTACTGTGACGGCCGGAGGCAGAGACACGCAGTGTCTGTGGGCTGCAGCTGCTGGAGAGAGCGGGTCCCGATCGGTGTTCCTCCATCTACTTTGCAGGCCCTTACTACTCTGGTTCCTGGAGGGATAGAAAGGTGTGAACCACTACAACATCTGCAGCCATAACCCAGCTTATGAGAGATGAAGTGGTACTCACTGTGGATCATGTGCAGCAGTCAGAGAAGCATACTGTCCTTTATTGGTTTTTATACCTACATGCTTACTTATTTTCAATTCTGTACGTTTATATTTACCTTTTTACATAAACACTATTTTTTATATACTACACTTTGAAGGTTTTGCGCTTTCTACTTTTTTTTATCCTTTTAGATGGCGTTACCCTGACCTCAGATTTTCGAGTGTAGCTGCAGACCCTCTACTAACCGAGAAGTTTTTTCAATATTTTTTGCACTGTGTTAATTCATTTACATCACGCATATGGTTGAAAACTCACAAATATATGTCAAACAGTATTCGTTTTTGTTTTACACGGTATATATTTTTATTATAGGTCTATTATGACCATATAGTCACAATTTATATCACACACAATTATTGATGCACTTGGACATTTTTTCTATGTACCTTGTTGCAGATGCAAACTCTCCCCTTTGTGTTACTTACAGGTACCTTTTCTCCCTTTAAGCAGTAGAGCCGGAGAACCAGATGATGACATCAGTAAAATAGACTTGGTAGCGCCCAAACGCTAAGCTGGATAGCATATACCCATTCCCAATATTGGTAAAAAGCAGAGAGTTGGATAAAAGGATCATTTTTCAATTAGGAAAATTCCACTAAGCCGATTAGACTCAATTAGGAAATAGTTATAAAACTTCCAATGTGTTTCATGGCAGCAAACGCAGCTACTTCATCATTCCCTTATATTTATATGTCTATTAGTCTTGTAGTTGTTCTTTATCTATTTTAATATCTATTTTAATATATTCACTTGTTGCATTGTTCATGGAGCTATTGAGTTTATATTCACTACTCTTTTTTATTTATTTTCTTGTCATCTGACCCTTAACTGTGTAACTGTGTAACTGTGTAACGGTTGTGTAACAGGATGTGACTGCGAGGCCGAGGTGGGGATTTGGTAAACTGACCTCCAGCCGTGTGAATGCGTCCGGAGTGCAGCGTCGTAGTCGTTAGACGGGTTGGGATTAGAGAGGTGCAGATCATCGTAGGTACTTGCCATCGTCAGGGGTAGGAGAGGTGTGGATCGTCGTAGGTACTTGCCATGGTCAGGGGTTGTAGCGATGCAGATCATGGTCATACTTGCCGTGGTCAGGAGCGGAGAGGGTCGGAGACCGGGTTCAAGCCAATGGTCAGAGACCGAGCTAGAGATAAACACAGGACAAGGTAGCAAGATATCCATCCAGCCACATCAGGAATCGTGAATTATTATTTGTTTTTGCTACAGGGATATCCCCCAATGAGATTGATGGTGGGGGCTTTTTCTTGCTTCCCACTACCCGTCTTCAGGGGGTGTTTACCCATAATTGCTGGCTATATTACTTGCACGTCTTATTAATCCTGATATCATTTTCCTTGGATGGTGGTTTTGGTGTTATTGAACATTCTACCTGGCATTGAGCGCTCCTCATCCTCCTATCTATCTATGCTACATTTATTTGTAGGAGCAGCACGTGTTTCAGGTTTTTGGAGCTCTAATTCATATATTTTTTCTTAAGAGAGAGGATCCATTTTTAATTTCTCAATATTGTTCTATTTTTGGTGGTTGGACGCATATACAGTGTTTTTCAACTTCACCTATGGAGGACAGTGGTGATACTTCAGATGCTACTGAAATTTTATCAGCATACACCTTCAATTGCTGTGATGATACACACAGAAAAAGCATTACGTGTTTTTGATAATATTGTGGACTCAGACACTACTGACATTACTGATCTTAAAGTCCATTTTCAAAAGTTAGAAAGATTGTTACTTCACAAAAATCGTCTTTGGTGGGACATTATAAGTCTTGAAAATTATCTAAAATGTAAAAGAATACCAAGGGGGCTACGTGTCAAAAAGGCACCAACTTTTGGATTTCAGGATATGGACTTTGATTCCAAATGGGTGTCAGTTTTAAATGATTGTTCCTTTCGTTTGATGGATTTAATAGTAGTACAGAAAATAAAGGCAAAAGAACAGCTGATATACAAATTAAGGACTTACAGAAAAATGTGCATAGTTTTGCATAGTTTTCGGGACTTAAGGGGCTTCAGAGAATTTGATTGTATACTCTTGAATACAGTTAAGGAGACTGAATCTGATATTATGTCAAAAAAACAAAACAAGTATGATAGAGACAGAAATGATTATGAGAAAAATCAAATTTATCATTGGCAGAGAATCAATCCGATTCAAGAAGGATCCTTTAAGAAAAATGCTCAAAGCACTCATTTTAGATCTACCCCCCAAAAAAATCAATTTTGAAAACTAAGAATATAGAGTATCCAAGTGGTGACTCTGACATTTCAGATGTGGAAACGACCTCTACATCTCACTCTGTGTCTTTTGTTAATATTCAAGATCAGGATAATTACCGGAGTAGGAAGGAAAAAAGTAGAGCACTGCTAATAAAAATGAAAAAAGGGCTAGTAGCAAAATAACTCTGTCAGAGTTTTAAACGTCAGTGTGTCTGTCCTTTTTTTGGCTCATATGCCTAATAAATAAATAATTATTTTGCTACTAGCCCTTTTTTCATTTTTATTAGCAGTGCTCTACTTTTTTCCTTCCTGTTCCTGATTTTTCACCTTAGTATTGCAGCACGCCGGTATCTACGACATATAGCAGCTGTCTACACCAAGAGGATTTCCTCTTCTAGCTGCAGAGATCCGGGGCTTTTGCCAGTGTGCAGCCGGTCACCATTCCCCTCACCTGCTCCGGGAATCAACATCGCGGACGGACATCCGACGTAGGAGTGGAGTGTCCTGTCCGGTCTTCACTGCCAGCAGCCAGCACTAACCCCACCGACAGCCACGACCCGACAACTCGGAGAACATCGATCAGGTACCCGGGGGAGACGGCGGGAGACCCTGCACATGGATCTCCATTCCCAGCAGCCAGTCCCCATTTCACCGGGTCACCACATTCTCGGCTGAGGAGGTTACCTACCCAATCTAAAGCAACCGGTGGGGTGAGTGTTTTCCATCGGCGTGGCGAGACTTCTCCTACGGCAGCATACAGGTGAGGTGGGGGTTTCCAGGCAGGCACACACCATCGGCTCACCCACTGGGCTCCATTATCCACATAACATTTATTTTGCATTATACCGTTTTATGGACATATGTTTTTCTTCTTTTATGGACTTTCTTGTTTGTTGAGAGCATCACCGGGGGGGTAGCTACCCCCACTTTCTACCTAATTACCGGAGTAGTGGTTCTTCCTCTATGCATAGACGAAGCCGAGAAACAGTTTGGTAGCTGGGCGAAACGCGTAGAGTTTACCAGTGGACCAATTTTGGTCTTGGAGAGGATTCGTAGAACCAGCTCTGTATGCAGTGACGTCACACCTTGCAGACGGGCGCGCAGAAGCAAGCTCCGGTCCAGGACACAGAGCCGCGGAAGCCAGCAGACTGACCTGTAGGAGGCGGTGAGCTGTTTCGGGACATCCTCCATTCACATTAAGTGATACATGCCTTTAACTTTTGTGCAAATTGTAAGTGCGCATTTTTGTTGTGTTTTTCATACATAGACATTTTCGTACTGATCGCACTATGTAGTTCTCTCCTTCTCTCTATGCACATACTGCCGACGGAGAACCGCTGGGGGGGTACAGCTTACAGATATCTTCAAGGGTGGCAACCCAATTTGCCAACTGCTTTGAATATTACCTTGCTCCTGTGAGTAGATCAGTCATACGAGCCAAGATATTGCTTACATATCCACCTAATACATAACGTCTGCACTTATATGTATATATTGTTCTCTTATCTCCCCATATGCTCCCCCTGGATGTTTTGAGCAAATAGAGGGAGAGGAGGTCGTACCTTTTGGGGACATCAGTCTACTGTAGATCGGGGTCCTCAACGGGATCCAACCACGTTACTGAATCTTATCAACAACAAAATCAACAACAGAATATTCAACAAGAAAAACAACAGCAAACATCTTTCCCTTTATATCCTATATCTTTAAAAATATTTTTTGATAAAAATGATGATGTTGTGGATGTCGTGACCAGGGTGGGTGTCTTGGGTGAGGGGACACAACCCGTTACCGATGGTAATGTCCCCCCACCTGATATCATACTGGCTGAGCACATAGTCCTACATACATTTGGGGATTTGGGGATTTTTGTACTCAGGACATGGATGATCTTCTTTCCGAACAAATACCTAATGAACAGGCTATCCCAACGTTTTCTGAATGGAATTCGGGTCTTAGGAGAAGCTCTATTTTTTATCCCACTCATTTTAAAGGTGAATTTTTAAAAAAGTTTGAAAATTTGGTCATAAGGGACCCTCATCTCCTGGCTTAAGGGTTTTCCTTTTCATTATTATTAGTATTAATCAGGATCATTTGAATCAGGATGAATGTATGGCCTTAAAAGCTCTTCAAACCAATTCTTCATTAGTAATGAATGTGCTGATAAGGGAGGTGCTGTGGTAGTGCAGAACAGAGATGATTATGTCAGGGAAGCTTTACGCCAACTTGATAATATCTCGTCCTACTCGTACTACCTATGGACCCTACATCATCATTCTTGGAAGCCCTTGTTGAGCTTGTAGAATCAGGTGTCATGATGGAAGTCCTTTCTAATAATGAAGTTCAGTTTATTATTCAACCCCACCCTACCATTCCTATCTTCCACCATCTCCCAAAGATCCATAAGACATTGGTTGACCCCCTGGTGGGCCAATAGTCTCCAGTATTGGATCTTTGGGAGATGGTCTCTCTAGATATGTAATGAATTTCTTCAGCCTTTTTTTAAGAGATTTCCCTCATTTATTTTGGATACGGGTGATCTTTTGGGTCAACTTGGGATGATCATTGTTTGTGGGTTACACTTGATGTAGTGTCCCTCTACTCCGTCGAACAGCATGACCATGGTTTGGAAGCTGTCTGCCATTTTATTGAGATACCAGAAATTTCAATTTTTCAATCTTCATTTATTTTGGATGCTATTTTTTTCTTCTCACACACAACTTTTTCACTTTTTACCACAAATTTTATTTACAATTAATTGGCACCGCTATGGGCACGAGTTTTGCACCATCATATGCAAATCTCTTTATGGGGTGGTGGGAGTCACAGTTTATTTTTTCTTGTATGAACACTTTTCGCAAAAATATTATTTTTTACAAACGATTTGTGGATGATTTGATTATTATTTGGAAAGGGGATGTTATTTCACTACACTCTTTTGTTAATTATTTAAATAATAATAATTATAATCTTAAATTCACTCTTAACTTTCACCTACACCATATTGAGTTTCTGGATCTTCAATTATTTGCAGATATTAATAAAGTTATCCAAACGGAAGTTTCTTGGAAAATGAACTCAAGGAATACGTTCCTGAGGGCGGTCAGCTGCTACTCACCACAGGTTACCCGGACTATCCCTAAGGGGCAGTTCCTCAGGCTGAGAAGGAATTGCTCAACATTGGAGTGCTTTCTTTCTCAGTCTGAGGAATTGGCCCATAGATTTATGGATAGGGGATACCATATGAAAGGCATCACTGAAGCATTTGCGATTGCTCTAAATACAGAGGGAACATCTTTATTACCCACTCGAGATGATAGATGTATGCTTCCTGACCCATGTATTGGTGCTCATAAGAGGAGTGGTCTAGACAAGAAGAAACATAACAAATTTGATGGCAATTGTCCACTTTTTATTTCACAATATAATAAACAAAGTGGGAATATTAGAGCCATAATTTCCAAACATTGGAATGTTTTGTCTATGGACCCTGTTTTGAGCAGGTACATTGGGTCAGGTCTCAAATTTGTATTTTGTTGGGCGAAAACTGTGGGTTCTTATATTTCTCCTAGCGATCTTACGGTTTCTCATATGGGTAAAACATCTTTTTCTACTAAAGGTTCCTTCCAATGTGGTTCATGTAGTGTATGTAGACACATGAAACCTTCTACCTTTTTTCTTGATTGTTCCCCACATTTGGATGGCACACAGACAGACAACAATGTAAAGAGGTACCATATAAATGGTTTCATAAATTGTAAAAGTCAATTTGTTGTGTACCTCATTACATGCGGTTGTAGCAAAAGATATGTGGGGAGGACTATTAGAGAACTTAAAATTAGAATTTTAGAGAATTTAAGATTAATAAGACTAGGGGACCCTAACCATCCAGAGTCCAAGCACTTCTCTGAATGTCGACAGGGAGGTATTAGGAATTTTTCCTTTTTAGGTATTGAATTAGTTCATAATAAATCGAGAGGTGGTGATCATGTCAATTTATTAAACCGAAGGGAGGCATATTGGATTTTTATTCTTAGAACACGCTACCTTGGTGGTTTAAATATTGAATGGCATTTGGGCCACTTTCTATGACTGTCATATTCACTGAGCCCTTTTGTATATTTCAGTATCCACTATACAATATGCAGAATTATGTGCATTGAGTCCTTACATATATCTATCATGACACAGCAACCTGTGATATTATAATTACGTATATATTTAAAAAATGTTATATCATGTTATGCTGATTTATCACCATTTATCAAGCTGCTAATACTTTGCTGGGATTATAGCACTATGTTTTATATGCTTATGTTTTTCATATATTTATTTATTTAGGTATTCTTTCAGGATATTTGTTATTATGTTTTTCTTCACATATTCCCTCTTTTTTTGGTGCTTCCTTTACAGTTCTTGTTATGGTTTTCATTTGTTATTTTTTGTTCTATTCTTTTCCTCTTTTCCCCTCTTTCCCTCTCCTTTCTTTGTTCCCCCTTCCTTCCCCCCCCCCTTTTCTTCCTTCTTTTTTAGTTTGAGGATAATAATGATTTTATTACGTTGTTATGTTTTTTTGTTCCTCAATGCTTTCCTTGGCTCTTCATTGCCTTTGGTCATTTTAGTTTCATTCCCCTTCATTGCCGCCGCTTTCGCCCTTTGACTGCTTCTGACGTCTTGGTCGATCGCGCCCACGCGGTTGCACATGTGTGGATGTCATGACGTCATGATGCATGTTCTTTTGGCGCGAACGGGATACAGGTAAGAAGGGTATTTGTAAGGACTGATTTTCATTGTAGCTATCCTGACTATTGTTAAGTTCAGGACTTATTACGTGGCAATTTGCTTTGTATATGCATGTGTTTATAATATTACTTGCACCATCTGTATTGAGATTAGGCTGCCCAGTGCCTTCACTCTGGAGCTCCTGTGGGTTACTATGGTAACTGGGAGATACACAGGGAATGTGCCGTGATTGATGCTGTGACACAAATCACGTGAGGAAGCTTTGTGACGTCGACAGAACCTAAATAATGATGTCAGCAGAGCCCAGATGATGATGACTCAGGATTGCGCGATGACGTCCAACGCACACAGGAATGGAGCAGGACATTTAAAAGGAGAGGAAACACATAGGACAGGAAAGAAGCCTCTGAGGAAGCTCATACAGGAGTGAAACACATAGGGCAGAGCCTGCACTGATTATCTGCATCGTTGGGAGGATGTCCAGTATTGGAGAGCTGCAGCTGATTTTTGGCATCTTTCCCCGTTTGGTTACATCAGCTGTTCTGATAGCCGTGGAGCAAGAGCAATGGATGAGGAGTGCTGCTGTTCCTTATCCATTATGACCCAGGATGGTCTGAATGCTCTTCCCAAAGCTGCTTATGTAAGTGCTTTACTTTGTTATATTAATTTATAAAGCAATGTTCACTATTACTGCTTTGTGTCCGATGTGGGAAGCCCCTCCCACCCCCCCCCTCTCTCAACTGGCATTGACCTATTATGCTGCGATGGATGTCTGGAAAGGATTCTGGGACTACTACCAAGTTTCTATTAACTGAGTTGGTTAATCATAATAACCTAAACACCTGATTTTGATTTGGAGCACGAGAGTTGAATTATCACACATTCCAGATTTTTTGTTATCAGCATTATTTTTTATTTTTGTTGCTTTTTTTTTTTGTATATGTTCTTGGAAAATGTATATTTGCGCCCCGTGATATGTTGTCCAAAGGTGATACTCGACTGGATTGCAAGAAAGATTAAAAGACCAAGACAATTACCAAAGGTAACATGGGAGGATTAAATCAGAACATTTGTTGGAGCAACGTGGAGAAGAGAGGCTCGCAACAGCAGTACAGGGACGATAATTGTGAAGGAATAGGAGATAGAACTCCTATGCAATGCTCACAGGGAACGTCCATGTATCAATGTAAACAGTAATATTATTCCATATACACACAGCTTTGTAGTTGAATCAGTATATCCATATCACTAATAACCCTTAAAGCCACTCTTTGTGGACTCCCACTAACCTCTGTAAGGGGTAAAAAGGAAAAAAAAGAACTCACAAGTCTCTGGAAATCCAGGTGCTCTGGGGCGTGCTCTTACTGAAGTGGTATGCAATGCAGAAGATTCTTGGATGGCGGTGCAGCTGCCTTGGAAAAAAATTGTGGGACCAAACTTGCAAGGAAGTGGGTACAACAAAGTTTAATGGCACATAAAAACAGCAACAGACAAACTCTGACGCGTTTCAGCCACAGCGAGCCTTTGTCAAAGAGTATAGTATACACACGACATATAAGATTTAAATACCACAATTCCCGCCTCCTGTGATGACGTATCGGCGCTCTCTGCCTATGAGAGTCAAGCCGCCCCCTCTGACAGGGACGCTAAGTAATAACAGCACTAGACACAGCTTGTATCTCTTAAACAGGCAGGCATCACACCGAGACACAAAAGCTCAAGCTCCCCTATGACGTGACGGCACGGCCACCAATGAAATGCTCTTGGTCTGATTACAATTGTATACTCTTTGACAAAGGCTCGCTGCGGCTGAAACGCGTCAGAGTTTGTCTGTTGCTGTTTTTATGTGCCATTAAACTTTGTTGTACCCAGTTCCTTGCAAGTTTGGTCCCACAAAATTTTTCCAAGGCAGCTGCACCGCCATCCAAGAATCTTCTGCAGGGACGATCCTTGGAAAGACCTTCATCCTGCAAGGGATTGACAAGGGGTGCTGCTACTGCTAGTTATAAAAATACAAATTATAGGTGGGAAGCAGAGGGTCTCCAGAGAGGAAACTGTCAGGAATCAGCGTTCTCCACGCTCCCCACACAGAGCACCCCCTTCCCGCAGGGAGTCCCTGGACACACAAAACAAACCTGCCTTACCGGCCTCCATGGCTCCTCGTCCCTGCAGCCATCGCGGGATCACTCCCCTAAGCGATTCCTCTGCTCAGCGCCAGGCGCGCCCACGCCCTCCTGCACGCACACCTGCACGCGCACCTGCACGCACACCTGCACCATCCACTGGCTCGGTTCACACGCGTACACGAGTTACGGAGCACGCCCAGTCTGCACACTCTTCTTCCCGATCCTGGGTACCTTCAAAGGACATTCATGCCCCAGCCCTTCTTAAGTCCTTCAGGAAAAAGTTTCCAGAGAAACCGTTCTTGGATCGTCCTGAGGCCATTCCTGAAGAGGGGGGTACTGTCAGGAATCGGCATTCTCTACGCTCCCCACACAGAGCACCCCCTTCCTGCAGGGAGTCCCTGGACACACAAAACAAACCTGCCTTACCGGCCTCCACGGCTCCTTGCCCCTGCCGCTGTCGTGGGATCACTCCCCTCAGCGATTCCTCTGCTCAGCGCCAGGCGCGCCCACGCCCTCCTGCACGCACACCTGCACGCGCACCTGCACGCACACCTGCACCATCCACTGGCTCGGTTCACACGCGTACACGAGTTACGGAGCACGCCCAGTCTGCACACTCTTCTTCCCGATCCTGGGTACCTTCAAAGGACATTCATGCCCCAGCCCTTCTTAAGTCCTTCAGGAAAAAGTTTCCAGAGAAACCGTTCTTGGATCGTCCTGAGGCCATTCCTGAAGAGGGGGGTACTGTCAGGAATCGGCATTCTCTACGCTCCCCACACAGAGCACCCCCTTCCTGCAGGGAGTCCCTGGACACACAAAACAAACCTGCCTTACCGGCCTCCACGGCTCCTTGCCCCTGCCGCTGTCGTGGGATCACTCCCCTCAGTGATTCCTCTGCTCAGTGCCGGGCGCGCCCATGCCCTCCTGCACGCACACCTGCACCATCCACTGGCTCAGTTCACACGCGCACAGGAGTTACGGAGCACGCTCAGTCTGCACACTCTTCTTCCCATCCCCCGGACCTCAGGCTCTGCCCCCGCACACTGCACGGGCATACTCAGGTTACCAACAAGACTCACCTGGCCTGTTATGCCTGCACCAATCTGCAGTGTCTCCCTGTAGCTCTTCCTGTCCCGCCTCCGTTCCTAATTGGGCCTTCCTGCTTTATCTAGCTCCTCTCTGCTCTCAGTCTTTGCTCGACATAGTCTCTGTATGGAAGTACTTCTGGATTCTCTCAGTGTTTTCACAGGTTCTGATGCGGCTTGTACGACTACCCCCTCTGGCTCTCTATCTCGGCACTCCTTGGACAACGCTCACTCTGGTAACCCCTTGAACATGGCTTGGACAATGACCTATCTCCACTCCCTGACTTCGGCGAGGCATCCTTCACTCTATCTCTACAACCGGTACTGGCAAGTATTGTCTACCTTACTACACCTGGCCTGGCAACGCTTGATACCACACTCCGGACACGCTCCCTTTGCTGCGGGTGCATGTATTACCACTTCCCCCTTCAGCTCAGGGGACGGGTCTGGTCTGCGGGCAGTACCGGCGTAACATTATGTCGAGCCCACAAGACGCAGACCAGACCGAACTTAAACAGTTTCTCTCCAATCTGCTTCAGCAAAACCAGGCCATGGCGGATCAAATTGTGGCACTTACACGCCAGGTCGCAGTACTCTCAGACAGGGTACTGACCGCGACACCGCCAGATGTAAGCCCCCACTCCGCAAGCGCAGTTAGCAGTTCAGATGTAAGGATTCCTCCCCCCAAGCCTTATGCAGGTGAACCGCAAGATTGTAGGGGTTTCCTAAACCAGTGTGAGGTGCAGTTATAAATGGCCCCCCATCTCTACAATACTGAACGCAAGAAGGTAGCCTACATTTATAACCTCATCACTGGCAGCGCCCTGGCTTGGGCTTCCCCGGATTGGGAGCGACGTTCTGACCTTACCCAAGATTACCCGGCATTTAAAGCCGAGTATCAACGAGTATTCGATTCTCCCGCTCGTCGGGAGATGGCATCTGTTTCTCTCCTCCAGATCACTCAGGGACGGCGAATGGTGACACAGTATGCTGTGGAATTCCGGACTCTAGCAGCCGAGACTAACTGGGGACAAGAGGCTCTCGTCTCCGTATTCTGGCAAGGCCTGGCAGATCCCATCAACGACGAACTCTCTCGCCAATACAGGCCGGATCAATTGGAGGTCCTCTTTGATTTGGCTGTCCGAGTGGATCAACGTATCCAGGTACGCCGCTCTGAGCGTCAGCGCACTCGCTTCCATAACTTTCAAGTTCCGTTCTCCAGTACTCCCAGCAACACTCCTTCTCCCCCAAGTGCTACCATACCTTTTCGTCCTGCACTGGAGTTGCCAGAGCCAATGCAATTGGGGGTACAACGCATCCGCACACCGATACGGCAGTTCCGCCACGCCGGGGGATTGTGTTTCTACTACGCATCCATGGAACATCTGGTTCGGGAGTGTCCACTGTGTCCGGGAAACGGGAACACCCAGTGAGTACAGAGGGGCTCTCTCTGGGTGTTATGTCTCCATGTCCCCTTTCTAAAGGTGAACTCCCTAAGAAACTTACATTTCCAGTCTCCCTTTCAGGCGATAAGTTCAAGACTTCTACCGCCGCTTTCATTGGCTCAGGAGCTGGAGGAAACTTCGTGGAGCTTGAATTCGCCATGTTAAACCGCATGCCACTCGTGAGAAAGAAGGTTCCCATCGCACTCGTCGGAATCGATGGACGTCCTCTTACCCTGGCCCACATCTCCTTGCTTCTGTCCTCACATCTTCACAAGGAGATCTTAGTTCTCGATGCCATTCACGCTCCTGGGATACCCATCACACTTGGTCTTCCTTGGCCACAGCTTAAAAATCCTCTCATTGACTGGACTTCCTCTGCTCCCATTTCCTGGAGGCCGAGGTTATTCTACCTTCCGTTTACCATCAATTCCGGGACGTTTTCAATAAGGTACAGTCAGACCTCTTGCCGCCACACAGGACTTACGATTGTCCAATCGATCTAGTTCCAGGTTACTCCATACCCATGTCCAAGACCTACCCCTTGTCGTTACCAGAATCTCACGCTATGGATGAATATATCCAGGAGAATCTCAAGATAGGCTTTATTCGTCACTCCAATTCCCCAGCAGGGGCTGGGTTTTTCTTTGTCAAGAAAAAGGACGGGTCGTTGATGCCTTGCATCGACTACAGGGGTTTAAACCACATAACTATTAAAAATCGTTACCCCCTTCCCCTTATTACCGAACTATTCGATAAATTACAGGGGGCCAAGATTTTTTCCAAGTTGGATCTACTTGGTGCCTATAACCTGGTGCACATCAGGAAAGGGGATGAATGGAAGACGGCCTTCAACACGCGTAGTGGACACTACGAATATCTGGTAATGCCTTTCGGCTTATGTAATGCTCCCGCTGTCTTCCCGGATTTCATCAACGACGTCTTTCGTAAGGTACTCAATATTTTTGTTATTGTATACTTTGATGATATCCTGATTTTTTACAAAGATCTCCAGGAACATATACGCCACACCTCCTACGTCCTTTCCCGTCTCCGTGAACACCATTTGTACGCCAAACTGGAGAAGTGCACCTTTCATCAGACCTCTACTCCGTTCCTGGGGTACATCATTTCCGATGAGGGCTTTATGATGGACTCCGGTAAACTTCAAGCAGTCACTGAATGGCCAAGACCCAACTCTCTCAAGGCCATACAACGTTTTTTAGGGTTCGCTAATTATTATCGTAAGTTTATATGGAGTTTTTCCACCATTGTGGCACCCCTCACTGCGCTCACCAAAAAAGGAGCTGATCCTTCTGCTTGGTCATCCGAAGCCATCTCCGCCTTCGAGACACTCAAGGAAGCCTTTATATCTGCACCTATTCTCCATCATCCCAACATTGAACTTCCCTTCGTCCTGGAGGTCGACGCTTCTGATTGTGGCGCTGGTGCGTTCTTTCTCAGAGACCCACGCCCCAAGATAAGTTACATCCCTGTGCATATTTTTTCAAGAAATTCTCGTCTGCCAAGAGGAACCATGATGTGGGTAACAGGGAACTTCTGGCCATGAAGATGGCTCTTCAAGAGTGGAGACACATGCTGGAGGGGTCGAAAGAGCCGTTTACTATTCTCACGGACCACATGAACCTTCTTTACATAGAGAACGCTCGACGCTTTGGTCCACTACAGGCTCGTTGGGCTCTTTTTTTTTCTCGATGCGATTTTCACCTTTCCTATATGCCCGGGACCAAGAACGTAAAGGCAGACGAACTCTCCCGCATACATTCTTCTGAAGAGAGGCCAGAGGAATCTTTGGAGACTATCCTTCTGCATGAGAGGATTCTCGCCATGTCTTCTTTCACGAATCTTGACAAGATTTTGCACTCCCAAGGACTTGGTCGTTCCCGACAACAAACTGTTTGTACCTTCCAAATTTGTTCCAGAGGTCCTGTCTTTGAGTCACTCCTCTAAATCTGCAGGTCATCCAGGTTTTAAGAAGACTACTGATCTCATTAGTCGTATGAATTTCTGGTGGCCAAGGATGTCTCAAGATATTCTGGAGTTTACCCGCGCCTGCCCCACGTGCGCTCAAAGCAAGACTCTCCGACAAAAGCCTCAGGGTTTTCTGTTACCTCTTCCAGTTCCCGAAAGCCCCTGGTCCCACATTTCGATGGACTTCATCGTGGTGTTGCCCAGGTCCAGAGGAATGAACACTATCTTGGTGGTCGTGTACAGGTTCTCGAAGATGTCCCATTTCATTCCACTTAAAGGATTACCCACCTCCCCCGCCCTTGCTGATAGCTTTACGGAGCACATTTTCCGGATTCATGGGATCCCTTCGTCCATTGTTTCTGACAGAGGTTCTCAGTTCGTATCCAAATTTTGGAGAGCTTTCACGAAGAGATTGGGCATCTCTTCTTCTTTCTCTTCCGCCTATCATCCTCAGTCCAATGGACAAACGGAGAGAATCAATCAATCCCTGGAGAAGTACCTGAGATGTTTCATATCCGATTTCCAGGATGATTGGGCTCAACTCCTCTCTTGGGCAGAGTATGCTGTCAATTCTGCCAAAAACGAGTCCACCCGGGAGTCGCCCTTCTTTATAAATTATGGGTTCCATCCTCCCTGTCTTCCCATCCCCAACATCCCTTCTGGAGTACCAGCTGTAGATGAACGCATTTCTTCCCTCCAAACCGCATGGTCCAGGATTCAGTCTACCCTTCTCAACTCCTCCCGCAGTTCGAAACTACAGGCTGATCGTCGTCGTCGTTCGGCGCCCAGTTACAAACCAAGGGATTTGGTATGGCTCTCCTCTAAGAATATCCATCTCATGGTACCATCTCCTAAACTGGCAACTAAGTTCCTGGGTCCCTTCCCTATTTGCGAACAAATCGATCCCGTGGCATTCCGGCTCCAACTACCACCCAGTATGAAGATTGCCAATGTCTTTCAAGTGTCCCTCTTAAAACCATTTATCTCCAGTCACTTCTTTCCGGATCAGACTCGTAAACCAGATCCCATTACTGTACAAAATAACGAGGAATATGAAGTTCACTCTCTTTTGGATTCTCACCTATCCAGGGGTCAGCTCCAGTTCTTGGTGCAGTGGAAGGGCTTTGGCCCTGAAGAGAGATCCTGGGTACCTTCAAAGGACATTCATGCCCCGGCCCTTCTTAAGTCCTTCAGGAAAATTTTTCCAGAGAAACCGTTCTTGGATCGTCCTGAGGCCGTTCCTGAAGAGGGGGGTACTGTCAGGAATCGGCGTTCTCCACGCTCCCCACACAGAGCACCCCCTTCCCGCAGGGAGTCCCTGGACACACAAAACAAACCTGCCTTACCGGCCTCCACGGCTCCTCGCCCCTGCCGCCGTCGTGGGATCACTCCCCTCAGTGATTCCTCTGCTCAGCACCGGGCGCGCCCATGCCCTCCTGCACGCTCACCTGCACCATCCACTGGCTCAGTTCACGCGCGTACAGGAGTTACGGAGCACGCTCAGTCTGCACACTCTTCTTCCCGTCCCCCGGACCTCAGGCTCCGCCCCCGCACACTGCACGGGCATACTCAGGTTACCAACAAGACTCACCTGGCCTGTTATGCCTGCACCAATCTGCAGTGTCTCCCTGTAGCTCTTCCTGTCCCACCTCCGTTCCTAATTGGACCTTCCTGCTTTATCTAGCTCCTTTCTGCTCTCAGTCTTTGCTCGACATAGTCTCTGTATGGAAGTACTTCTGGATTCTCTCAGTGTTTTCACAGGTTCTGACGTGGCTTGTACGACTACCCCCTCTGGCTCTCGATCTCGGCACTCCTTGGACAATGCTCCCTCTGGTAACCCCTTGAACACGGCTTGGACAACGACCTATCTCCACTCTCTGACTTCGGCGAGGCATCCTTCACTCTATCTCTACAACCGGTACCGGCAAGTATTGTCTACCTTACTACACCTGGCCTGGCAATGCTTGATACCACACTCCGGACACGCTCCCTTTGCTGCGGGTGCGTTTATTACCACTTCCCCCTTCAGCTCAGGGGACGGGTCTGGTCTGCGGGCAGCACCGGCGTAACAGAAACGTGTTAATTTCATCTCCATTGTTTCCAAAATACTTACTGGGAAAGATGCTGCTAGTTACTGTACTTCTCATATTTAAATCTCCTGAGTCACATGAGCCATTAGGAAGCTATAATGGTTGATGTCATGGCTTCCTATTGACTTGCATAATACGGAAGATTTAAACACCATTTTGTTTCCTTTGGAGCAGATGCTACCAGCAGCTCCTTCTTGGTAAGTATCTAGGGATATATGTGGTTACTGGAGCTGAAATTAATGTGGCTCAGCTCTGAAGATTCCTTTCTTCCTAATTATGTTAAAAAAGAAGGGTCCTCCAAAAAACAAAGGCGGCAGAAATAGGCACATTTATTTTGCAATGCAAATATAGCAAAAAAATTACAAAATTGCACTTTTCTCACATATTTACACGTCCAATTTGCAAACTGAACTTCACACATCTCTCCTTTCAGCTTTGTCTACACTGGTTAGTGCACCCCATGTCTGTTTCACATCACTAAATCAAATAATTAGTATTTTTCTCAGTGTAAACAGGCCATTTCATTTGTGTCAAAATATACCTGCCGTCAGGTCATGTGTATTTAAGATTTGGTTATGCTGCTTATCTATGAATGGTGTGATTGCTTGGCATTGAATGATATTTTCTATTAATAGATCACCAAGTGGAGCCATTACAACGCCCTTTTTAAGGTGCACTTGCAATACAGGACGATATTATGTTTATTTTGAACTCTTTTAAAGTAGCGTATATTAAAATTCTTTGCTTACCATATTTGATCTGGTACTTTGGTTGTATAGTGTCAAATTCTAAATATATTAATGTTCTTTGCATCTACTATACAGTATTTTTCTCTGTGCACATCACCTTAAATTTTGAAAGTGACATACTGTAGTAGCACAAATATTGACATATAATCATTTCTACCACATATCTGCTCAACCGCTTTCCCCTTGTGTAAGCATCAAAAATGTCTGCCAAGTTTGATTTTGCAAATATTCCCATGGCTAATCATCAGGTCAAATATGAAACTCTTGTTAAACAAATTACTTGAATTTGTCGTTTTTATTTCATCCACATCATTCATAGGGCACAGTATTGTGACTCACTCATGTTAGGAGCACTCCGGTGCCACTTACATTCTTTTGATTTGATATTGTTTTTTTCAGGGTGTTTAGACTAGAGATGAGCAAAACCCCGGACAAAGGAACCTCCATTTTGAGCATAGTCCATTCTCTGACCCCACAGGATTCACTATTCTGACGGAAATTCATTCCATCTAGATCTGTACAGCACATGGTTGCGGTCAACCAGGAGTAGGTGAAACCCCAGGCTAGCAAAGCTCCATCTAGATACGCTTCACACGATCACTGTCCATTACAAGCACTCTGTGGTTTCATGTTCTGGCTACGGCTATATATTTAGGCACTGTACCGTGTATGAGTCTCACTGGATGTGCTAAAAACTGAGCTTTGTCTGTGTTTTATGTTCTGTCTCTGGTTTTAAAAATATATATTGCCATGCTCAGTAGCACTCCTCTGTGACACTCATATGCTTATATATATGTTGTGGTCATTTTGGGGGTTCAATAGGAGCTTGTTAGGTGTCCAGTATGTTTTACAATTGTTGTCCAGCTAGTCATGGCTGATTGGAGGGTGGCAACCTCCTTCCTAATTTAAGCTCACCCCCTCCCACATTTAAATGGTTATGGGCTCACTCCATAGCATCTTCCACTCAGGGGAACTTGCCTGCTTGCAGTTTGGCTGTGACATCTCTAATACAGAGTGCTTTTCCTGGTAATGTACAGGTTAATAAAAGCTTCAGTCAGACTCAGAACTTTGCAACTAATATTGACAGATTTACTATAAATCATTCTTCCTGTTATTACACAGGTTATTAAGAATTTATATTAGCGTTAGGGACCCCTGATATGTGGTCTGCCTTGGCGTTGGCTCAGGGGCTTACAACAATTTTGGCCAAAAATGTCAAACTAAAAGACCATTTTACTTATTAGATATTTATACATATATATTTAGGCACTGTACCGTGTATGAGTCTCACTGGATGTGCTAAAAACTGAGCTTTGTCTGTGTTTTATGTTCTGTCTCTGGTTTTAAAATATGGCTAGTTGTATTCAGAGCTTCTTCCAACAGAGGGGTCTAAGCACTATGTATGTCTGGCACCCCTCCTAAGATACTCCCTATCATTACCGGGCGCCGCATCCTCCTGGCTGCCGGCATCGCTGACCCTCTCCTGTGGCCCCTGGGACTCAGTTAACCAGAGCACCCACTTTAGACATCCTGACAACCCGCCTCAGGGTTACTTAGAACAGCTATGGTCTTTGGGTCTCCAGACCATTCACCTGATAGGGCAGTCTAAAGCATAGTTCCGTGATTGGGGAAAGGAGTTCCCCCGGACACTACACCTAGCCTCCCTCCGTCAATTTCAGCACTTATTCTGGGAGCGCACCTTGTTACTTCCAGCCTTATTTCGCTGAAAGCCTGTCCTATTTGTGTAACAGATCTCAGCAGTGCCTCCAAATGTAAGTGTTTCCCCAACCCGGTGGGAGATTAGGGCCATTATTATATCTGTGGCGCATGATACCTGCTGGTAATAGGAGGGCTGAGTCGTCCACCGATGGTAGTGAGGGCATAGGACTAGGCTTCTGGGGTTCATACCCTACATATCTTTAGCAGTGCAGCGCCTCCATCTGCCGTAGGCTCCATGGAACTGAAGATATCTCCCATGGTAGAACCGATTACCTCTCCCCCCAGTAAGATCACACACCAGGCGGAGGTATAATAACAGGAATGGTTTATTGTCTCACTCTGTGCAGCACAGTACACGACAGGGTTCAGCCCAATGCAGCAACTGTCAGCTACTCACTGAAGGATGGTCTCTGGACCTTTACTACAGGCCAAGGGCATCCGCACCAGTCCAAGCTCTTTCCTGCCCTTCTAGCAGAGGCAGAGGTATGGTACACACTCACTCTCCCCCAGAGGGAAGAGCACCAGAGAAAGCCTAATAGTCAGACTCTTGACTGTGTGACCTGCCTCTCTCAAGGGGGTGGAGGCACTACTAAATTTGGGGCGGCACGGCCATTAAGTACAGCCAGGAGGAGGGCATCAGGTCTGCTCCATGATTGGACATGCTCAGGCCTGATGTCACCGCCTCCCAATGTCACTCAAGTGCAGCACCAGTGAGTGGGGAAACCCATATCGACTACTGGCAGCCTGCTCTTACCAGGGCTTACTTCCAGGAGAAGGGCAGATTAGTTGCCATAGATGGCATGGCTACACATGCAAATTAACTCTCGTCATGGGCTATGCAATAAAGCAATTTTGGAGTCAAAGTAGAGCAAAGGGAGTGCAACAGAGAGCACAAAATAAAGGAACGTCACCAAAACACAATGGAGAACACTGTTCCTTTTCAGTGGAAGTGCCCATTTTGCCCTTTCTTAACCCAGACTTTACTGTTAAAGCTGTAAATAAAGATGCATGTTTAAAATTCATAGGGAGAATACGGTATAATGTGTAGGCTATATGTGCCCATGTGCATATCATTACCTAAAATCCTTGTCAGCAATTTAACTATAGAAACATAGAATTTGACTTCAGATTATTGGCCCATTTTTTTGTACTGTATCTGCTGAAAATGTGATCATTGACTTTATTTCATATGTAACGTATTGTACACTTACTGCATATCTATCCCAAGCAAGTTTGAATTGCCTTACTGAATTATCCCCCAAACCATGCGAGAAAGGCTTTTTTTTTTAATAATAGAAGCGTTTTCATTCTCGTTCTGCAAATCCGAACAGAACGGGGAGCGGCGCAAGAAAATGAGAAATATGCAAAGAACATTTAAATGAGTCTCATCTCACACCTCATAAAATATTTCTATAAGACATACTGTATCAGACGCCCCTAGTGATGGAGGTCTTATTGGTGCCAGAACCCACAACCTCAGCTACTCTGGGCAGCAGCTCTAGCATTGAACTAAACCAGATGCTGGAAGCTCTCCTGTCAGAGCATACTTTGTATCTGTACTGCTACTAGAATATCCCCCATAACCTTTTTGTGTTTGGTCCCAAATCACATTAAATAAAGTGTTTTTTTTTTTTTGCTGTTCATCACTCCAGTTATCTATATTTCAATAACTCGCCAGAAGGCAAGGGTTTATATATATTTATTAGAATCTACTTCTTCCTGTTAAAAAATTTCTAGATTGACATCACTACAGTAGTTTACTGTGTGGGAGTAGAGCATGTAGGAAGAAAAATGCATTTGCGGGAAGCAGATTAATCTACGGTATACTTTTCCTCAAATTAGTAAACAGTGTCCTTCCTTTCTTTCATTAAATCCAAAGATTTACTTTAATGGTTAAAGGTCAGATTAAATATATAATAGCACTGCTCATAAAAAAAACATTTTTTCCAGTAAGTAAATAGATTTGGACATTTTGAACTCAATTACCTATACTTAAAAAGAAACATACATCAATTTCTCAATTACTTTCACATAAATGACCTACTGTATGTCAGAACAAATCTTCCATATTAACATTAATATATGTGAGATATAGTATAACATGTCAGCCATCATAAGGGTTTGTATGGTGCTGTTTGTTTTGTACTGTTATTAAAAATTATTAGAGATGTTTGAATATTTATGAAAAGTTTGTGAAAACAGCAAACTAATTTTTTGTGCAAACTTATTTTTATTATACGTACAGCAATATTCAGTCAAAATAAGTTATACGTCACATGTGCAGGTTATATTGATCATGACCTTGTTTATATAGTGTATTTAAAAAAAAACAAAGTGACATAAATGGCAAAATGTTCCCTAAACTTGGGGAACAAAGACTTTAAGTGACACTGTCTCATTTAGCACAGGAAGGGTATCGGCTGCCCAAAAGTAGACAAGATTATGAATGTATGTATATCTTTCTGTATATAGTGCCATCCATGTACATAGCGCTACATAGCAGTAATACATGTGTTATAATAATATAACACATAATGGGAATACGAACTTCAGACATAAAAGTAACATTAGGAAAAGGAGTACAGATGCAGCGGCCGTTATTCGAACACTTCATGCGGTGTATACCTCGGAATACCCATGTCATGGCGCAGAATTTCTTCCAACCTCATCACCTTAAGACGCGAGTGCAGGGGAGTGCAGAAAATGGCATTTTAGTTTTCTGGTTTTTAAACACCTGACATTGACACAGTAGCACAGTACTGAAAGAAAACAAAGTGCACGCAAAGCGCACCACAGATTACTTATAAAATAATTTTTAATACAATAAATATAGTCCAAATAGACTACAAAATAAAAAGAATATAGATCATAAATGCACACAGTAAATAAAGATAAAAATAATAAGACAAAGAACCAATAATAATAAATACATTATAAAACAGTACAATCCCACACACCTGGGAAAAAAACACATAAGTGGAAACTCCCCCTCCCCCCAGAGAGTTCTAATAAAGAACAAATCCTTATAGGGCACACAGATGCCAGAAAGTGCATAAAGCTATTACAGTGAAAAGTCCTACAGACACCCTGATAAAGAAACACGCCGAGGGGAAGGAGTACTAACCGCAAGAGGTAGCGGATGGCAAGGGTTGCCTCTAACAAGTCCGAAAAATGTGACCACACTGCAGAAATTCCCTTTCGCTCGCACTCACAGGTAGCTTCCTTCCAGCCGGCGTGCACATGCGCAAAACAACCTCCCGTGACCTCTACGCGTTTGGCACCACGTGCAACCTCTGACCAGTTTTGTGCTAAAAATAGCACTTTATCAAAGAGTATCTCTTTGATAAAGTGCTATTTTTAGCAAGAAACTGGTCAGACGTTGCATTGTATACCACCATGATGACTGCCAAGCAATAAAAGTTATTTTGTAACTGCATATATTGCCTAAGCGCCAGATTTTTTGAACTGCTGTGCTCCGTTTTTCCTGCTTCTGGATCTCCCTTCATTTATCTATTGACTGGATGCATGCTTCTAAGGACAGCAACAGCCAGACATGTGAGAACTTCAATTCTTATACAGTATATGAAGAGGAACCTATATGCTCTAGGGGGATTTGCCTATATATAGGATTTCTTGAAACACAGTCATTTTTCATACATGACGGCTGCTGGTGTAAGGATGTGCTCACCACAAACGAGACGGGACCGCGGTGCTGAGGTGGGAAAGGTTAGAACGCCACCCACAGCCACGTGGACACGTCTTGAGAGTAGATTGGTCTGGGGTTCCGGATCGGGGTAGGAGAGGTACGGTTGGTAGTGAAGGCCGTTTGCCAAGTCCGGGGTTAGAGAGAGGGACGTTGTCGTTTACCGTAAGCCAGGATCGGGATGCCAGAGGTGCAGAGAGTCGTGTAGCCGTATGCTGAGTTCAGGTTGCCAGAGGTACAGGAAGACGTAGCGGAAGCCGGTTCGGTTCACGAGGAAGTCTGCAAAATAGAACTAGGGAGGCAGAGAGTGATGAGAACAACTGGTTCTATGCTCTGCCAACGAGTCAGTGACTCTGCAAGGTATATATAGGAGAGAAGGTCCAATAGCAGTGCAGCAAGGTAAGGGTGTGTGGAAGGGCCAGGCTATGACAGGGATAGGTCCAGGATGAGAACGAGGGGAGGAGCCATAAAGCCCAGCAGTCTGACTGCATTTGATTGAAGCAATAGTTTGAAGTGCTGTACCTTTAAGAGGTAGGAGCGACTCCGTGTGGCCGCGCCTCCGTGTAGCAGGGTTTGTGGGCGCGTGACCGGGCGAAGCCGTCGGCCCGAAGTTACAAGAGGAGTCCTGGCGTGCGCGCGCGCGCCCACGTGGAGCAGTAACCGGAGTTCGGGACAGAGAGTGACTGCGTGCTGCGGGGGTCTCCGTCGGAGCTGCGGGTAAGTGAGGAGCACGCCGAGGGCGGCGTGACTCCCAAACCCTCACAGCTGGTTCATTAATTACTCCACAGAAGACATTTCCTTAAACCTTTAATGAGCCCTGCAATCATCGCTTACCTTCTAACTCACTGGTTATGTGTCCACCCTCCAATTAGAGATTTATGACATATGTGTATGCAAGAAATCTAACTTAACTCTGATGCACTGATCCAGTAAGATTTACTTCTCTATTTGTGTAGACAGAAGACATCCTTTAGCACAATGCATGGCAGGGGTATAGTGAGAAATTAGGGCTGAAATCTAAGGAGGGGCCAAGAAGTGTATTGCCTTAACGAGGGGTGCATTGTTACATTGTTATGTAAATGTTATTTTATTGTGTATTTATTTTGTTTTGAAATAAATGGGCAAAGGAGCTATTAATCATTTTTGACTACTTTTATTTTTTGCCCATTTGTATGTATGGGGATAGTTGCCACAGGGAGGATGGTTAGGCCTCCCTGTTTGGTAGCGAGTGGGGTTAACCCCTTAATTACTATAGCGGTTAATAACCACTAAGGTAATTAAGGGGTTAGTAGCCATAAGTTTGCTTTTTCATTTGAATGTTGCTGCCCATGGAAGACATGGAGGAGAAAGATAAGGATGAGGGCAGCCTTCATCTTGGCATTGATAAGTTCAACTTTAATTTACAAAGTAGAGCAGGTGTGATGCTTCCAAAATTAGAGAGAATTCCTCCATGGCATGTATTAATGATCAGGATGACAATGGGGAGTCCATGAATAATAAGGCATATATATGGCAAGGGCTAAGTGTCTAGTGGGGTCCACTTGACCTCCACAGCTTAAACACTATGTGAACCCAACCAAATAACCAATATTTAAATGGCAAAAGCACAGGTATACATACATATGTTAGGGCACTGCGGCCCTTTACCTTGGTGCTAAGCAGGACCTCCAGATATCCAGGGCGTGCAGCCCATCCAGGTAGGTAAACAGTAGGAAGCAGGATGATGATGAATCGCACAGCCACGAAAATCCAATTCCCAAAGGGACCGGAAGGTCCAATAATATAATCCAATAATATAATCCAATAATATAATCGTTCTGGTTTAATGCAGGTGGGTACAGCAACGGAATAACACGAACGCACCTACGCGTTTCGTGCACAAGGCACTTTATCAAGGTGATAACATAACACATTGCTGCTTAATGTATACTTACCTGAGTTGTATCCCGCGCCACCGGGTGTGACGTCATCAGCCCGCGTCTCAAACGAGTCGCGGTGACGTAGAGTACACATCAATTGGCCCGTCAAGTCAGGTGGTATGCTAATTCTAAGTTGCTATCCATCGCTGCTTTAGCATTACTCATCCCGTTTTTAATCTTGTAAATGTTTTTATCTCGTCGTTTGTTTTCTTGTCAATAAAGTTTGTTTTAGAAAAAATGGATAGCAAGTTAGAATTAGCATACCACCTGACTTGACGGGCCAATGGATGTGTACGCTACGTCACCGTGACTCGTTTGAGACGCGGGCTGATGACGTCACACCCGGTGGCGCGGGATACAACTCAGGTAAGTATAAATTAAGCAGCAATGTGTTATGTTATCACCTTGATAAAGTGCCTTGTGCACGAAACGCGTAGGTGCGTTTGTGTTGTTCCGTTGCTGTACCCACCTGCATTAAACCAAACCTATTATATTATTGGAGTGTGTACTTTTGTCTCATACCTTCCGGTCCCTTTGGGAATTGGATTTTCGTGGCTGTGCGATTCATCATCATCCTGCTTCCAACTTTAATTTACTACAGATGTTGCGAGCGTTATTCAAACACTTCACGCGGTGTATACCTCAGAATACCCATGTCATGGCGTGTGATTTCTTCCAACCTTACCCCCTTAAGACGCGAGTTCAGGCGAGTGCAGGAAATGGCATTTTAGTGTTCTGGTTTGTAAACACCTGAAATTGACACAGTAGCACAGTACAGTACACATTACAATTCATTAATTTCATTGCATTTAATTGCATACAATCCATGAAATTCTAAACAAATCATCTGCGATAAACACGTGTGCCTGGGGCGATTGACTGTGTTAATGCCGCGTGGAATACAGCTGTGCACACGAAAACTGCGCCGTGATTTGTTCAAAAAACGGCCGCTGCATGTGTACAGTGGCGTCCGCATTTAGTCTAAATCGGCTAGATCCGCGATTTTCAGATTATCCCGGTTATGTGCGGTTTTGTGTCGTTTTCGCCCGGAGTGAACTGCGTTATTTTCGCGCTCGTGATATTAGCATTTTATTCTCGCTGTCTGCAATACCGTGTAAAAACTCAGGGGGGCGTTTGCGAGCTGTTGTCTTGGAAGTCTAATATCTTCGCGGTTCAACCTACGTCAGTACACAGTCTGTGTGTGCGCACGCAGTAATTGTAAATTTGCATATTTAAAGTATAACATGCATTTGCAGTGCTGTGCTGCTGTATGTATGTCTCATTTGAAAATTGTTGAAACGCATAGGCGTGTACAGTACTGTAACAGTGTCACATTTCGGCATATACAGCGCTCTCCCCTCGCTCAGGATAATTAACTGCACTGCAGGGTATTCCAACTTATCTTCTGTGCAATGCAGTACATCTCTCCCACACCATTCCTTTGAACATGTGTCTGGTTTCAATCACATTCCTGCTTGACAGCAGGATTTTACTGCGCATGCGCCTGTAACTTTGCCCACCACTGCTTGCCTGAGTGAGTGACCAAAAAAAAAATTAAAATGTTTTTTTTATTGTAATTTTTTTATTTTTATTTTCTCCACAAGACTGCAAAAAGCATCTTACTGTATTACGATATTCAATCTGTGCTTTACAGTAGCTTTTGACTGCGACCCTGTGCGTTTGACTGCACATGGTTGATTTGTGTGCTTTTTACGTACTGTATTTGGGGGTGTATTATTATGATGAACTGCCTTTTGAAATTAAATTATGTCTTTAGCTTTGAACTTCATGCGCCTGTCTTTAATTTTTGGAATCTTGCCATTGTGTTTTGAATCCGTCCATAGCCGAGCTTGGAAGCCTCACTGCGCCTGCGTGTAATCCTTGTTCAGATGGAAGCTTAGCTGCTTACTGCGCATGAGTCACCCAACCCCCCCCTCTCCACAGAGTAATTCGACAGACACCTGCACAGAGTCATTCATTTTCTGAAGATAGTCATTGTGTTTTTAATCCGTCCCTAGCCGAGCGTCAATCGCCTCACTGCGCCTGCGTGTACTCTAAGCCTCTTCAAGATGGGAGCTAGCTGCTTATTGTGCATGAGTCACCCAACCCCCCCCCCCTCTCCACAGAGTAGTTAATTTTCGGAATCTTGCCATTGTGTTCTTAATCCGTCCATAGCCGAGCTTCAAAGCCTCACTACGCCTGCGTGTGATCCTTTTTCAGATGGGAGCTATTTAGCTGCTTAGCTGCTTACTGCGCATGAGTCACCCAACCCCCCTCTCCACAGAGTCATTAATTTTCTGAATCGTGCCATTGTGTTCTTAATCCGTCCATAGCCGAGCTACAGTACAAAGCCCACTGCGCCTGCGTGTAATTCTCTTTGAGACGGGAGCTTTGAGGCTTTGTTTACGGCAACATTTTGGAAAATCCCTTCTCGAATTTGATTTGCACAGAGCATCACCTTGATATTATAATAATATTAATAGCATGTTTTTGTATAGCGCTGTTAGTTACAGTATACATAGCGCTTTGCAGAGACATTTTGCAGGCACAGGTCCCTCCCTGTCCGGTGGAGCTCACAACCTACTGTATGTTTTTGGTGCCTTAGGCACAGGGAGATAAAGTGACTTGCTTTTAATGTACTGTATTTGGGGGTTGTATTTGGGAGTTTATTGATCAAATTATTATGATGAACTGCCTTTTGAAATTACTGTACTCTACAGTATGTCATTTCTTTGAACTGCAGCACAACTAATCCTTCATCCCTCCCCCACGCACACACAAACTCTTTTCGACAGACACCTCCACAGAGTCATTCATTTTCTGAAGTTAGTCATTGTGTTTTTAATCCGTCCCTAGCCGAGCGTCAATCGCCTCACTGTGCCTGCGTGTACTCTAAGCCTCTTTGAGATGGGAGCTTGCTGATTACTGCACATGACTCACCCAACCCCCCAAACACTTTGAGGCTTTGTTTATGGTAACGCTTTGGAAAATCCCTTCTCGAATTTGAAATGTAAATCTGATGTGCACAGCATTGTGAGAATAGAGAGTAAAAAAAAACATTAACTGATTCATGTTGTTTTGTCATTCATTCTTATAATGTAGCGGTGGGGGGGAGGGGGTGTGGTTGTTTTCAATGATTATGATTACCAGGAATGTGATTAAATATTTATTTTATTTCATCAGGAACAAAAAAATACAAATATAAAAATAATCATGAATAATACATAATGCAGTCTTTATTAAGTTCTTCTGGCAGATTAAAATTGGATAAACATTTACAAAACATTTTTAAAACATGGAGATACATGAATTATGCACATTTATAAGAATATTATTTAATAATATATATACTGTAATGTATAATATATATATATATATATAAACTGTATATATTATTTTTTCCGCCTTTATCTTGTTCCTCATTCCGTGTACAGTACAGTAGTTCATTGAGAGAGGAGAGGTTTTGTGTACATCAAAACTGCTGTTTATATACTGTACATTTTACTGTACAAAACAGATTAGACTGGACACAAAACCCCACCTCCCCCCAGGCCACCCTTTTTTCCTGAAACGACAAGAAAACAAAAAATTAGTGCAGTTACAGTATGTGCGTACTGTATTATGGCATTTTGTGATGTGAAGTACTACTGTAGATGGCTGGTGCGGCTTTCTCTGGAAAGAAAAAATTGAGCAGTTAGTAGGCAGTTACTGTAGTACTGTGAAACTAGTCTATACTGGAACTACTGTATACTCTGACTACTGTTAAATACTGTGTACTGTAACCTGATGGCTGGTGCTGCTCTCTGTAAAACAAAAACTGTAACTACTGTATACTCTGACTATTGGGAAAGAAAAAATCTGTGCCATACTTACCTGTATCATACTGTACTTACAATACTACAGCACAGTACTACTTTCCTGATGCTTGCCCATTACGCGCGATGACAATGGGCAACACAGTGGCAATATGGTCTACATATTTATTGCAGTGTTCCACGGTGAGTACATCGTTACAAAAACTCATTATGCCTTTCAACAACTCGTCCTTTTTGGAGGGTTTCGCCACTTTCCGGATATGGCCCTTGGTCTGATGCCAGACCATTTCGATCGGATTGAAGTCTGGCGATCTGTCATTGGAAAAAAAGGAAAATTATTTTAAGAGATACAGTACACAGAAAAAACAGTGGGGAAAAAATGAGACACGGTCTACTGCACTTACTGCGCTGGCGTCTTCACCCAGTTGATACCGCGCTCAAGGATATGCGCTATTGACGCGGTGTGCTTCGGATCGTTGTCCTGCTAGGAGCGGTGACCATTGGGGAACTCGCGTGTGATATATTGCACTATCTCGATGTAGCCAGGTCACCCTTTGCCCCCTGCGACCTCTCAGGTCTGCCTCCGTGGCCAGGACCGATGTCGGGTACTGCCGGAGGCCAGCGGCAGACCCGACAGCCATTCCGGAGGGTGGGGGCCGAGGAGGGAGCAGCGCCTCTTCTCCGCGAGCGGGCCGGTTGCCGGGGACGCGATCGGGCCATCGCTAAAGCCACGGTCGCGTCTCTAAGGTCCCGGAAGCCGGCGAAGAGGGCGCCGCCATTACCCAGCCACTCGCGCATGCGCAATGATTGAGCATGCGCAAGGGAGCCCCGCGAGTGTAGGAACAGGCCAAGGAGATCGCGCATGCGCGAGAAGGGGACGACAAAGCCCGCGAAGCCCTAGCCTACCAGGGAAGGCTCTTGAAGAGGACTACAAGTCCCATGAGCCCCAGCAGTGCCCCCATGACGCCAGGGAGCCAATAGGGCTGAAGAATCTCCCAGGAGAGGAGATTGATACATTTCGCGGGCAGAAAGAACATTGGCAGTTGGTGACTGGAGCAGCTAGGGGAAGGAGGTAGGGTGCAGGAGTCAGTAACTCTCTGCACTAGGCCAGCAATCCCCTAGGCCCCAGATAGCCCTGAGTCATCCTAGCTGAGTATTGTAGGGACAGGCCCTAGGTTAGGGACTCTACCCCATTATCTATTTATTAGTTAGTGAGTAAAGCATATTGATTGTTGCTAAAAGGGAGCTGGACTATCTCCACGGAGACCAAGCTAGCAGTGACTGCGGCCTGCTGGCAGCAGACAGACCCTAGCTAAGGTACAGACGGTGCAGAGCTGCGGTGATATTATCCACGCCGGAATTCACCCCACGCATAGGAGGATATCCCGGCGACTCAACCCCAGTGGCATAGCACCCGTGGCTGGAGCCAGGGCAGGTAACTCACAAACTTACGTGCACCAACAAGGCCTATCACCAGACATAGTGGCTGCGCAGTCATACACACACATTGGTATATGACTTGGGAGTACGAGACATTGGGTTGGGGTTACTGGACACGGGATGGGATCTTTGGAAGGTTAGCGTCCGCCGTGAAGCATAAAGTTAGTGTCCGCCGTGACGCATAAGGTTAGCGTCCTCCGTGACACATAAAGTTAGCGTCCAGCGAGACGCCGTAGTCAGGTTGCCCTTAGCGAGGGACACCAGTTTGTATGTGTTGATGTTATATGTCTTCTATGCATGTTAGTAAAGGTCATTATCAATTCTGTTGTACGTGGTTATTGATTGTCCTGCGAGGAACCACTCCCCCTCTGGTGGGAGCCATTGCAGGTGGAGGCGCTGCACCTATTGTAAGTTGTTGTACATAGTATTGTAATTGCCCCAGGTTCCCCATGGCGGAAGTTCAGCCCTCCTGCGAGCCAACAGGTATTGCACCACACACACCTTTGGTAACACCGTATGTTTCTCTGCTCCCACCGTATAATCTGCGATCGGGGGGGGGGTAACCCGTTACATTTGGAGGCGCTGCTGAGATAGCCCTGGGGTGCCCTGTTCCAATTTTTTTCAAAAATTATCCAATTCATATTTTTCATCATATCCGTGCCGTCAAAGCAAGATGTCTATGACTGGGCCTTAGCACACTGCGTGTCCCCAAGTCGCGTGGTTGCAGTGGCGGGAGTACCCAACGACGCGGACAGTTACCTCGTACGCAACCAAGTCCGAGACTGCCCGGGACTAGCCACTGCCCGGCTGATAGATCTTAAACTGGGGGTCGGTGGCCGAAAAACCACCTACCTTATGGCCACCACCCATGACATATGTTCAGAGACTGTTCCGCTTGTATTGAACCTACCCGAGCCCTCGGCAGAGGACTGTATCATGATCTATCCTGACACCCAGGCCCCTGACGACGCGCCCACACTCACTGGACCAGGCGCGAGCCACTGGGCCGCCAGTACTCCTCAATGGACTGGCCCCCCCAAGGTCTCCTTCACCCCGAGCGGTATCGGGGGGAACCGCAGCTGGGCAGAAAGCCTACCCACCTCACCTACTCCTGATAGACGGTCCGGTGGCGGGCCTTAAAACATGCCTGGTGTAGGAACTGGACACAGCAGTGGCGACTTTTCCTTGAATCTGATCGCCTCCCAACTAGTAGAAGCTGTCACCATCTCGACCCAAGCCCAACACTACTGGAAACTAAAAGCTTTTTCTGGGATTCTGCCGACTCCAGTGGGAGAAGAAGGGATCGTGGCCTGGAGGGAACATACGCTTCCCGCCATCGCGGAGTGGTCGTGTTTGAAGCCAGCAAAAGACAAAGGCTGGTCGAGTGCCTCCGAGGCCCTGCCGCCCGGTTGGTACGGACTCACCGGAGCGTGGAGGGAGAAGTTACTGCCCAGGAACTAGTAGAAATGCTGATCTAGTCCTTTGCCCGAAAAGACGACGAGGATGAACTAATGGCTCAGTTCAAAGCTCTTCGCCAAATGGAAGGACAGGATTTATCGGCCTTCGCTTGCGATCTACAGCTATCCCTGGGGACTCTTCTGGACAAACATATCAATTCCGCGGCCGAGGCGGATCGATACCGAATCAAACAGTTACTTAAGGGATCGCTACCGGATCACAACATAGCTATCATGATGTGGGCTGCACCGACCGCTGCGATACCCCCTAAGTACGGAGAATTGATGGAGTACATCCGAGGACATGAAGTGCAGAGGAAGAAGCGACCCAGAGGAAGAAGCGACCCACAAGCCGCCTACCAGGGAAAGTCATGTTCCTGAGAGGGCATCCTCGGCATACAAGGAGCGCCGCGAAGTAGTTTGCTACAACTGCGGGAAAAAGGGCCACGTCTCTTACAACTGCCCAGAGAGGGAGGACTTCCCAGAAGAAAAACCGCCTGACAGAAGAAACCCCGCACGGTCGATGGTATGCCTAGTACAAACTGCCGAGTCGGGCCCGGAAACCCCTCCGAGAACCGCCAATGTCCCTGCTGACGCCAGCACCGGGGATTATGTCTACACCCGGGAAGCCATTAGCCAAGTAGGCCCCGCAGCTATAGTACGGGTGTTACTGGAAGGGATCTATGCGGCGGCACTACTGGACACGGGATCGCAAGTGACTATCATATACCGCCCATTCTATGACCAGCACCTCAGACACTGCCCCCTGAGAGTGGCCGATCATGTAAAAGTACGGGGGCTAAGCAACGAAGACTACCCTATCGAAGGGATTGTACAGGTTGAAATAGAAATACCCAGCTGAACACCGGCAAGAGACACCCCATGCGGGTGGCGGCCCTGGTCTGTCCGGAGCACCAAGACCAGTACAAGTACCCGATCATCTTGGGCACCAACGCGGATATAGTACAAGCAATGATCCGAGCATATCTGAAAGAGACTAACGAGTTGCCGCTAGCTACCTCTCTCCTAGATCCAGTCCTACGAGAAGAATGTAAACGGGTATACGCCATGGAGCGCCACGGGGATCCAACCAAACGTCAACGCGGACTGAAGACCATACTACCAGGGGGAGTGCAAAAGATGGCCGTCTGGTTTTGTTATCCCGAACGAGATGAGAGCGACCAGCTGTTCTCTCTGGAGAATACACCTGAAGAAGAAGAGGTCCAGAGAGGATATAGGGTACTACCTGAAGTGAGGGAGTGTATGGCTAAGATCCCTCTACGAACCCACGTGTATGTGCAGAATCTCTCCCCCTTCCCGATGGAATTTGATGCTGACCAGAAGTTAGGGTGCATATATCCAGTCAGCCCTGTAGAAACCACGCCTCAGGTGAAGGCGGCGGTCGCGGAGGAACGGTTAGTCGATCTGGACTTCGACTTCTGTGAGTCGGCGCTGTCCAGCAAGTGGAAAGAACGGCTGACAACCCAGCTGCTCCAACGACAACATGTGTTCTCCACGAGTGAGATGGATGTGGGGTGCAGTCGCAGTGCCCAACATACCATTCGACTGAGCGATGCCACTCCGTTCCGAGAACGCTCGCGTCGCATTGCCCCACGTGATGTGGACGATGTGAGGAATGCCCTACACGACATGGAGACCGCTGGGATTGTGATGGAGTCCCGGGGACCCTATGCGTCCCCCATAGTGGTGGTGCGGAAAAATAACGGGTACGTGCGACTGTGTGTCGACTATCGAACCCTGAACAATCGTATGATACCAGATCAGTAAAACCTCCCACGCATTGAAGAGATCCTGAACGCGCTGAATGGAAGCCAATGGTTTAGCATGCTCGACCTCCGATCAGGGTATTATCAGGTGCCTATGACTGCGGAAGACCAAGAGAAAACAGCTTTCGTCTGCCCCTTGGGATTCTACCAATTCACACGTATGCCCCAAAGTATATGTGGGGCACCTGCTACCTTCCAAAGGCTGATGGAGAAGACTATCGGAGACATGAGCCCGCGGGAGTGTCTTGTATACCTGGATGACATCATTGTCTTCAGAAGAACTCTAGAAGAACACGAAGAGCGGTTACTTAAAGTAATAGACCGTCTGGGGAATGAAGGGCTGAAATTGTCTCTAGACAAGTGCCGGTTTTGCCATACTGCGATCCTTCCTGGGATTCTGCGGGTACTACAGTCGGTTCGTGGAAGGATACTCTAGTAAGGCAAAACCCTTGAACAATCTGTTGAAGATATACCCCAAAGAAACCGAGAGGAAGACTGTATCTGCTCGCCAACCGTTTGGTGATAAATGGACGTCTGAGTGCGAACAGGCCTTCTCGAAATTGAAGAAATGTCTGACAGAAGCACCGGTGCTTTCGTATGCTGATCCTGAACAACCATACGTTCTGCATGTGGATGCCAGTCTCAATGGACTGGGCGCCGTCCTGCACCAGAAGCACCCCGAGGGTCTTCGGCCTGTCGCCTACATCAGTCGCAGTCTGACCCCCAGTGAACAGAGGTACCCTGTCCACAAGTTGGAGTTTCTGGCTCTCAAGTGGGCTATCACCGAGAAGCTCCACGACTACCTGTACGGTGTTGCCTTCGAGGTAAGGACGGATAACAATCCCCTCACATACGTCAACACCTCGGCCAAATTGGACGCCGCCGGACACCGCTGGCTGACCGCCCTAAGCAACTACCGTTTCTCCATGAAGTATAAGCCGGGACCTTTGAATATAGGGGCTGATGCTCTATCCAGACGGGCCGGGTTAAGTGCTATTCCGGACGATGAGGAATGGAAGGAACTCCCCGGACCCAGAGTACGAGCTATGTGTAGTATGGCCGCCATCGTCCACGACCAAGTGGCCTTTTCAGAATTAAGAGTGGCCGACTCATTGGGATGCCGGTCGCAGGCTGTCCCAGCCGCCTACTGCGACCCAAAGGGGATGAACATCACGCATGACAAGGTGTTACGGTGGAAAGATCTGGTAGACTATCAAATACGAGATCCTGTTGTCAGTATCATCCGACAAGCCGTTGCCCGGAGGAATCCAACCCTTCTGAAGCGTGCCCCAAATGACTTAGTGGCTGAGCTCATGCGGGAATGGGAAAAATTTGAAATAGACATTGGCTTACTAAATCAGGTGGGTGCAATACCACAACCACCCGGATAGGCGACAACTAGTTCTCCCTAAGAACTTACAATACCTGGTGTTGAGGTCCCTACATGATGATCATGGACATCTTGGGATAGAAAAGACCTTTGGGTTGGCCAGAGATCGCTTTTTCTGGCCCAATATGCGAGAGGCAATTGAACGTCACTGTCGCCGCTGTACTAGGTGTATACAGCGCAAGACCCTGCCTACACGAGCCGCCCCCATGGGCCATCTAAAAAGTTCTGGTCCTATGGACCTCGTGTGTATGGACTTTCTGTGTATTGAGCCTGATAGCCGGGGAATATGCGACGTGCTGGTCATCACAGATGCTCAAGCCTTCCATACTAAAGACCAGAAAGCCATCACCGTGGCGAAGATATTATGGGAAAAGTACTTTGTACATTACGGCCTTCCCAACCGCCTTCACTCTGACCAAGGACGGGATTTCGAGAGTACATTGATCAGGGAACTGCTCAAAATGCTGAACATTGCCAAATCCCGAACGACCCCGTATCACCCCGAAGGGGATGCACTACCCGAACGTTTTAATCGGACCTTACTAGACATGCTCGGAACACTACAAAGTGCTCAGAAATCGGAGTGGAGTCGACACGTGGAAGCCTTGGTGCATGCGTACAATTGCCCCTGAATTCTCCCCATACTTCCTCATGTTTGGGCGAGAGGCGAGATTGCCAGTGGATGTGCGTCTTAGAGTCTCAACGGATGGGATACATAATGCTACCCACTTCAAATATGTGCAACGACTCAAAGACAGCTTGCAGCAGGCGTACCAGCAGGCAGAGAAATCCACCACTAAGTTAAATGCTGACAATAATAGGCGATAAGACCATAAGGTCAGATATCGGGAACTTCGGCCAGGAGATGCTGTGTTGCTTCGGAACTTGGGCGTACCAGGCAAACACAAATTGGACGATCGATGGAGAGACGGAGTGTATGAAATAGAATCCTAGATGCCTGGCCTCCCGGTCTATCGCATCAAAGACACTGACGGCCGGGTAAAGGTATGGCACCGCAATCATCTTCTCCCCATTCCACAAGTGGAAGATGAAGAAACAGAGATACTGGCTCCACCGCTCAACGGTGAGCCCGACTTATCAGAGCTGGGTCAAGAGACTGTCAATATCAAGACTCCTGAAGATCCTATGGAAGGACCCTCTCAAAGGGACTGCTCCACAGAAGGGGCATCTCCTGGAGGATCTACGGGTAAAGGGCCCAGTAGGCCAACGCCTACTAAGGTGGCACCAACAGGCCAGCCTTTGGATCCACAGAGCCCGAGCTTTGTGCCTAACAGAGACTGTGCAGAGACATTTCTACCCTCAAGGGAAGAGGCTGAGCCTCAGGACTGTGTTTATTACTCCCCCGAGGGAGTTGCAGAAGAACTGCTCCGACGGTGCCAAAGAGTCAGGTACCCTCCAAATCGGGAAACCTATCAAGTTGGGGCACCCCATTATGAGGCTCAGCAGTGGTCTCGCAGCAAAGTACAGTCAGTTATTGTGATGTTCACTGAAATGTACAATCTGATTTAGAGCTGATAATAGTGGAATCACGGTTGGTTGTTGAAAATTTCATTATATACTGCTGCGGCCGAGTTTATTGGAGCATTTGCCCGTTCTCGGCCGCAGCAGTTACCTGGCGCGCGCCGGAGGGTGCCGGGCGCGCGCCGAAGCAGCGGAGGAGAGGCCCGCCGATCGCGGCTTCCCCCTCTCCTCTCCGGGTCCGCCGGGTCCCCCGGAACCCCCTGCCGCCGTCCCCCACATCGCGGGACACCAGGGCTCCCTCGGGGAGCCCTGGACGCGCGTGCAGGGGGCGCAGGCTCCCGATGACGCATGACCGCGCATCGGTGACGCGCGGCACGCCGAGGGGCTGCCACTTGCAAGCCGGGAAATCTCCCGGCTTGCGGAACTGGCCACACTTCAATAAAGTGTGTCGCCAGTGTAAGTATGTTACGCCATTTTCATTATATAACTTTTGTATATAGTTGTATTGCATGGTGTCCCAAGCGAGAACGTTGGGGATTTTACCAGGGGGAGGATGTAGCCTGGTCACCCTTTGCCCCCTGCAGACCTCCCAGGTCTGCCTCCGTGGCCAGGACCGATGTCGGGTACTGCCGGAGGCCAGCGGCAGACCCGACGGCCATTCCGGAGGGTGGGGGCCGAGGAGGGAGCAGCGCCTCTTCTCCGCGAGCGGGCCGGTTGCCGGGGACGTGATCGGGCCGTCGCTAAGGCCGCGGTCGCGTCTCTAAGGTCCCGGCGGCTGGCAAAGAGGGTGCCGCCATTACCCAGCCACTCGCGCATGCGCAGTGATTGAGCATGTGCAAGGGAGCCCCGCGAGTGTAGGAACATGCCAAGGAGATCGCGCATGCGCGAGAAGGGGACAACAAAGCCCGCGAAGCCCTAGCCTACCAGGGAAGGCTCTTGAAGAGGACTACAAGTCCCATGAGCCCCAGCAGTGCCCCCGTGACGCCAGGGAGCCAATAGGGCTGAAGAATCTCCCAGGAGAGGAGATTGATACATTTCGCGGGCAGAGAGCACATTGGCAGTTGGTGACTGGAGCAGCTAGGGGAAGGAGGTAGGGTGCAGGAGTCAGTGACTCTCTGCACTAGGCCAGCAATCCCCTAGGCCCCAGATAGCCCTGAGTCATCCTAGCTGAGTATTGTAGGGACAGGCCCTAGGTTAGGGACTCTACCCCATTATCTATTTATTAGTTAGTGAGTAAAGCATATTGATTGTTGCTAAAAGGGAGCTGGACTATCTCCACGGAGACCAAGCTAGCAGTGACTGCGGCCTGCTGGCAGCAGACAGACCCTAGCTAAGGTACAGACGGTGCAGAGCTGCGGTGATATTATCCACGCCGGAATTCACCCCACGCGTAGGAGGATATCCCGGCGACTCAACCCCAGTGGCATAGCAGCACCCGTGGCTGGAGCCAAGGCAGGTAACTCACAAACTCACGTGCACCAACAAGGCCTATCACCAGACATAGTGGCTGCGCAGTCACACACACACATTGGTATATGACTTGGGAGTACGAGACATTGGGTTGGGGTTACTGGACACGGGTGGGATCACTCTTTGGAAGGTTAGAGTCCGCCGTGAAGCATAAGGTTAGCGTCTGCCGTGACGCATAAGATTACATCCGCCGTGACGCATAAGGTTAGCGTCCAGCGAGACGCCATAGTCAGGTTGCCCTTAGCGAGGGACACCAGTTGTTATGTGTTGATGTTATATGTCTTCTATGCATGTTAGTAAAGGTATTAGTCATTATCAATTCCGTTGTACGTGGTTATTGATTGTCCTGCGAGGAACCACTCCCCCTCTGGTGGGAGCCATCGCAGGTGGAGGCGCTGCACCTATTGTAAGTGGTTGTACATAGTATTGCAATTGCCCCAGGTTCCCCGTGGCGGAAGCTCAGCCCTCCTGTGAGCCAACAGGTAATGCACCACACACACTTATGGTAACACCGTATGTTTCTCCACTCCCACCGTATAATCTGCGATCGGGGGGGGGGGGAACACATTACATCAGGAACAATGTTGTCTTGGAAGAAAGCTTTATTCATTATTCCTATAGCAAGAAAAGAAAAGTCCTCAAAAAACTGCACAATAGTACAGTACAGTGCATACAGTAAGGTTACACTAGTAAAGTACAGTGCATAAGGCTACATTATATTTGATATATTTTACCTTCAAAGATGACAATGCATCCTGGTCCACGCCTAGAGATGGCACCCCACACATGCAGCTTCACGGGGTGTTTTGGCCGCGGCTTCAAAGATATGCGGCCTTTTTTGTGGAATGCAAAGCTTGCAAATCTCTCCAGCGACACAGTAGACTCATCAGTGAAGATGCAATCCTGGAAAGTCTCACCACTGTCGATCCATGCCTGGGCCTGGACCACTCTTTTGATTTTGTTTGCGTCCCGTATCATGGGGTACGCTCTGTAATGACAAGGAATAAATAATTTTAGCGGTACAGTACTGTTTCCTAAACAACACTTTTACCTCCTGTACTGTCCAGTACTAACCTCACACGTCCATATTTCCATCCAATGCTGCGTCTCATCTTCTTTATGCTGCTCTTGGATACAGTCAGATTGTGCTTTTCCTGCAGAGTGTTTTTGACCCTTAATGCACTCTTCTCATCATTCTCCTCACTTATTTTGTCCACCAGAAGAGTTGTCTCCCTACAATGTAAAGAAAATATATTGTTTTACTAATTTGCAGCAATATAAAATGTATGTATAAATATACAAAATATATATACTGTTGTACTATATATAAACTAAATATATATACTGTTGTAATATAAATATAAATATACAAAATATATACTGTACTGATATAAATATAAATATACAAACTATATATACCGTTGTACTATTTATACAAAATATATATACTGTTGTAATATAAATATAAATACAAAATATATATACTGTACTGATATAAATATAAATATACAAAATATATATACTGTACTGATATAAATATAAATATACAAAATATATATAATACAGAAATAACAAAATTATTAAATTTAAATAAAAATTAATTTTATTTTAAAGTTGTATAAATATACTTACGCGTTAGTTACCCTTGGTGCCCTTTTGCGGTCTCTGTTTTTTCCGTGTGCATGATAGCTCACGGTGGTTGCTGGCACAACGATGCCAGAAGTAGCTAACCAGCGTTGGATAGCAGCAATTCGGTGTCCGCTCGTGTACATGTCCTTAATTCGCATGCTGAGCTCCTTGGAAATCTTTTTAACAGGCATTGCTGCGAGTAGAAATAAATACAAACACAAGAATGTATATTCGATGTTTAGTCGATGTGTATTCAATGTGCAGTGAATCCACAAAATGGATGGTGTATTTATACGGTAATGACTCACATTAGAGTATGCCCACTTTCAACACCTGTATATGCATAAAAGGTTGCACACTTTGCATAGCCCACCACTCCATGATCTTATCTGAACTTGCCCTTGTCCAGATACTGCATTGTGCCACCTGCTTCCATGGAGCAACCCCGATTCTACGGATGCAGGAACCCACTCGCCTCTGCCATGCCTGTCAAGCAGAAAAAACGGATGGCGGTTGCCGTTTCCATGCCAAGGCAAAAGCGACAGGCTAAGACCAATAAAGAAAACCTTCTGCTGACCCCAAAGGCTAAGGGTTTTCATAGACGTCAGCCTTATTATGTCAAGAAGATATACGGTGATGTACTCTCGACGCAAAACGATTGGTAGCCAACCCATCGAACCCGCAGACCACTTCCTCACATATGCTTCGACGACTCTGCTGCCGCTGTCCCAGAAATTTTCAGCCCGTCTTCTCCACCCCTCATCCTTGACGCTGCTGCTGCCCTCATGGAAACCCACAGGCCATCTTCTCCAGTTCTACCTGACGACACTGCCTCTAAAATCCACGGGTCACTTTCTCCTTTGCTCTCTGACGACTCGCCCGGAAATCCAAAGGTCACTTTCTCCATCCCTCTTCGATGACGCTGCCGCTTCTACTCTACCAGATATCCACAGGTCACCTCGTCTACTCTTCTTCGATGTCGCTGTCGCTTCTCTCCATGGAACCCCCATCTCATCCTCCGTGGCACCCATCCCCCCAGATGTTCACACGCCATGCACAAGAAGCAGCTTGTTAGACCGGATGCTGAATGGGATAAATGTGGATCTCCCCGGGAATTCTATTGTGCTAGCAAAGATAGATCTGTTTCTGGAGACAATGCTAAATGTGGAGCAACGGATGCTACAAATGGATCAACGGATGATGCATATGGATCAATGGATGGATCGACGGATGGAGAAGATAGAGGCTGACATAGCGGGCATACATTATTTGCTCGGTGTTAATGCCCCTGTTTCCCCGACACTGGAGCAGGGGGGTGACATGGATGTGATGAATGGGACCTTCGACCCCCTTCCATCACCAAGCGCACCCCCTCCACCAGAAGATGTAGTGTACATGTATGCCGTTGAGGAGGACATGACAACCCCGTCAAGACCACGCCAGGAGACAACACGGTGACCAAGACCAGAGGAAAGCTTCCTCCCAGACAACCTACCATCGCCCGTCGCCTCAAGCACACCCGCTCCCAAAAGACCTACATTCGCTCGCATCGATACGGTGCCCAACATCACCCTGTGCGATCTGCCACCGGCGCTCAGGGAGAAGTATAGGGTGAAGAGTGCTGGTGCACCCCACAAGTATGCCTTGTTACTGTTTAAGCACCATGTTCCCTACTCGTTGTACTGCGACTGGGCCTTCAAAGTGAACTACGAAGGAAATCGCGTTAAAAAGGCGCTTCCTGTCAATTTAAGAAAGAACATTCAGGATGAAATGCGGCGCTTTTATCCAATTACAGATCCTGTAAAGAAAGGCGTTCGAGACTGCATTAATGGCGTTTTGCACCATGCAAGAAATCGGCCATGGACAGACAATGCGAGGACTTTCTGTAAGACCATACTGTTGTGCTGAACTGTATTGTACTGTACATGATTTGACCTGCTGTCTTAAATAACGGAGATGTTGTTGTTGTTTTTTTACTTGTATTTATACAGAAATGTTTTAACTTGCTGTCTACACCCACAGGACATGCACAATTCCAGTCACTGGGGGGCGCAAACAGGCACGGTTTTCAAGGTTGTCCTGAAAACCTGCCCTGTTTGCTGCCCTCGAGGACTGTACTGGTGCAGACTGTTTTGCACACCATCCCACTGTACAGTATACAGTATGTTTTGACTTGTTGTTCTTTAATAAAGGAGATGTTGCGTTTTGCTTATTTTATGAATAAAGAATTTGTTTTTAAAACATGTGACTATAAACCATACTGACTGACATACTGTAAATGTTTTCACACATGTAGCAGTAAACCATACACCTGTTGATGTTTTGAATTGCTGTGCACTTAAAATGTTTCTACATTGTACAGTATTTGTAAATAAATGTTTTTGTACTTACTCCACCAATAAAAGAACATGTTGATTTGTCTTACATTGTTCCATTTGCTCCTTTGCTACTGTAACAAAATACAGTGTTTCTAGAATGTGGAGGCATACTGCACTGTATACTGTAGGCATGCTCAGTATAAGAATATTAAAAAAAATAGAAGACACAAACTGTACTGTACTGTATGTACTGGCACTGTATACTGTAGAAGACACATAATGTATGTGATACATGTAGAATAAATGCATAGATTTTATTTTTTCGGGTTTATTACACAGTATACTGTACTGTATATAAAAAAGTATTGTACAGTATACTGTACGGCCGGAAAACATCAGCATACTGTTTAAGGTACAGTATTCTATCCTAATCAATAACAACGGCAACTAAACTGTAGACTCCGGTATGTGGGTTTTTAAATCCGATTCAGCAACGTGCAGGCATTGTTACACAAAGCGATATTATCCATCGAAATCCCTCCATTAGCCGTTTTCTTTTCTGAGGAAAAACAAAAAGAAAAGTTTTACTTTAATGGTTAGCCCCCTAAAGAAGTTCCCAGCCAGTCCCACCAATAATGTTCTCGGGGCGCGTCTCCTGTTCACATGCGCATGCCCCTACCGTCGATGCGATGGCACACATATGCGTTTCAAGAAGGCTCCAATGTGCATGCGCCTAGCGTTCCACCAATTGTTCAGTATCTGCAGTACTGTAGAAGCCGCTCAGCCAATGATATTGCTTACAGGAGAATCGCTTGACTTTTGAATCGCACCGATATTGATACTGTATTGTCAAAATAAAAAAAACACAGAAAATAATACGGCAACAATACTCACCATAGAATTTCCCATTCAGCTGGCTCCGGTGCCAGTCCACTGCCAGTCCAGCGTTCTTGATCATCCACGTCGATAGTTTGCAGCGGGACTAGTCCACCTGTAGTCAGCTGATGAGGCTGGAAATTGCTTAGGTACATGCAAGCTTGATCGAAACTGCACGCGAAATCTGGCTCAGGCTTGTCACTGACGGCGGGACCGTCATTGGAAGCCGGTGCTGGTGCATTGCTTGGCAGCGACTGTCGTTTCTTAGTTGGTTTTAACACGACCCTTCGCCTTTTGTCGTCATCATGATCATAGATACAGGAAAAAGCCGGTGATACACACCAATACCCTCCAACAAATTGTGGCTCAATACGATAAAAACAGGGATCGCTACATAACCTTTTCCTTATTGCACGCTTCCACGTATGAGGAGCTCGCGAAAATTTGTAAAAGTCATAGTTTTCGATAAATACTGATAAATTTGAACAACTGTTGCCATCTTATAATCTGTTGCATTAATCGTGACCCATATCAAATACGCGTAACTTCTGTCGGGTTTTTGGAAAGCGGGCTGCACTTGAACACTCATGGCAGGCGTGTCTCTGGAGAATACTGAAACCGAAACTGGTCTTTGTCTTTCTTTAATATGAAAAGCCTAAATTGATACATTTTTGCAACCTCTTCCTTCAGTCTCAAGGCCAAGTTACAATAGCACACTGTGGTATCTTTTTTAAACGAAACACCTGCAAGTCGACACATTACTGAAGCGCATGTGCATTACAATTCATGAATATCTGCCATCTGGCAGACATGCGAAGAATTGCAACCTATGAAATCCGAACCATTCTCAATAAACGCATCAACAGCGCATCAGCCGCGCATGACCAGTGGCTGGGAACGCAAAATGAACGCGGCAATGCCAGATGAAGAGCGTCGCATTCCAGGAAAAAGCCAGGGAAAAACCAGGGAAAAACCGGCGATTTGTTAGAATAAAAGCTGCTGCTGCAGCAGTGTATGCCGGCTGAGTACTGTTTTATTCTTAATGGGATGAAAAAAATAAGAGAATCAGTCCAGAAACTTTGGATGCCACTACAGGGAGTCTGAAAAATTAAAAATGAAAACAACAAATGGGTGCTAAGACAGACAAAACTCAGGTCAGGAGGTAGAATAACATGAAAAGAAATCGCTGTCAAAAAGAAACAAAAAGTGTAATTTAATGACTTGAAGAAATCATAACAGCATCCAACGTTTCCTCAGTGATGAAGGTTGCACCGAAATGTTGGCTGCTGTTATGACTACTTGAAGTCATTAAATTACACTTTTTGTTACATTTTGACTGCTTCATATTTTGGTATGCTTGACCACATTTTTTTCATGTTATTTATAATGGGCAAATGTGCTATTACCCAGATCTGGGAAATAGGGATTTTGCCCATTACTGTACTGTATGTGTTGGGGGCCGCGGGGGTTGATTAGGTGGGTAGTAGGGTGCCCCTTCATTGTCATTGGGGTTTTCTTTGCTCCCATTGAGGGCATAGGTAACCAAACTGGCAATCAATTGATATTATTGGTTGTTGTATTGTATTTTAATGTTTATTGGGGGTAGAGGGGGTGGGTGAAGGGGGATGTTGCCCCAGGGTGGTTATTTAGGCCTCTCGAGTGGGAAATGAGTAGTTAACCCCTTCATTACCTTAGTGGATGTATCTGGGTAGTAACCACTAAGGTAATTATGGGGTTTAACCCCTTCCGCAACCTTCCCGGTAGGCCTAACAACCCACCCTGGGCAACTACATCCTTTACCCCCCGTCTATCCCCAACAAACCAGGTACTCTGGTTTAACCCCTTCATTACCCTAGCGGCTAGCTGCTAGGGTAATGAAGCTGTTTTTATTTTATTTTAATAACACTTTATTGACGCTGGGAGTCTCCGAACCTGAACCACATTACTTTCAGCCCCAGGACCCCTTGCTTCACGAGTTACAGGCCCCGGCATGGGGTGACGGTATCTCCATGCATTGTTTAAATCTCCCACTTCACGTGACGAGGACATTTAAACTTTGCGGAGATACAAGCACCCCATACCTGTAACTCAAGAAGAAGAGGGTTCCCAGATCTGAAATTAATGGGGGACAGCACCGGAGACTCCGTGCTTAAATACCTGTGTTATTAATATCAAATATAAACAGTGCGATTGCCTGTAAGAGCTGTGCAGGGAGATGCAGTTCCCTCTGTGCATGTAAGGAATCGGGGGCCACATCCCTTGCGGCGTGACCCCTCCTTACCCACTACCAGTACTGCAGTGGCTGCTGCCCCTGCCCCCCTTCGCTACCCATTCCGCCGCCCAGTGCATACCTTGAACTCTGCCGTCGCCATCTTGCATTCTGGCACTGGTCTTACAGACTCTCAGCTGTGCTCCACTACTTCCTGGTCTCTCAGCCACTCACGAGCAGCTCCTTGACACGCCTCCGCCATGCCCCTCGTCCTGATTGGTCACTGTCGCTTTAAATATCCTGCTTTGCCTTCATTTCCTTGCCGAGCATAGATCCTTATGGGATGTTACCTGTGTTTCTGCCACAAGCCCTGTTCTCTCGTTACGTATCTCTGTTTTTGTTCCAGTTCGTTGTACTCGTCCAGTTTCCTCCAGACCTGCTGCTGCTACGCTGAGTTCCTGAGTTCCTGGTTCTTAGAGACCTGCTTCTTTTGCGCTGTAACACGGGTTCACTAGTGCTGCCTGGCGGTGTACCCATTGCGGTCAGTCTTCCCTCTCCTAGACCGGTGCCATGGGTCGTGGATGCCACTCGTGTAAACCTCGTTCCCGACCTGCAGCGATTGCGCTGATGCAAAAGGACCAGCTTGATTTCCTGTTGCCGACTCCCTGCTTAAATTACGACTACCCCGACTCTGGCTACCCACGACTATCTCCTACCCCGACTCTGGCTCGTCCAACAACTATGCTGTTCTCTCCAGTCCTGAACCTGGCCTGTTTTACTATGAACTGCGCACTCCGGACCAGTCTGCGCGGTCTAAGGTCGGTGATTTCATAACCCAGCCTCAGCCCCGCGGTCCGGTCCCGGTTTGTGGCGAGCACAATCGTGACAGTATGCTCGGCCCCACAAAACCGGACCGCGCCGTGACGGGGATTGGTAAATGTGTAACTAAACCTATGTCCCAGACTGTGGACCAGTCCCTGTTTGAAGAACAGTATTTGTTTGAAAAACTGCCTCCGCCTAATCTTGCTTGTATGTACGAAGGGTTAACCCCTGCAGAAAGACTGACTCGTAAAGAAATACTGACTAAATCTCAGGAATGTAGAGAGTTAAAGAAGATGTTTCAAGCACAGTACTCCCAACTGCTCCTTCTTAGGTCCACTCCGGGACTGGAAACTGGGGATTTTGGGGTACTGGTTCAGGCCATAGACACCACCCTTAAATTATTCCTGGAATTTGACAGGAACATAAGTGAGCGTGAACCTCTACTTGCTGCCTACGCACAGACTATTCACAAACCCTTTTCTGTCAGTCCTGTTGTTAAACCTGTGGGGGCACCTCCCTCTCCAAAAAATGTCCAAACCCTCCCACTATCACTGCGCCCTAAGGTAGAAGCTGCCATGATTTCTAGCCCTGATTGCACCTCCCATTGCTTAAATCCCAAAGATATGTCTGCGTTAACCCCTGCCAGTCAGGTCTGGGAGGTTCCCGTGAAATATACTTGTATTTCAAAAGCTACGGCCCTAGTGTCTGAGAATGTAAACTCACTTTCTAACTCAGAATCCCTAACTCCGGCTCTTGAGGTTTTTTCTGCTTTAACCCCTGATAGGCAGCTCTGCGAGCTCCCCATGTCAGAGAAGGAACCCCTTCTGCTTCAACTTTCTAAGTTAGAATCCCTAAGCTCTGTTCCAAGCTCATTCCTATATTAACCCCTGCGGGTCAGCCCTATGAGCCTCCTTTGGTAATCCCCTGTTCACCAGCTAAGGCCACATCCTTGGCTTGAGAGGAGGAACTCCTTATATCCTCAATTTCAGAGGCAAATCTCCATCTTTTTGACTCTCAGGTACTACCTGCATTGATCCCTGTAAATCCTTGCTGCCCCCAGGCTAATGCATCCTTTCTAGCATTAGAGCATGAATCCCCAAGTCTGACAGCAGAGGTTGCACTGAATGACTCCCCTAAGCTTGCTGAGTCCTTGAATTTTCTTTACTACAATCCCCCTGCTTCAGCTCTAATTTCCGATGCCGTGTCCCCTGAAACTTCTGCTAAAATACTGGTTCCAGTTAAAGGTATTCAGGATCAGGGTTTTTCCCCAAGACTGTTCGCAGAATCCCCACTCCCAGGTATTTCGCTGACCCAGTCTGTCACTCAGAATGCTGAGATCCCTGCTTCAGCACATAGTTCCCTTGTCATAGAATCTGTAGTCTTTTCTGATTTCCCAGACACTCCTTCCCAAGCAACCCCTCCAGAGATCAGCGTATCTGTTGTCACCCCCTTAGTACAGTCAGAAACCACCCTGCCTACATTACAAATACAGGTGTATAAATCTGAGCTATTTTGTCTTCCTTTACTTGCTAAACCTCAGTCCTTTAGCACTGCATCTAAATGTGCTACAGCAACCTTTGGGTTTTTCAGGGCTAAGATTAAAACCCCTGTGTTAAAGGGTACCTTCTCACACATATCCTGCAAACCTAGAACTTCCGTGATTAGTCCTAAGTCACTTTCCACAGTATCTGATTTTCTTATTAGTGAAACCCAGACACCCACATCACTGGCTAGCAGTTCCGTTATCAGAATTTTCGCACTAGTAAACATACCTATTTCTGATTTTGTCATGAGAAGTACCCCAGTTCGGGCCCTTGCAGTTTTTGATAAAACTCTTTTTTCTTCTAATGTTTCTGCTATTAAGAGTTTCCCCGGTTCCAACTTACTGTTTATTGACCCTCTAACTTCCCCAGTACCCGTCATTGATTCCCAGGCATTAGCTTCAGACGCTAGTTCTCCTTCTACCAGTGTCAGGTCACCTAGACATCCATCATTCCTACACAATTGATTTATAATGGATTACATTTTATTAACATGATATAGTCACTCACATGACACTGAGTTCTTATACATTTATTTTTATTTTTAGACACTAGTAACCACTAATTTGACCTGCACTTCCACTCCTACAAGACACAGTTTCTCATTTTTTATTTTTTATTGTGTATTTTATTTTTATTTTTATTATTTATATTTATTTTTATCCTTATAACTAAGTATTAAAAAGTCACTATATCACCAATTTTATTTGAGTATTTTGATGTGAAATATGCCTTAAGTACCTTTGACCTGTATTGACCTGTATTGACCATTATGGGCAGGTCTCTATGATATTATTCACTCCTACACTCCACATACTCCATTCCCTCCCCACTTTTATGATTTATTTTATTCATTCATTTTGGTATATATGTACACTATAAACGACACAATAAGTACGACACCATACTCATTTATTTATTTATACACAATCCACATTTCTGTTCAGCACAACCATACGCACATATAATGGGATTAACTATGAACATTCATTTTAGATATCTACTATACTTCACTCTAATTGGCAGTTCCAATTTGATCGATCCACTCTATAAGGATAAGAAACATTACAGCATAGCATGATATAGTCAGATATGTTTAAACCCTTGCATATAAATTGTTGTAACATTATGGCATTTTTGGCCTATTGAACTTACCTGCTCCATACCTCCCCTTAAAGGCTATAAAGACAGCCCATGGTGCACCTCTAAGTACACCTACCATCCACACAATGGCGAAGTATACTCTCTCTGACCCGATTGGATCTCGGGCAGTAATCACGCCCCCCTCCCTCAGAGGGGCGGGACTTTTTTCCTATAAATAATCACCGGCATAGCTAGGAAACACACTCCTCCCCTTGAAGAAGTATGTCAGTCTACGCGAAACGATCGTCGGGACGTGGTGACGTCATAGGCGACGTCATCTGAAGTGGCAGCATCTGCGTTTTGAGACAGCAGCGTTTGGAGACAGGCTTGTATTCAGACAGGATACATTGTGATTTGGACGCGATACTAAGTCTTTTTGCCCGCGGTGGGGGCGTCCTGCTTACTACCTACTACTACACTGGTTACAATAGTATATACTACTATATATTTTTTTTCTCCCCTTGGAGCAGAGCCCCTTGCACCCGCTGTATATCAGAGACTGTGTGGCTGTCCGCATACCATTCCTGAGCCAGTGCATACACCTGATACACATTGTGTTTTGGATGCGATACTAAGTCATATTTTACCCGCGGTGGGGGCGTCCTGCTTTCCTGGGGAAGCATAAGTACTATATTAGTGATAAGAGTATATACCACTGTTTTCTCCCTTTGGAGCGGAGCCCCTTGCACCCGCTGCACTGCATCCTAGATTGTGTGACAGTTCGCATACCATTCCTGAGCCAGTGCATACACCTGATTACAAAGGTGTATATATTGCACCTCTGATACCACCTTACCTATAACTATATACATCGTGAATTTTTCACTATATAGGCTTGAAGGGATACTTACCTGCTTGTCCAGGAATAATTATATTCCGCAATAAGACGTCAGTGGAGAGCAACTAAATGTGTATATTATATTGATACCAACTGTTTGATTGATTGCTCACCTTACCACTTCCTAATGGGTTTTTTTAATGTTTGAATGTTTTATATGTGTTTTTAACCTTACTAATTGAAATTACTTGAATAAAATTTTATTATTTTTTCTGAGCTATTCCGGTCAAGATGGGCCATATTTTGTCCTATCAATGGTATTTACACCGATAGACCACTGTGAGTCTTACTACTGTACCCCAACATTGAGTGCTCGACATATGAGGGAGCCATTTTTGATCCTTATGGGATCTACTCTGTAATACTATAGCAGTTCCGTTATCAGAATTTTCGCACTAGTAAACATACCTATTTCTGATTTTGTCATGACAAGTACCCCAGTTCGGGCCCTTGCAGTTTTTGATAAAACTCTTTTTTCTTCTAATGTTTCTGCTATTAAGAGTTTCCCCGGTTCCAACTTACTGTTTATTGACCCTCTAACTTCCCCAGTACCCGTCATTGATTCCCAGGCATTAGCTTCAGACGCTAGTTCTCCTTCTACCAGTGTCCCTGCAGTGCCAGATGTCCCTGTTACAGATTCTGAGCCTCCAGCTCCAGACACTAGCTACCCTCCCTCCGCTGCCACTGCACTGCCTGATTCTCAACTTCCAGATATTAAAGCTCCAGAGCTTATTCCCACTCCCACTCCTATGACAAGTACGATGCCCTTGGAGTTCGGTGCAGCACGTAATCTGCCTCATATGGTTGTTCAAATCTCTGCAAGGCCCTGTATACCTTCCCCGGACTCTGGTGCAATATCCAAAGTAACCCTTGCCGCACTCCAAATCCCCGGTGCGGGAGGGCAGTTTCTTTTCACGGACCTTTCGGTGGCCCCTGAAGTACCTCAGTATGACTTTAACTATGGGGTTTCTCTCCATATTGCCTCTGGCTTGGACTCTGGGAAGTGGAGATCACAGACTATATTGTCTCTCTCTGAGTGTTCTACAATATTTGGTAGCTCCACTAATGATTGCTTCTCTGCCTCAGCAAACCCATGGTTATCCCTCACGGAACCTTCTGATGTGCCTGCGTCCTCTGTGTTGGAAATATTCAGTTCACACCTCAAGATTTCAGTCCCTAAGCCTGGTTTACTGTTCACCTTGTCATCTACTATACCCATACCTGGCAATGCACCCACCCACCCTATACCCTCGCTGACCACTACCTGGAAAACCTCTGGAGGAGAAGAACCTCTCAAATTCCCACGTGCTAATGTCAGCAAAGACTTTGTCTGTCCGGAAGGTCGCCCTGATAAACTCTTTCAACTATTGGTGCCTCTTGTCCTGAACTTTGGTACCATTACTAGGGACTGGGCTCCCAGATGGGGCCCTTCTGCCTTTTCTGCTCTGGAACCCCCTGGTTCTTCACAGCCTTGGATTTCTAAGCCACGTACCAATAATTTCTCTACCACCACTTTCCGATCCTAAGTTTGTACTCGCCAATGAACTGCTGGTTTACGGATCCCCTGCTCACCTAAAACAATTTAGGAATAACTCCATGTCTCCGAGACCAATGACTGCCCACGAGTCTCTGGACCACAAGTCTACTCTCCATCAAAGACAATTCCAGAACAATTCCAGGTCCCCCAACTCTAGGAGTGGTTATGATCGTCCTGAGGTCTATCCTGAAGGGAGGGGTACTGTAAGGAATCGGGGGCCACGTCCCTTGCGGCGTGACCCCTCCTTACCCACTACCAGTACTGCAGCGGCTGCTGCCCCTGCCCCCCTTCGCTACCCATGCCGCCGCCCAGTGCATACCTTGAACTCTGCCATCGCCATCTTGGATTGTGGCACTGGTGTTACAGACTCTCAGCTGTGCTCCACTACTTCCTGGTCTCTCGGCCACTCACGAGCAGCTCCTCGACACGCCTCCGCCATGCCCCTCGTCCGGATTGGTCACTGTCGCTTTAAATATCCTGCTTTGCCTTCACTTCCTTGCCGAGCATAGATCCTTTTGGGATATTACCTGTGTTTCTGCCACAAGCCCTGTTCTCTCGTTACGTATCTCTGTTTTTGTTCCAGTTCGTTGTACTCGTCCAGTTTCCTCCAGACCTGCTGCTGCTACGCTGAGTTCCTGGTTCTTAGAGACCTGCTTCTTTTGCGCTGTAACACGGGGTTACTAGTGCTGCCTGGCGGTGTACCCATTGCGGTCAGTCTTCCCTCTCCTAGACCGGTGCCATGGGTCGTGGACGCCACTCGTGTAAACCTCGTTCCTGACCTGCAGCGATTGTGCTGACGCAAAAGGACCAGCTTGATTTCCTGTTGCCAACACCCTGCTTGAACTACGACTACCCGGATATCTCCTACCCCGACTCTGGCTCGTCCAACGACTATGCTGTTATCTCCAGTCCTGAACCTGGCCTGTTTGACTATGAACTGCGCACTCCGGACCAGTCTGCGGGGTCTAAGTTCGGTGATTTCATAACCCAGCATCAGCCCCGCGGTCCGGTCCTGGTTTGTGGTGAGCACAATCGTGACAGTGCAGCTCTTGAAGACTGCAGGCAGATCGCACTGATAAAACTTAGAAAAAGACAGAGCTAATGACACTGCCATCCCGAGTGGTATGGCAGTTTCCTATGGTATCTGAAACAGAATAGTTTGTCAATGTTTGACCCATTTGCTCATCACTACTAAAGAGAGCTTGTTAATTAACAGCATATTTTAATACACAAAAAAGACAGCAAAATTTCAGTATCAAATAACTACAGATGTATCAGGCACATGCTGGTGCATGCACCAGTGAAGTAGCACAGCCTTTTTTCCCCCACATGTGTAACCATCTTTCCTGCTGACATAGAAAGGCTACTAATGCTGTATTTACCTGCTGGCTCAGCGAGATCTGGGCCTCCGCTAACTGGGAGCCTGGAGCAACAATATGTACTTGGTAGCGCCTCCACTTGCCCAGGATCCCCAATAAGTAAGACTCCCCTGGACAAGAATAACTATAATAATCCACAACGTTGTAACCTTTTACTGCTATGTGAATGCAGAACATGAACATACACATATCACACGTATAACTACATACCATACATATCATAATCATATACCAGTGGCCGGGCCACACTCCACCCTGGAGTAATGTTCCTTTCCCACCACCGCGTGTACCCCACACCGTGTCCAATGTACTGGACCAGTCCTTTGGTCACTCAACCCTCAGTGTCCAGAAAGACCCCCCCCCCAAGGCGGGATCAGCGCCTGTAGGTACCGGTGTTGGTGCACTTAATATAATAGCTTCCGACCGCTTCAACAGCCGGTAACTGTACTTCGCAAAGGATCCACTGATCCAGCGTAGTCTCTCACGAGTCTTTACTTGCGTCCATCAGCTTGATCCCAAACCACCGATTGCCCAGCAGCGCAGGAAGATACTGTGTCCCTGTCTGCAAATCTCAGTACAGGTGTATGCTGTCCCTATCTGTGGCTGTTCCCTGTAGTACCACAAGCTGGTGGTAACTCAGGGCCTGCACTGAGGCCTAGGGGGTATCTCTGGCCTATGCAGTCGGTCACTGACCCCCTTCAACACACACACCTCCTCTCCCCTTGCTCTCCCAGGACACTCTGCTAGCGTTGTCTCTCTCCCACGCTTCCCTTTCCTGCCTGCCAGCAAATTCTCCTCTCTATTCGCTCCCTGGCATCACGTGTCCCTGCTGAGGCTCATGGGAATTGTAGTGCCAGCTCAGAGCCTCTCTTCAATTGGCCAACCTTCACGTGCTATTCACTGCGCATGCGCCAGAAACAACATGGCGGCGCCCTGTGCAATCGGGCTGCCGCGGAGCCTCTGGAACGCTCCCTGCTCAGCCCCCACCTTCCTAAAGTGCCGACGGGTCTGCCGCTCATCCCTGACAGCGCCCGCGATCACCCCTGCAGCGGAGGTACAGAGGGGGGGGGGGGACAGGGAAACACCACTACGCTCTCCCCCTGGTAGAATCCAATGGCCCCGCTTGGGAGCGTAAACCAATGTCACACATATTTCCACAATAAAATGCATATATGGAAATACAATTTATCACTGTATACTCTACATGAGATTATACATTTCATTGAACATTCCAATCACAGATCTCACTCTACTGCGAGCCCACTTCTGAGCCTCATAATGGGGTGCCCCGAATTGATCATAAGTCATTCTCATGGGTGGTTGACCAACTCTTTGGCTTCTGCGCAACTGTTCTTCAATTACTCCCTCTGGAGAGTAACTAATCTCGTTTTGCAACTCAGTCTCTTCCCTTGAGGGGCTCAATGTTTCAACACAGTCTCTTTGAGGCACAAAGCATAGGCTCTGTGGGTCTAACAGTTGGCTTACTGAAGTCAGCTTATCTGCTTACCTTGGGGCCCTTTATCCGTAGCTCCTTCGGGAGATGCCCCTGCGGTCGGAAGGCCCTTTTGAGAGGTTCCCTCCATAGAATCCTCAGATTTGATATTATTTACAGTCTCTAGACCAACCTCTGTAATATTCGGCTCCCCATCTAGAGAAGCAGCTGTTATCTCTAAATCTTCATCTCCTATTTGAGGTATAGGGAGTAGATGATTTCTATGCCATACCTTTACCCGGCCTTCTGTGTCTTTGATACGGTACACCAGGAGGCCAGGCATCTGTGACTCCACTTCATATACACCATCCCTCCAATGGTCGGCCAGTTTATGCTTTCCGGGGACACCCAGATTGCGAAGGACAGCATCCCCTGGACGAATTTCCTTATGCCGCACTTTATGATCATAGCGTCTCTTGTTACTTGCATTTAATTGAGCCGAAGCTTTCTCTGCCAACTTATATGCCTGCTGCAAACTGTCTTGTAGCCTTGCACATACTTGAAATATGTCCTGTTGGATAACCCATCGGTAGATATCCGCAGACGTACATCAGAAAATATGGCTTATATCCAGTGGACTCATGGCGAGTACAATTATAAGCATGCACTAAAGTCTCTACATGCTCACTCCATTCAGTCTTCCGTGAGCCCTTCAGGGTACCGAGCATGTCGAGCAGCGTTCTGTTGAACCATTCAGGCATAGCGTCCCCTTCTGGGTGATAAGGTGTCGTCCGGGAGTTGTTGATACTCAGCAACTTAATCAATTTTTTATAAGATTACTTTTAAAGTCCCGGCCTTGATCTGAATGCAATCTATTTGGTAGCCCATAATGAAGAAAGTACTTCTCCCATAATACTTTAGCTACAGTCACAGCCCGTTGGTCCGTATTAGGAAAGACTTGTGCATATCTGGTGTAGTGATCTGTGATCTGTGATCACCAGTACATTTCCGATACCTCGAGTGTCAGGTTCGATGCAAAGAAAGTCCATACACATAAGGTCCATAGGTCCTGTGCTTTTCAAATGGGCCATGGGCACAGCCCGGGTGGGTAGCGTTTTCCATTGTAGCTCCACAGACTCCCTCATCTTGGGCCAAAATAATTGATCACAAAGTAGTCCGAATGTTTTGTCAATGATGACAAGATTACTGTGATCATCATGTAATACTCGGAGAACCATAGGTTGCAGGATCTTGGGTAGAAATAACTGTCATCTATCTGGATGGTTGTGATACGGCACTACCCTATACAATAGACAGTTATCCAGCTCAAACTTGTTCATTTCTTTCATTAACAGGGCTACCATCTCTTTAGGGGCCCATTTAAGCAATGAAGGATTATCTTGTTGAAGAGCTTGACGGACTATTCCTGCCACTGGGTCGCAAATTTCATATTGTACCAAATCCTTCCAGGCAATAATTTTATCTGGAGTGATATTCATTCTGTCCGGATGACGGTACGGCCCTGGGATAGCCTTTGGTTGACACCCTAAGGAATCCACTATCCTCAATACAGAGAAGGCAACTCGGTCTTGCACCACTGCTGCTATGGAGCACAAGGCCCATACTCCAGGTCCCGGAATCTCTTCCCAAACACCCTCATCAGGAGTAGGATTTAGTCCGGGTCGTTGAGATAGGGCGTCAGCGCCAATATTCATAGGCCCAGGTTTGTACTTAAAGGTGAATTGATACTGCTGCAGCACATCTGAGTCTAACACATCGCCGGTTTTTCCCTGGCTTTTTCCTGGAATGAGACGCACTTCACCTGGCTCATGCCGCGTTCATTTTGCGAACTCAGCAACGGGTCATGCGCGGTTGACGCACGGTTGATGCGTTTATTGAGAACGGATCTGATTTAATAGGTTGCAATTCTTCGCGTGTCCGCCAGATGGCAGATATTCATGAATTGTAATGCGCATGCGCTTCAGTAATGTGTCGACTTGCAGGTGTTTCGTTTAAAAAAGATACCACAGTGTGCTATTGTAACTTGGCCTTTAGACTGAAGGAAGAGGTTGCAAAAATGTATCAATTCATATTAAAGAAAGACAAAGACCAGTTTCGGTTACAGTATTCTCCAGAGACCCGCCCACCATGAGTGTTCAAGTGCAGCCTGTTTTCCAAAAACCCGACAGAAGTTACGCGTATTTGATATGGGTCGCGATTAATGCAACAGATGATAAATTTGAACAATTATTGCCATCTTATCAGTATTTTATCGAAAACTATGACTTTTACAAATTTTCGCCAGCTCCTAATACGTAGAAGCATGCAATAAGGAAAAGGTTATGTAGTGATCCCTGTTTTTATCGTATTGAGCCACAATTTGTTGGAGGATATTTGTGTGTATCACCGGCTTTTTTCTGTATCTATGATCATGCAGATGGCAAAAGGCGAAGGGTCATGTTAAAACCAACTAAGAAACGACAGTCGCTGCCAATGACGGCTTCCAATGACGGTCCCGCCGTCAGTGACAACCCTGAGCCTGAGCCGGATTTCGCGGGCAGTTTCGATCAAGCTTGCATGTACCTAAGCAATTTCCAGCCTCATCAGCTGACTACAGGTGGACTAGTCCCGCTGCAAACTATCGACGTGGATGATCAAGAATGCTGGACTGGCAGTGGACCGGCGCCGGCGCCAGCTGAATGTGAAATTCTATGATGTGTATTGTTGCCGTATTATTTTCTGTGTTTTTTTTTATTTTCACAATACAGTATCAATATCGGTGCGATTCTCCTGTAAGCAATATTATTGGCTGAGCGGCTTCTACAGTACTGTACTGCAGATACTGAACTATTGGTGGAACGCTAGGCGCATGCGCATTGGAACCTTCTTGAAACACATACAGTATGCGTGTCATTACATCGACGGTAGGCGCATGCGCATGTGAACAGGAGACGCCCCCCGAGAAAATTATTGGTGGGACTGGCTGGGAACTTCTTTAGACCATTACAGTAAAGTAGTACAGTAGTATACTGTGTAATAAACCCGAAAAAATAAAAACTATGCATTTATTCTACATGTATTACAGTACTGTACATACAGTATGTGTCTTCTATACAGTGCCAGTACATACAGTACAGTACTGTACGTGTCTTCTATTTTTTTAATACTCTTACTCTTACTTTTTTTAATACTCTTTTACTGAGCATGCCAACAGTATACAGTACAGTGTGTCTGGAAAGTAGTGTACATTCTAGAAACACTGTATTTTGTTACAGTAGCAAAGGAGCCAATGGAACAATGTAAAACAAATCAACATGTTCTTTTATTTGTGGAGTAAGTACAAAAACATTTATTTACAAATACTGTACAATGTAGAAACATTTTAAGTGCACAGCAATTCAAAACATCAACAGGTGTATGGTTTACTGCTACAGTTGTGAAAACATTTATGTATAGAAAGTAAATGTATGGTTTACAGTCACATGTTTTAAAAACAAATTCTTTATTCATAAAATATACAAACCGCAACATGTCCTTTATCAAAGAACGGCAAGTCAAAACATATACAGTGGGATGGTGTGCAAAACAGTCTGCACCAATACAGTCCTCGAGGGCAGCAGACAGGCCCGGGTTTCAGGACAACCTTGAAAACCGTGCCTGCTTGCGGCCCTAAGGGATTGGAATTGTGCAGGTCCTGTGTGTGTGTGTTTGTGTGTGTGTGTGTGTGTACAGCAAGTTAAAACATTTCTGTCTAAATACAAGTTAAGAAAACACACAACAATATCTTCATTATTTAAGTACAGCAGGCCAAAACATGTACAATACCGTTCAGCACAACAGTATGGTCTTACCTGTGATTAAAAAAATTATTTATTCATAAAATACAGTATACAAAATGCCACATCTACTTTATTAAAGAAACATAAAGTATACAGGTGTGCAAAACAGTCAGTCAGGCCTGCACTACTACAGTCCTCGAGGGCAGCAGACAGGCCCGGTATTCAGGACAACCTTGAAAACCGTGCCTGTTTGCGGCCCTCAGGGACTGGAATTGTGCAGGTCCTGTGTGTGTGTACAGCAAGTTAAAACATTTCTGTATAAATACAAGTTAAAAAACACACAACAACATCTTCTTTTTTTATGTACAGCAGGTCAAAACATGTACAGTACAGCACAGTTCAGCTCAACAGTATGGTCTTACAGTTCCCGTGATTAATCCAGAAAGTCCACCACATTGTCCGTCCATGGCCGATTCCTTGCATGGCGCAAAACGCCATTAATGCAGTCTCGAACGCCTTTCATTACAGGATCTGTAATTGGATAAAAGCGCCGCATTTCATCCAGAATGTTCTTTCTGAAATTGGCAGGAAGCGCCTTTTTTACGCGATTTCCATCGTAGTTCACTTTGAAGGCCCAGTCGCAGTACAATGAGTAGGGAACATGGTGCTTAAAAAGTAACAAGGCATACTTGTGGGGTGCACCCGCACTCATCACCCTATACTTCTCCCTAAGCGCCGGTGTCAGATCGCACAGGGTGATGTCGGGCACCGTATCGATGCGAGCGAATGTAGGTCTTCTGCGAGCTGGTGTGCTTGAGGCGACAGGCGATGGTAGGTTGTCTGGGAGAAAGCTTTCCACCGGTCTTGGTCACCGTGTTGTCTCCTGTCGTGGTCTTGATGGGGTTGTCATGTCCTCCTCAACGGCATACATGTACACTACATCTTCTAGTGGAGGGGGTGCGCTTGATGATAGAAGGGGGTCGATGCTCCCATTCATCACATCCATGTCACCCCCCTGCTCCGGCATCGCGGAAACAGGGGCATTAACACTGAGCAAATAATGTTTACCTGCTATGTAAGCCTCTATCTTCTCCATCCGTCCATCCATCCGTTGATCCATATCTAGCATCCGTTGATCCATATGTAGCATTGTCTCCAGAAGCAGATCTATCTTTGCTAGCACAATAGAGTTCCCGGGGAGATCCACACTTATCCCATTCAGCAACCGGTCTAACGAGCTGCTTCTTGTGCATGGCGTGTGGACATCTGGCTGGATGGGTGCAACGGAGGTGAGATGGGGGTTCCATGGAGAGAAGCGGCAGCGTCGTCGAAGAAGGGTGGAGGAGGTGATCTGTGGATATCCGGTAGAGGAGAAGCGGCAGCGTTGTCGAAGAGGGATGGAGAAAGTGACCTTTGGATTTCCGGGCGAGAAGCAGAGTCATCTAAGAGCAAAGGAGAAAGTGACCCGTGGATTTCAGAGGCGGCAGCATCGTCGGATAGAACCGGAGAAGATGGCCTGTGGGTTTCCGGAGGGCGGTGGCAGCATCGAGGACGAGGGGTGGAGAAGACGGGCTGAAGATTTCCGGGACAGCGGCGGCAGAGTCGTCGAAGCGTATGGGAGGTGGTGATCTGCGGGTTCGATGGGTTGGCTGCCAATCATTTTGCATCGAGAGTACATCACCATATATCTTCTTGACATAATAAGGCTGACGTCTATGAAAACCTTTAGCCTTTGGGGTCAGCAGAAGGTTTTTTTTATTGGCCTTAGCCTGTCACTTTTGCCTTGGCGTGGAAACGGCAACCGCCTTTTGGTTTTTCTGCATGACAGGCACGGCAGAGGCAAGAGGGTTCCTGCGTCCGTAGAATCGGGGTTGCTCCATGGAAGCAGGTGGCACAATGCAGTACAGTATCTGGACAAGGGCAAGTTCAGATAAAGATCATGGAGTGGTGGGCTATGCAAAGTGTGTAACCTTTTATGCATGGTGGCGAGGTACAGGTGCTGAAAGTGGGCGTACACTAATGTGAGTCATTACCGTATAAATACACCATCCATTTTGTAGATTACACGTGTGAATACACATCGACTAAACATCGAATATACATTCTTATGTTTGTATTTCTTTCTACTCGCAGCAATGGTTGTTAAAAAGATTTCCAAGGATCTCAGCATGCGAATTAAGGAGATGTACACGAGCGGACTCCAAATTGCTGCTATCCAACGCTGGTTAGCTACTTCTGGCCTTGTTGTGCCAGCAACCACCGTGAGCTCTCATGCACACGGAAAAAACAGAGAACGCAAAAGGGCACCAAGGGTAACTAACGCGTATGTATATTTATAAAACTTTGATAAAAAAATTTGATCCAAAAATGTACTGTACATCTACAGTACTGTATCTAATATTTTTGTTTTATATTACAACAGTATATATGTTTTGTATATTTATATTACAACAGTGTATATATTTCGTATATTTATATTTATATTACAACAGTGTATATATTTTGTATATTTATATTACAACAGTATATATATTTTGTATATTTATATCACAACAGTGTATACATTTTGTATATTTATATTTATATTACAACAGTGTATATATTTTGTATATTTATATTACAACAGTGTATACATTTCGTATATTTATATTTATATTACAACAGTGTATATATTTCGTATATTTATATTTATATTACAACAGTGTATATATTTCGTATATTTATATTTATATTACAACAGTATATATATTTTGTATATTTATATTTCAACAGTATTATATTGCTGCATACTGTATTAATAGAACAATAAATTGTATCCTCTTGATCTACTGTCTCTAATTTTTTTACTTTCCGGAATATTTTTCTTTACATTGTAGGGAGACAACTCTTCTGGTGGACAAAATAAGTGAGGAGAATGATGAGAGGAGTGCATTAAGGGTCAAATACACTCTGCAGGAAAATCACAATCTCGCTGTATCCGAGACCAGCATAAAGAAGATGAGACGCAGCATTGGATGGAAATATGGACGTGTGAGGTTAGTACTGGACAGTACAGGAGGTAAAAGTGTTGTTTAGTAAACTGTACTGTACCGCTAAAATTATTTATTCCTTGTCATTACAGAGTGTACCCCATGATACGGGACGCAGACAAAATCAAAAGAGTGGTCCAGGCCCAGGCATGGATCGACAGTGGGGAAACTTTCCAGGATTGCATCTTCACTGACAAGTCTACTGTGTCGCTGGAGAGATTTGCAAGCTTTGCATTCCACAAAAAAGGCCGCATATCTTTGAAGCCGCGGCCAAAACTCCCTGTGAAGCTGCATGTGTGGGGTGCCATCTCTAGGCGTGGACCAGGATGCATTGTCATCTTTGAAGGTAAAATATATGAAATATAATATCCGGAAAGTGGCGAAACCCTCCAAAAAGGACGAGTTGTTGAAAGGCATTCTGAGTTTTTGGAACGATGTACTCACCGTGGAACGCTGCAATAAATATATAGACCATATTGCCACTGTGTTGCCCATTGTCATCGCGCGTAATGGGCAAGCATCAGGAAAGTAGTACTGTGCTGTAGTATTGTAAGTACAGTATGATATAGGTAAGTATTTCTTTCCCAATAGTCAGAGTATACAGTAGTTACAGTTTTTTCTTTCCAGAGAAAGCAGCACCATGCCATAATATAGTACGCATATAACTGCACTAGTTATAACTAGTAACTGCACTAACTTTTTGTTTTCTTGTCGTTTCAGGAAAAAAGGGAGGCCTGGGGGGAGGTGGGGTTTTTATGTCCTGTCTAATCTGTTTGTACAGTAAAATGTACAGTATATAAACAGCAGTAATGATGTACAAAAAACCTCTGCTCTCTCAATGAACTACTGTACTGTACACAGAATGAGGAACAATATAAAGATTGAAAAAAATATATGTGTATATATATATATATATATATATATATATATATATATATATTGTGACAAACGGCTTACTCCGGGGCTCCGCCGTCTGTCCGGGACTGTTAGAACACGGTCTTTTAGGGTAGGTTAAATGATGAGACGTCACGTACTGTTCCTTTAAACAGGCTATGCCTGGTTTATTCAGTCCCAGGCACTGAGACTGCCACAGTTTAAACAGAAAACAAAGCCAAACAAAAAGCTGCTCGTCTGAGCGATAACTTAAACTTAGATGTCCCTGACTTAGAGTTGGAAGTGGCTTGTCCACTTCCACCAACAAAATAAGTACCTTTGCAGTCTTTAGACAAACTAACAGAATGAATGAAGCGATTTGGGAAAGAGGCTTTCTCACCCCTCTGCAGTTCAGCAGCCTTCCAGGCTCTTGGGCGGGGCTCAGAGGAAACAGGAAACAGGTCTTATATACCTGAACTCTAATCAGCATGACAGGTGACAGAAAACAGGCAGCAGACAAACTGTGGAATGGAGTGCCTGTACCACGAGGCTGCCCTGTTCAGCTTAGACAGGACAGAAACTGTTCAGTATCCTGGGAGCCCTGTATATGGAGTTTATTACCAACCCCTGGTTTCTGTCACATATCCTCCCCCCCAGCTCAGACCTCGAGGGGTGAGCGACCATGGATATTAGGGAGTGCATCCTTGACAACCCGTCGGCATTGCCATGTTTGTGCCCCGACCTGTGTTCCACAGAAAATTTAAAGGGCTGTAGGCTTAGGAACCACCTGGTCACCCTAGCGTTCTTCTCCCTATTTTGACACATCCAGGTAAGGGGTGCATGATCTGTGACCAATCGGAACTTTCTCCCCAACAGATAATACTTGAGTGTCTCTACAGCCCACTTTATTGCGAGACACTCTTTCTCGACTATGGAGTAATTTTTCTCCTGGGGATTTAGTTTCCTACTTAAATAAAGGATGGGGTGCTCCTCCCCTTGAGACTCCTGGGAGAGTACCGCCCCCCGCCCTACCTCAGATGCGTCGGTTTGGACTACGAACTCTTTGGAGAAGTCAGGTGTGACCAACACTGGTTGGGCACAGAGAGCTTCTTTCAGGCTTCTAAAGGCCTGTTCGGCTTCGGGGGACCACTTTACCATTAGCGGTCCTCTTGCTTTTGTGAGGTCGGTTAGTGGGGTTGCCTTAGTTGCAAAATTGGGAATAAACCTCCTATAGTAGCCAATTAACCCCAAAAAGGTCCTTACTTGTTTTTTTGTGACTGGCCTTGGCCAATTTTGTATCGCCTCTACTTTGAGTGTTTGTGGTTTGAGTAACCCTCTACCAATAGAATACCCCAGATACTTGGCCTCCTCCAGACCAATAGTGCATTTAGCGGGGTTAGCAGTTAGTCCAGCAGACCGAACTGCGTCGAGCACAGCTTGGACCTTTGGAAGGTGGGACTGCCAATCTTCACTATGGATTACCACATCATCCAGGTAGGCGGCAGCGTACCGAACATGTGGTTTTAAAATTTTATCCATCATTCTTTGGAATGTGGCGGGAGCTCCATGTAAGCCAAAAGGCAGCACCTTATATTGAAAGAGGCCGTCTGGGGTTGAGAAGGCTGTTTTTTCTTTTGCCCTTTCTGTGAGGGGAACCTGCCAGTACCCTTTTGTTAGGTCTAGGGTTTTGAGATATCGGGCTTTGCCCAGTCTCTCTACAAGTTCATCCACCCTGGGCATAGGATAAGTATCAAATTTTGACACCGCGTTTAGTTTCCGGTAGTCATTACAAAACCTTGTTGTACCGTCTGGCTTTGGGACTAAAACTATAGGGCTGTTCCACCCACTTTGGGATTCCTCAATTACGCCTAGTTTTAGCATTTTTTTAACCTCTAAACTTATAGCCTCTCTCTTGGCCTCTGGGATTCGGTACGGTTTAAGGTTAACTCGGACCCCCGGTTCAGAGACTATGTCATGTTTAATTACGTTAGTTTTACCTGGCTGTGTAGAGAAGATTTCTTTGTTCCTTCTCACTAAACTCTGGACCTCTCGTTTCTGATGCACGGACAGTGTTTCAGCTATGCTAACCTCTGGGTCAGTTTCTTGATTCTCTGACGGACCTGGGGGTACTAGGGTTAACAAGACCTCTCTATCTTTCCAGGGCTTGAGTAGGTTTATATGGTAAATTTGCTCAGGTTTCCTCCTACCTGGCTGCCTTACCCTATAATTTACTTCTCCCACTCTTTCCAAGACCTCATATGGCCCATGCCATTTAGCAAGGAATTTACTCTCCACGGTGGGAACCAGAACTAGTACCCTATCACCTGGAAAAAAAATTCTGACCCTAGCACCCTTATTATACGTATTCCTTTGTGCTTCTTGAGCTTTCTCCATGTGTTCCCTCACTATGGGTAGGACTGCAGCAATGCGGTCCTGCATTTGGGCAACATGCTCTATTACACTTCTGTAAGGGGTAACCTCGTGTTCCCAAGTTTCTTTGGCTATATCCAGTAAGCCCCTTGGATGTCGGCCATACAATAGTTCAAACGGGGAGAAGCCTGTGGATGACTGGGGAACTTCCCTAATGGCAAATAACAGGTATGGTAACAAACAGTCCCAGTTTTTCCCATCCTTATCGACCGCCCGGCGTAACATGCTCTTTAAGGTTTTATTGAACCTTTCCACTAAACCATCTGTTGGTGGATGATAGACTGAGGTTCTGAGATGCTTGATTTTTAGGAGTTTACATAGTTCTTTTGTTACTTGGGACATAAATGGTGTTCCCTGGTCAGATAAGATCTCTTTAGGAATTCCGACCCGGGAAAACAGAAGTACTAACTCTTTTGCTATGTTTTTAGCAGAGGTGCTATGTAGGGGAACTGCCTCCGGATATCGGGTAGCATAATCTAATATTACCAATACACTGGCGACACACTTTATTCGAGCTCGGCTAGTCCCACGAATTCGGGTATACCCGGGTGTATTGAGGTTTGTGACTGTTTTCTGCCCGAGTATATTGGGTTATTTTCTAGGCAGGGATTGAAGTATTTTATTCCCCCTGGCTGCAATACTGCACAGTATATATATATATACTGCATTACAATTCATGAATTTATGCCATCTGGTAGACACGCGAAGCATTGCAGCCTATTAAATCCTAATCATTATCATTTAACAAATCAGCCGCCCATCAGCCAGGCATGAACCCAGGCTGGGAAGGCAAATGCAACGGGGCTTGTCAGAGGTGAGGAGCAGCGCATTCCAGGTATCTGCCAGGTACATACCGGGTATTTGCTCGAATAAAGTGTGTCGGTGCAGTATATGCTGATGTCCCCTAGCAGACTTTATTAGGGGTCCTACTAGATCCATAGCAATCCGGTCAAATGGTACCTCTATTATGGGAAGGGGTACCAATGGGCTGCGGTATGCTTTGAACGGGGCGGTGATCTGACATTCTGGGCATGAGGAACAATAGTTTGTAATTTCTGCCAGAACCCCAGGCCAATAAAAGCTTCGGAGAACCTTTTCTTTTGTCTTTTCCACCCCTAGGTGTCCCCCCAATGGATGACTATGTGCGAGGTGTAATACTACGTTACGGAATGTCCGTGGTACCAACAATTGTTTAGTTGTAACTGATTTTCTTTTATCAACCCGATATACTAGGTCGTTCTCTACCTCGAAGTAGGGGTAAGCAAGTGACCTATCTGGTTGGCCATGAGTACTATTCTGGTCCCGTATATTTCCCCTTGCTACCGCTAATGTGGGGTCCTCCCACTGGGCCTTCTTAAAACTCCCAGGACTGACCTCTAGGTCAGCGAGGGTCTTATCCTGTACTGGGGTGGTAAGTGCCTGATCAACATCTTGATTTGGGGTATTCCCTACCAAAGTAGTGATGGGGAAGGGAATTTCACAGCACTCCTCCTTTTCCCCCTTCTTATTTGGGCCCTCGTCAACCTCCATTTCTGAAAAAGGGAAAGGATTTGTTTCTTCTAACACTTCGTTATGGTCTGCTATTGAACTCTGGGCGCTATTCTGAGCTGGGGACCACATTTTTAGAAAATGGGGAAAGTCGGTCCCTATTAACACATCATGTGCCAGTTTGGGTACAACACCCACCTTGAAATCTAAAGAACCAAATTCTGTTTCAAAAAAAACATCAACAGTGGAATATTCATGATTATCCCCATGTATACAACAAATTGCCACTCTTTGTGAACTGTTTACCTGTTTCTTCTTAATGGGCAATAGGTATTCGGACACTAGTGTGACCATACTCCCAGAGTCAAGAAGTGCCCGAACCCTCTTACCATTAACCTTTACAAATGCCCACAGATGGTTATTCAAGGGGTCCTCTGGGCTAGGGCCCATACATTGGGACAACAGCGAATAAGGTTCCACGCTGTTGCATTGCATGGGCTCATCATTTAGTGGGCAGATTTTTGCTGTGTGGCCCCTCTCATGACAATTTACACATTTAGGTACATAGTCTGTGTCCCACTTAGAGCCTTTTCCCGGCTCCCCATGTTGGCTATTGCCCTTAGTGTGCGAACCACTGTTGCTGGAGCGGCGTGAAGGTGGTCGCCGCTCTTCAGCGCCCCTTAACCCCGGTACCCTTTTACCGTCTCTGGAAGAGTCCTGGAACCTCGGATAGTGGGGTTGCTCCACGACTGTGGGTTGCGGGTGCTCTTCTGCTGCACTGTACCTTTCTACAAGGGCCACAAGCTCATCCGCATTGTGGGGGTCACTCCGACTGACCCAACGGCGTAAGGCAGAGGGAAGTTTCCTCAAGAACTGGTCCATGACCAACCGTTCCACGATGTGGCTTGCTGAGTTGATCTCGGGTTGTAGCCACTTCCGGGCGAGGTGGATGAGGTCATACATCTGTCTTCGGGTGGCTTTATCCATCGTGAAGGACCATGCGTGAAACCTTTGGGCACGAACAGCCGTGGTTACGCCGAGGCGGGCGAGGATCTCGAACTTCAATTTTGCATAGACGTTAGCTTCGGCTGGCTCTAGATCAAAGTAAGCCTTCTGGGGTTCGCCGCTTAGGAAGGGTGCGATTAGACCAGCCCACTCAGCTTCTGGCCATCCCTCTCTCTGTGCCGTGCGTTCAAACGTGAGAAGATAGGCTTCCACATCATCCGAGGGTCCCATCTTCTGAAGGTAGTGGCTTGCCCTGGTCATTTTCGGAACTGGGGCTGCCTCTGCCAGTGGAAGGTTACTGATAGTCCCCCTCAGGATCTCGAGTTCCTGCTGTAAGCCCTGAGCGAACCGCTTTTGCTCCTCTCTCAGCAGGCGGTTTGTCTCTTGCTGGTTTGCATTAGTCTCTTGCTGGGCTATTAACAGCTGTCGCTGGGTTTCACTCGCCTGTTGCTGGGCTTCATTCGCGTCTTTCTGGACAGCGACATTGCGTACCAGCGCACTCACCACGTCTTCCATCTTGTTTGGAGAGAGAGAAAAAAAAAACCTTCTTTTTTTTTTTTTTTTTTTTTTTTTTTTAAAGTTCTTTAACCCCCAGACCTTTCAGTGTTCTGCCCGCATTCTCCACCATATGTGACAAACGGCTTACTCCGGGGCTCCGCCGTCTGTCCGGGACTGTTAGAACACGGTCTTTTAGGGTAGGTTAAATGATGAGACGTCACGTACTGTTCCTTTAAACAGGCTATGCCTGGTTTATTCAGTCCCAGGCACTGAGACTGCCACAGTTTAAACAGAAAACAAAGCCAAACAAAAAGCTGCTCGTCTGAGCGATAACTTAAACTTAGATGTCCCTGACTCAGAGTTGGAAGTGGCTTGTCCACTTCCACCAACAAAATAAGTACCTTTGCAGTCTTTAGACAAACTAACAGAATGAATGAAGCGATTTGGGAAAGAGGCTTTCTCACCCCTCTGCAGTTCAGCAGCCTTCCAGGCTCTTGGGCGGGGCTCAGAGGAAACAGGAAACAGGTCTTATATACCTGAACTCTAATCAGCATGACAGGTGACAGAAAACAGGCAGCAGACAAACTGTGGAATGGAGTGCCTGTACCACGAGGCTGCCCTGTTCAGCTTAGACAGGACAGAAACTGTTCAGTATCCTGGGAGCCCTGTATATGGAGTTTATTACCAACCCCTGGTTTCTGTCACAATATATATATATATATATATATATATATATATATATATATATATATATATATATATATTACATTACAGTATATATTATTAAATAATATTCTTATAAATGTTCATTATTCATGTTTCCCCTTGTTTTAGAAATGTTTTCTAAATGTTTATCCAATTTTAATCTGCCAAAAGAACTATTATTTTTATATTTGTATTTTTTGGTTCCTGTTAAAATAAAATAAATATTTATTCACATTCCTGCTAGTCATAATCATTTACAACAACCACAACAACCACAACACCCCCCCCCCCCCACGAACGGAGGAGCAGCTCCATGGGAGGCAGGGATAGGTGAGGGACAGTGCCACAGCTGATTAGCTTGACGCGAGGCTTGTGGGCGGTGCACGCACGTCAGACGTGTGTACCGCACGGGAGAGGTGCGCACGACCCGAGCTGGGGGTGGGAGCTCCTCCTGCGGGAGGACAGAAATGTCCGTGACTACGTGCGCGTGCATGCCGCATTCTGGGGCAAGCGCGGGGACCGGGGAGGAAGAAGGAGGGTCCCGCTCGCGGCGGTGAAGTCGTGGAGCTGGAGCATGCCGGGTAAGTGGCATCGCGGGGGGAACCCTCTTTGGGAGAGGTGTCCCCCGAGGCCTTACAACGGATCTAAGTCCGGTATCATACTTCTGATGCAGCACAGCTCCTAAACCGTTAAAACTGGCATCCACATGCAGAATATATGGCCGATCAGAATCTGCATACGCCAACACAGGAGCCTGTGTTAAATTTGTCTTCAACCCCAGAAACGCCTGTTTGCATGCAGGAGTCCACTTGTCCCCGAAAGGTGCTTGCACGGAAGTGGCTTTACGACCTGTGTCCTCGGGGTAGATTTTGAGAAGGTTGTTAAGAATCTTCGCTTTGCATGAATAGCCTTCCACAAACCTTCGGTAATACCCGCAAAACCCCAGGAAGGAACGTAGTTTCATGACATTATTGGGTCACGGCCAGTTCACCACTGCTTCTATCTTCCCGGGGTCAGTAGATATTCCTTCTGCAGAGACGATGTGACCCACGTAGATCACCGAGGTACGGCAAAACCGACACTTATCCATTGACAGCTTGAGTCCTTTGGCGCCGAGTCGGTCCAGCACTTTCATCAGCTTTTCTTCATGCTCCTCCAGCATCTTCCCGAACACTATAATATCATCCAGATACACTAAGCATTCCCTGGGGTTCATATCCCCAATCGTCTTTTCATTAGACGCTGAAAAGTGGCTGGTGCACCACATATCCCTTGAGGCAATCGCGTGAATTGATAAAACCCTAACGGGCAAACAAAAGCTGTCTTCTCCTGATCTTCGGAGTTCATTGGCACTTGGTAGTACCCGGACCTTAGATCCAACACACTAAACCACTTGTTCCCCGACCGGGAATTTAAGAGTTCTTCAATCCGCGGAAGTGTATACTGGTCTGGTACCATACGATTATTCAAGGTTCTGTACGAACGGCCGTATTGACTTGTTCTTCTTTCGCACCACCATGAAAGGCGATGCGTATGGGCTATGAGATCCCCTAACAATGCCGGCTGCCTCCATTTCTTGTAGTAGCTTCCGCACATCTTCCACGTCCCTTGGAGCAATGCGACGGGATCTTTCTCGAAAGGGGGTCGTATCACTAAGCCGTATGGTATGCTGAGCGCTGCGGCTATATCCCACATCCATATCACTGGCGGAGAATACCCCTCATCTTGTTTCCAACTTGGCCTGCACCCTCTCTTTCGTCAAGGGGGAATCCCTGAAGTCAAATGCCAGTTGAGGCACGGCTAGGGATATGGCAGCGTCCTGCGACTGTACTTCCGTCTTCTCCACAGGAGTGACTGGATATATTCTTCCCAGCTGCTGCCCATAGTCGATAGGCATGGGATAGGGAGGTATGTTTTGTACGTATACCTGTACTCTATTCGGTACTTTAGCCGTGCATTCCCTCACCTGGGCTTACAGTTTGTATCCACACTGCTGGTCGTCTTCCGCAGTACTTTCCAGCGAGAACAGCCGATCTAGTTTGCTTCTTTCCGGATAGCAACAGGTAGCAGTCATCATCTTCCCACCCCCTGGTGGAATCACAGTCAATCTGAAATCAATATTGTAAAGGACTCCATGCTCGACTTGGGCAGCTATCCTACAACATTCATCCCACAATGCAGGACATGCTGCTAGCGCCACTAACAGTAGTTCACCCGCCTCCTGTAAGTACATACGGATCACTGCCTGTACTATGTCGGTATTGGTTCCCATGATTATAGGAGCACTGGGGTGTTCTTTTGGTTCAGGGCACACCAACGCTTCAACCTCCATGGGATGATGCTTGCTGGTATTCAGCTGTGGAATATCCAGATGAACCCGTACCACTCCATCAATAGGGTAGTCTTCGTGGCTCAACCCTCGCAATCTCATAGCGTCGGCGGACAGCAGGGGCAACAGGTGAAGGTGTTGATCATAAAATGATCGATATACAATGGTTACCTGTGAACCCGTGTCCAGTAATGCTGATGCGTAGATGACTTCAATGACGACCTTCACAATGGCTGCGGATCTGACGCGGTCACCCATCTGGGGCGGTGACGGCGCTCCAGTGGACACTGGGGCTGCGGCCTCTTCTGACACAGGAGTGGTTTCAGCTGTCAAGGTGGTGCACAGTATGGATTTCACAGTCCCTGTGGTCACCTTCTTTTTGACTGGACAGAATGGGCCGATGTGGCCCATCTTGCCGCAGTGGAAACACTGGACATTTCTCCAAACAGACTGGTTCCTACGAGCAGGAGACGTTCTCCCTGATGTATAGTCTTCAGAATTGATCTCACATCCCTCCGGGTCCTCCTTCTCTTGACCTGCTTCTTTGGCTGGCTTCGGCCTAGCCTCTACTTTCTTAATTTCCTTGGAGGTGGTCCCCACTCTCTTAGCCGGGTTCAGGTCCCGACCTAGAAGCACAGCCTCATGAGCTTGTGTTGAACGGGAGCTGCTGGCCCATACAGTGTTTGTTCTGAGAATGGCTGAACACCAGCTGAATACTCTCACTCCCCTCCGTGTGCAGCACTTCCTAGTGGATGACGTCACCGCTGGGAGTCGCCGATTTCGGCGCCGTTCAGTCTATCAGCTCGCGCAGTAAAGTACTGGTTGAAAGGTAGAGCTGTTAGCAAGAATGTCCTACGCGTTTCGAAAACCGCAGTTTTCTTCATCAGGGACTGATTTTAGGTGGATTCAGTTCGTTTCTAAATACCCCGCGATCGTCACTCATTGGTTAAAGCCTTCTACTCTCCTAGCCAATGGGAGAGCAGCAAGGGCGGAGTAACAATGGGCCAGCAGCTCCCGTTCAACTCATGCTCTGGGGAGCAAGGACGCACAGAGGCTTTCCATCTGCCCTACTGAAATCCTGCCGCAGAGCCATCAGCAATTCTACCCCTGTGAGGACATCTGTTCCAGTCATTTGAGGCGTTGGGTAACATATCCCGAAACTGCTTGTTTTAACTGCACTGATGTACGCACAATACTCACCTAATAATTTGTTCATGTTAATATAATTTTGTAATTGCACTATGAGCGTTGTGCGCTGTGTCTTTTTTGTATTTATCTGTTAGCTCCAGGGGGTTCCTGAGCCCCCCCTTCCATCACAGCTGCAGACGCTCTGATCAAGGTCACGTAATTAATCATTTAATTACTTTATCACTATATATCACGTTTATATATTAGCCTCGCACTTTAATCTCCTGTTCACAATATCATGAGCTTGTACTTGATCCATAAGTTCATCAAAAGACAAGGCTTGGCCCGGCACAAGACTACCACTGACTATGACAGCCACAGGGGGGAGTGACAAGAGGCCCCTCAGCAGCTGCGTGGTTCTCAAGCCATTGGCGTCGGACTTGAGCAACTTTCTTCTTAACTAACGTCCAGAGATCCAGGTGAACTGGTCGAAGGAATGCTGACACCATTTCTCCTTCATTCTGGACCAGGGCATGGAATTTGGCCATCAGGGTAGAGCTGTCCACGGGTGTGCCATAGGCCTTGATGAGCGCACGCAGCATGGCTTGGGAATCGGCTTCAGGGTTGTCATCCCGGCAGCTCTGTAACATATGTGAAGCGGGCGGCCGCAGGCATTCCACAATCTGCTGTTGCTTTACAGCCTCTGTGCAGTTCTACTCTGGGAGCACTTGTTCTGCGTGATCCTTCCATTCTTCAAACTCGGCTTCACCTAAGGGGGTAGGTTGAATTCCTCAAAATGCTTTAAGTTTGCGATATTGTTGTGAATGTGCAGCATAAAGGAATGCGTCCACCAGCTGGAGGGTGGACACATTGGGTGGAGAGCCACCAGTAGCCCTGGATGCGGGGTGGTGTGCAGGGGAAGCCAAGAACGAGGAGTCCTCCCACCGAGTGTGTTGACGGGCAGTGCCTGGTGCAAACGTGACACGGGAACCAGACGTCTGAATGACGGTATTGGCCGGCCACGCTAGGGACAAGGATCTCTCCGTTCCGGATGCCCAGAGTGGGGGGTGTCGGGAGCTGACGGTGTGGTAACTCCGGATAAACCAGCGGGCAACCTTCCACTGACAGGGCATTTAAGACCAGGGCATGGGGGACAGTCTCGTGACATAGTTCAGAAGTAGTTTCCAGCAGGAGTGTCTTATACCCAGGGGAGTCTTTGTCATGTGTGTGAACTACATACTTGGCGGTGGCCAGGCCTGGTGACTTCTGTATTTGGTCAGATACTGAGAGTACCGGAGAAAGGCTGGGTACTCGGTGACACTTGGCACCACAAGGCCCACTCGCGGGCCTCCTGCCTTGAAGGTATAGACCTTTTTAGCGATAATTTGTGAATCTACTTGGGCACCCCAGGTCTGAGTTCTCAGCAGCGCCTCCAAATGTAACCCTCTTTCCTGCTGACATAGAAAGGCTACTAATGCTGTATTTACCTGCTGGCTCAGCGACATCTGGGCCTCCGCTAACTGGGAGCCTGGGGAACAATATGTACTTGGTAGCGCCTCCACTTGCCCAGGATCCCCAATAAGTAAGACTCCCCTGGACAAGAATAACTATAATAATCCACAACGTTGTAACCTTTTACTACTACGTGAATGCAGAACATGAACATACACATATCACACCTATAACCACAGTGCGTACATATATGGCAATCAATAATCATATACCAGTGGCCGGGCCCAACACTCCACCCTGGAAAAAATTTCCTTTCCCACCACTGTGTGTACCCTACACCATGTCCAATGTACTGGACCAGTCCCTTGGTCACTCAACCCTCAGTGTTCAGAAAGAACACCCCCCCCCCAAGTCGGGATCAGTGCCTGTAGGTACCGGTGTTGGTGCACTTAATATAATACCTTCCGACCGCTCCAGCAGCCGGTAACTGTACTTCGCAAAGGATCCGCTGATCCAGCGTAGTCTCTCACGAGTCTTTACTTGCGTCCAGCAGCTTGATCCCAAACCACCTGTAGCCAGGTCCCCCTCGCGCACTCGCCCCCTCCCTTGTCCCCCTCGCGCACTCACCCCTTCTTCCCCGTTGCGCGCGTGGTTGCGGCCGGTTGTCGGGGACACGAGCGGCGAGCAGGCCGGTTGCCGGGGACGCGATCGGGCCGTCGCTAAGGCCGCGATCGCGTTGCCACCGGCCCGGCGGCTAGCAGAGCAGGGCGCCGCCATGACAGTGAGCTCGCGCATGCGCAGGAGGCCGCTAGCGCGGGAGGCCCCAGATAGCTCGCGCATGCGCGAGAATAGGCTGCCAGCCCCCAGGGTGCTTAGGGGCAGAGACACCTGACGCCAGGGAGCCAATCAGAAGTCCAGATTCCCCTGCTAGCAAGGGGATACATTTCGCGGGGTTTTGCAGCTACGCGGGCACTCATGATCCGGACCAGCTAGGGGTAAGAGGTGGGTGCAGGGGTCAGTGACCCTCTGCATAGGCCAGCAGCCCCCAAGGTCCCAGTTAGGTCCTGAGCCACCTAATAGCTTGTGGAGCTTAGGGACAGGCCCTAGATAGGGTCACTGCCCCATTATTTGATCAAGTAGTCAGGGACACAGAGCGGAAGCCGTGCGGCCCTGCGAGGTGGGTTCTGGGCTCAGGACACCACCAAAGACTCCAACACAAGGAGAGACATTGTTCGCGCTGGACTTTCAACCCACGCGGTGTGGAGCACGGCGTCGGATCGTGCGGATTGATATCGCGGTACCCGTGGCTGGAGCCCGGGCAGGTAACCGGCAACTCACGTGCACCAACCAGGCCTATCACCAACCATAGTGGCTGCGCAGTCACACACACACATGTACAGTGGTATTTGACTCTGGGAGCACGAGACATTGGGTGGGGGTTACTGGACACAGGGTGGGGTCACATTGTGGGTGGTAGCGTCCGCCGTGACGCCTAGAGGTGGTAGCGTCCGCCGTGACGCCTAGAGGTGGTAGCGTCCGCCGTGACGCCTAGAGGTGGTAGCGTCCGCCGTGACGCCTGGTGTGGTTAGTGTCCGCCGTGACACCCAGTGTGGTTAGCGTCCGCCGTGGCGCATGTTGATTTGTGTTGATATATGTTGCTATGCAGTAAAGTCAGTCCTGTTTTACATTCATTCGCTTTGTGTGGTTGTTTCCTGTGAGGGCCTCCTCCCACTCCGTTGGGATCCCTCCCAGGTGGAGGCGTTGCACCTAGAGATGTATGAGATGTATGTACCCCAGGTTCCCCAAGGCGGAAGCTCAGCCCTCCTGTGAGCCAACAGGTAATGCACCACACCTGAGTAACTTTGCATGTTCCTACACTTCCACAGTATTATCTGCGAGTGGGTGGGGGAACACCCGTTACATTTGGAGGCGCTGCTGAGATCGAGTCCTGGGGTGCCCTGTTCCAATTTTTTTTCTAAATTGCCCGATTCATATTTTTATCATGTCCGTGCCGTCACCGCAGGATGTCCATGCCTGGGCCTTAGCGCACCAAGTATCCCCAAGACGTGCGGTTGCAGTGACCGGGGTAGCAATGGATACAGAATTATCTACAGTGCGCACACAAGTAAGAAGTTGCCCGGGGTTGGCCACCGCCCGGGTGATAGACTATAAACTGGATATTGCTGCCCAAGGGATCACCTGTCTCCTGTACACCATGAGTGACATATGCTTAGAAACGGCCCCCCAGGTATTAAACCTACCCGAGCCCTCCGCAGAGGACTGCCGCATGATCTACGCTGACTCTCAATCTCCTGAAGAAGCGTCCACTAGTACTGGATTACACCCGAGCCAACGAGTGACCAGTACGCCTCACCGAGTGGACCCCCCTAGGGTCTCTTTCACCCCAAGCGGATTAGGAGGTACCGCCAGCTGGGCACGGAGCCCGCTCATCCCACCCAACCCTGATCAACGGTCTGGCGGGACCCCAACCATGCCTAGCATAGGAACGGGGAGCCGTAGTCAGGCCCTTAGTGGGAATCTTGACGTGAACACGATAGTCTCCCAACTAGCCGAAGCTGTAACCATTTCGACGCAAGCACAGAACTACCGGAAACTCAAGGCCTTCTCTGGGATTCTGCCGACGCCCACCGGAGAAGAGGGGATCGAGGCATGGAGGGACCATACGCTTCAAATCATAGAGGAGTGGTCGTGTTCTGAAGCCAGCAAGAGACAAAGACTGGTCGAGTGCCTCCGAGGCCCCGCCGCTCGGTTAGTGCGAGCGCACCGGAGCGTGGAAGGAGAAGTTACTGCCCAGGAACTAGTGGAAATGCTAATTAAATCCTTTGCCAGAAAAGACGACGAAGATGAGCTACTGGCTCAATTCAAAGCCCTCCGACAACGTGAAGGACAAGATTTATCTGCCTTCGTTTGTGACCTACAGCTGTCCCTGGGCACCCTCCTGGACAAGCATATCATTTCCGCGGCCGAAGCAGACCGATACCGGTTCAGACAGCTACTCAAGGGGTCGTTGCCGGATCACAACATAGCTATAATGATGCGGGCCGCCCCGATCGCAGCAGTATCCCCTAAGTACGGGGAACTAATGGACTACATAAGAGACCATGAAGTGCAGCGCCATTTCCATGAATCAAAGAAATCCAAAACTACCCCCAAGAATGACCCTGTGGCCCCCTCGGCCCCAAAGAGTAAGAAACCTTCCACACCAGAGGAGGAAACGACCCCCAAGTCGTCTGTTCGGGAAAGTCGTAGTTCTGAGCGGTCCTCATCCACGTATAAGAGTTGTCCGGACCGCCGTGAGGTATCTTGCTACAACTGCGGGAAGAAGGGCCACATCTCGTACTATTGTCCGGAGAAGGAGGACCAACCGGAAGAAAAACCTCCCGACCGAAGAAGCACAGCCCGATCGATGGTATGCCGAGCCCAGACCGTCGGGCCTGAGGTGAACACCCCTCAGGGAACCACGGATTCTCCGGCTGACGCTGGCCCCAGTGAGGACGCCTCCCCCGGTGAAGCTTGCAGTCAAGTGGGCCCCGCGGCCATCGTGCCCGTGGTAATAGAAGGGATATACGCCTCGGCCCTATTGGACACCGGGTCACAAGTGACCATAATATATCGCAAGTTCTATGACCAGCACCTTCAACACTGCCCGCTGAGGCCGGCCGAACATATGAAGGTTAGGGGCTTGAGTAATGAAGACTACCCCATCGATGGGATTGCAAGGGTCCAGCTGGACATACTCCAACTGAACACCGGCAAGAAGCACCCTATGCAGGTAGCGGCCATGGTATGCCCGGAGCCCCACGACCATTGTAAATACCCCATCATCTTGGGAACCAATGCGGACATAGTGCAAGCTATAATTCGAGCTTACTTGAAAGAGACCAACGAGCTGCCGCTGGCCGATTCGCTCCTAGACCCCGTTTTACGAGAGGAGTGCCATCGGGTGTATGCCTTGGAGCGTCATGGGGACCTCTACAATCGTCAACGAGGACTGACGACCATATTACCAGGGGGAGTGCAAAAGATGGCCGTCTGGTGTTGTTATCCTGACCGAGACCAGAACGACCAACTGTTCTCGCTGGAGAGTGAGCCTGAAGAAGAAGAGGTTCAGCGAGGTTATAGAGTACTACCCGAGGTAAGGGAATGGACAGCTAAGATCCCTATTCGAAGCCACGTGTATGTGCAGAATCTCTCCCCTTTTCCGATGGAGTTTGATGTCGACCAGAAGTTGGGATGCATATATCCGGTCAGCCGGGTGGGAGCCATGCCTCAGGTGAAGGCGGCGACCGCGCAGGAGCAGATAATCGATCTGGACTTCAATTTCGGTGAGTCGACGCTGTCCACAGAGTGGAAGGAGCGGTTGACCACCCAGTTGCTGCAACGACGACATGTGTTCTCCACGAGCGAGATGGATGTGGGGTGCAGCCGCAGTGCCCAACATACCATTCGGATGAGTGATGCCACTCCATTCCGGGAACGTTCTCGTCGCCTTGCCCCTCGGGATGTGGACGATGTGAGGAACGCCATACAAGACATGGAAACCGCTGGGATTGTGACGGAATCACGAGGACCTTACGCGTCGCCCATAGTGGTGGTGCGGAAAAAGAATGGGTCCGTACGACTGTGTATCGACTACCGAACCCTGAACAATCGCACGATTCCGGATCAGTACAACCTTCCGCGCATTGAAGAGATCCTGAACGCGCTGAATGGGAGTCACTGGTTTAGCGTTCTTGATCTCCGATCAGGATACTATCAGGTGCCCATGACACCGGAAGACCAGGAAAAAACAGCTTTCGTCTGCCCCCTGGGATTCTATCAATTCACCCGTATGCCCCAAGGTATATGTGGGGCGCCTGCTACGTTCCAAAGACTGATGGAAAAGACTATCGGAGACATGATTCCCCGGGAGTGTCTGGTTTACCTGGATGACATTATTGTCTTCGGGAGGACCTTAGAAGAACACGAGGAGAGGCTGCTGAAGGTGATAGATCGTCTTGGTCAAGAAGGGTTGAAGCTATCACTCGATAAGTGTAGGTTTTGTCACACCTCGGTGACCTACGTGGGACACATCGTGTCTGCCCAGGGGATTGCTACTGATCCAGCCAAGGTAGAAGCTGTGGTGAACTGGCCACGTCCCGATAATGTCACGGAACTGCGGTCCTTCCTCGGTTTCTGCGGGTACTACCGTCGGTTCGTGGAGGGGTACTCTAGTCGAGCTAAACCCCTGAACAATTTGCTAAAGATATACCCTGAAGATACTGGGAGAAAGGCCACGTCGGCCCGGCAACCGTTTGGCGATAAGTGGACGCCTGAGTGTGAACGGGCCTTCCTGAACTTGAAGAAAAGTCTGACGGAAGCACCAGTGCTGGCCTATGCTGATCCAGAACAACCGTATGTCCTGCATGTGGATGCCAGCCTCAATGGGCTGGGTGCTGTCCTGCATCAGAAGCACCCCGAAGGTCTTCGGCCTGTAGCCTACGTCAGCCGCAGTCTGACACCCAGTGAGCAGAGATACCCCGTCCACAAGTTGGAGTTTCTGGCTCTCAAGTGGGCGATCACCGAGAAGCTCCACGACTACTTGTACGGTGTCACCTTCGAGGTAAGGACGGATAACAATCCCCTCACGTACATCAATACGTCGGCCAAATTAGATGCAGCCGGCCACAGATGGCAGGCCGCCCTCAGTAACTACCGCTTCTCCTTGAAGTATAAGCCGGGGCCATTGAATATTGGGGCGGACGCCCTCTCCCGAAGGCCAGGACTACTCGCTACCCCCGATGACGAGGAATGGGAAGAACTTCCCGGCCCCGGAGTGCGGGCTATGTGTAAAACTGCAGCCATAGTTAATGACCAAGTGGCCTTCTCCGAGTTACGAGTGGCCGACTCCTTGGGATGCCAGTCGCAGGCTGTCCCCGCCGCCTACTGCGACCCAAAAGGGATGCACCTCACGCATGACAAGGTGTTCCGGTGGAAAGATCTGGTAGACTATCAAATTCGAGATCCGGTTGCTAGCATCATCAGGCACGCCGTTGAAAAGAGGAACTCAGCCCTTCTGAAACGTGCGCCCAATGACTTGGTGGCCTTGCTCATGCGAGAATGGGACAAATTTGAAATCGACAATGACTTGCTCTATCGGGTGGTGCAATACCACAACCACCCGGATAGGAGACAACTAGTCCAACCTAAGAACTTACAATACCTGGTGTTGAAGTCCCTACACGATGAACACGGGCATCTCGGTGTAGAGAAGACTTTTGGGCTAGTCCGAGACCGGTTCTTCTGGCCCAAGATGCGGGAAGCGGTGGAACAACACTGCCGCCGTTGTGTCCGGTGTGTTCAACGCAAGACGTTGCCTACCAGAGCAGCTCCTATGGCCCATCTGAAGAGTTCTGGTCCAATGGACTTGGTGTGTATGGACTTTTTATGTATCGAACCTGATAGCCGAGGTATCGGTAACGTGCTGGTCATCACGGACCATTACACCCGATATGCCCAGGCCTTCCCCACAAAAGACCAGAAGGCTATCACGGTCGCGAAAGTGCTATGGGAAAAGTTCTTCGTCCATTACGGTCTTCCAAACCGACTCCACTCTGACCAAGGGCGAGATTTTGAGAGTACTCTAATCCGAGAATTACTTAAAATGCTGAATGTCGCCAAATCCCGGACGACGCCGTACCACCCCGAAGGAGATGCCTTGCCCGAACGATTCAACAGGACCCTGCTGGACATGCTTGGAACTCTGAAGGGAACGCAGAAAACAGAATGGAGTCGTCACGTAGAAACGTTGGTACACGCGTACAACTGTACTCGCCATGAGTCCACTGGGTTCTCCCCGTACTTCCTCATGTTTGGGCGGGAGGCAAGACTTCCCGTGGATGTGCGTCTTCGAGTCTCAACGGATGGGATACACAATGCTACCCATTTCAAGTATGTGCAAAGGCTAAAGGACAGTTTGCAGCGAGCTTACCAACAGGCTGAGAAGTCTACAGCTAAACTGAATGCTGGCAATAAGAGACGATACGACAACAAAGTCAAGTATCGAGAGTTACGTCCTGGGGACGCTGTGTTACTTCGTAATTTGGGAGTCCCCGGAAAACATAAACTGGCAGACCGATGGAGAGATGGCGTATATGAGGTAGAGTCACAGATGCCCGGCCTCCCGGTCTATCGCATTAAAGACACAGACGGCCGGGTAAAGGTTTGGCATCGTAATCACCTCCTCCCTATCCCCCAAGTGGGAGACGAAGAAGAAGAAATACAGGCCACACCGCTCAACGGTGAGTCCGATCTATCAGAGGTGGGTCAAGAGACTGTAAATAACGAGACCCACTCTGAAACTCCTGAAGACCCTATGGAGGGACCCTCTCAAAGGGACTATTCCACAGAAGGGGCATCTCCCGGAGGAGCTACGGGTAAGGGGCCCCGTAGGCCAATGCCTACTAAGGTGGCACCAACAGGCCAGCCTTTGGATCCACAGAGCACGTGCTTTGTGCCTAACAGAGACTGTTCAGAGACATTTCTCCCCTCAAGGGAAGAGGCTGAGCCTCAGGACTGTACTTATTACTCACCAGAGGGAGTTGCTGAAGAACAACTCCGTAGGAGCCAAAGGGCCAGGTACCCTCCAACTCGGGTAACCTATGATCAAATAGGGGCACCCCATTATGAGGCTCAGCAGTGGTCTCGGAGCAAAATCCAATCCGTGATTGTGATGCTCACAGAATTGTGTAACCTTGTTTAAAGTTAATGCAATGTGCTAAGTTGTATTCGTACCAGATGCATTTTTATTATATAACGTTGTGTATAGTAGTAAGTTATGTGGTCCAAGCGGGGACGTTGGAGTTTCACCAGGGGGAGGATGTAGCCAGGTCCCCCTCGCGCACTCGCCCCCTCCCTTGTCCCCCTCGCGCACTCACCCCTTCTTCCCCGTTGCGCGCGTGGTTGCGGCCGGTTGTCGGGGACACGAGCGGCGAGCAGGCCGGTTGCCGGGGACGCGATCGGGCCGTCGCTAAGGCCGCGATCGCGTTGCCACCGGCCCGGCGGCTAGCAGAGCAGGGCGCCGCCATGACAGTGAGCTCGCGCATGCGCAGGAGGCCGCTAGCGCGGGAGGCCCCAGATAGCTCGCGCATGCGCGAGAATAGGCTGCCAGCCCCCAGGGTGCTTAGGGGCAGAGACACCTGACGCCAGGGAGCCAATCAGAAGTCCAGATTCCCCTGCTAGCAAGGGGATACATTTCGCGGGGTTTTGCAGCTACGCGGGCACTCATGATCCGGACCAGCTAGGGGTAAGAGGTGGGTGCAGGGGTCAGTGACCCTCTGCATAGGCCAGCAGCCCCCAAGGTCCCAGTTAGGTCCTGAGCCACCTAATAGCTTGTGGAGCTTAGGGACAGGCCCTAGATAGGGTCACTGCCCCATTATTTGATCAAGTAGTCAGGGACACAGAGCGGAAGCCGTGCGGCCCTGCGAGGTGGGTTCTGGGCTCAGGACACCACCAAAGACTCCAACACAAGGAGAGACATTGTTCGCGCTGGACTTTCAACCCACGCGGTGTGGAGCACGGCGTCGGATCGTGCGGATTGATATCGCGGTACCCGTGGCTGGAGCCCGGGCAGGTAACCGGCAACTCACGTGCACCAACCAGGCCTATCACCAACCATAGTGGCTGCGCAGTCACACACACACATGTACAGTGGTATTTGACTCTGGGAGCACGAGACATTGGGTGGGGGTTACTGGACACAGGGTGGGGTCACATTGTGGGTGGTAGCGTCCGCCGTGACGCCTAGAGGTGGTAGCGTCTGCCGTGACGCCTAGAGGTGGTAGCGTCCGCCGTGACGCCTAGAGGTGGTAGCGTCCGCCGTGACGCCTGGTGTGGTTAGTGTCCGCCGTGACACCCAGTGTGGTTAGCGTCCGCCGTGGCGCATGTTGATTTGTGTTGATATATGTTGCTATGCAGTAAAGTCAGTCCTGTTTTACATTCATTCGCTTTGTGTGGTTGTTTCCTGTGAGGGCCTCCTCCCACTCCGTTGGGATCCCTCCCAGGTGGAGGCGTTGCACCTAGAGATGTATGAGATGTATGTACCCCAGGTTCCCCAAGGCGGAAGCTCAGCCCTCCTGTGAGCCAACAGGTAATGCACCACACCTGAGTAACTTTGCATGTTCCTACACTTCCACAGTATTATCTGCGAGTGGGTGGGGGAACACCCGTTACACACCAATCGCCCAGCAGAGCAGGAAGATACTGTGTCCCTATCTGCAAATCTCTGTAAAGGGGTATGCTGTCCCTATCTGTGGCTATTCCCTGCAGTACCACAAGCTGGTGGTGACTCAGGGCCTGCACTGGGGCCTAGGGGGAATCTCTGGCCTATGCGGTGGGTCACTGACCCCCTGCAACACACACACACCTCCTCTCCTCTTGCTCTCCCAGGACACTCTGCTAGCGTGGTCTCTCCCCCACGCTTCCCTTTCCTGCCTGCCAGCAAATCCTCCTCTCCTATTCGCTCTCTGGCATCACGTGTCCCTGCTTAGGCTCATGAGAATTGTAGTCCCAGCTCAGAGCCTCTCTTCTATTGGCCAACCTTCACGCGCTATTTACTGCCCATGCGCCAGACACAACATGGCAGTGCCCTGTGCTATCGGGCCACCGCGGAGCCTCCAGAACGCTCACTGCTCAGCCCCCACCTTCCTAAAGTGCCGATGGATCTGCCGCTCGTCCCTGACAGCGCCCGCGATCACCCCCGCAGCGGAGGTACAGAGAGGGGGGGGGGGGGGCAGGGGAACACCACTACACATGGCTAATCCATTTAGAACGCTGGCTGCTCCTGCTGGCACCTTGTGTCAAAGCACCAGGGAAGTAATAACGGCGGCTACATCTGTAGCACATTTTTCTTTTCTTTTTTCCTCCACAAACTGTATAAAATCACATTTGAATTTGTGTCATCAATCTAATGAATTACTACTACCGATCACAATGTAGTTATATCCTACTAAAATAATACATCCCCAAAGATTAATGTGCTACAGTATTCTACAAAGAATAATCTTATTCTAAGTGACCAAGCTTGAAATTTGATATGAATTAAAGTCTTTTCATTTGTATAAAATACAGATATATGCTGATCTGAAGTCCACATAATAAGTGAACAGCTGTTTGTGTGCAGCAAATATGCATGTGTGTGGGACATGATCTAAAAAATAATTACATTTATAAAAATATCACAAAAGCTTTGAAGGTAAAAGAAACCTAACATCCTGGTTGTGTTGCTGAATAAATTAAATATTTCCATTCATGTTTATTAGAATTAGAGATGTATTACACTGTTCTGTCTTGGTCCACCAATAAAGGAAATAGAGAAGCTAGTTTCTTGCATGACATTTGTAAATAAAACGTTAACGGTTTCAACTTTTTTTCCAAATTAAAAAAAGATTGTATTGCAAAATTAAAAGTAAACTAATATATAATATATTCATTTACAATAACTGATAGTAACATATATCGGAACATACGTATTCACAAAGCTGTACTTGCAGTAGCTATTAAACTCACTATGGGTACTGCCAGTCCAAAAGTCCTGTTTTGTCAGTAAGGTTGTCTATTATATTTAAAACCATTTGACCAACGAACTTGACAACTTTTCAAGTCATTAACAATCGGAATATAAAAGAGTAAGAGTATACATGTATTTTTATTTTAAAGAGATCTGTACCAGCAATCTGTACACAGGACATATTTAAACCTAAAGATTGCAGACTGTCACATAAAGAGGTTTGTGCTCAGCCAAATTGGAGGAGGATTTGGTGAGCATAAATAAGGCAGGTAACCAATAGCGGGTTAGCACAAGGTTGCCAGGTAATGAATAGGAACTGCCCCTTCAGATGTATTCTGTCCACCGATAGGCAGGGGCGGGGAGAAGAGCAGGTGTAGAATAATTGCTGAGAGGAAGACTTTGGAGGGCCGTGTGGCGCCTGTGTGTAGCTCGCGTGCGATGCGCATCACCCGTGATGTCACAGGGGTGGAGCCTGAGCGTGGTGCGTGCGGTATCCCCCAGACTGGTAGCGTAACGTGCGTCACCCGTTTCAACACGGACGCTTCACGGGGCGGAGCCTAGGCGCGGTGCGTGCAGTGTCCACAAGGCTGGTAGCACGACGTGCGTCATCAGCCCTGTCACGGGATGCGTCACTGGGGTAGAGTGGAGGTCCAATCCTCACAATATGTAAATTAAGTATATCAAATTATGGCTGTGTATTTTATTTGTATTTTTCAATTATTGAGTCAAATGTAGAAAACTCTCTTACATTTTACATAAGTGGAAGCATAAAATTGTGCTATACATCAACACTAGGCTTGATTTGAATATACATTATTCTGATACATCACCTCCATAGAAGTTGAAAGTCCTTTGTTTCATGCACTTATTGTTCTTGTACAGCAATGTGCAGAACAGCACAGTATAAATATTATATAATACAATTGCTACAGTACATAAAATAAGTCCTTAGAAGCCTTTTTATGAATAATGCTACTTTTAAACATCAAAGATCAGATAAAAATATTTTTGGTAGTCTGCTCATGTGCCTATCGTGACACAGATTGATTTTATTTTTCATTTTAGGTATTTTTATCTGCAAGTGGAACTGACGAGGAAAATTGTGTTTATTCAAAAAAAAATACTTTCGATTGTCATGCAATTTAAGCTTGACATAACAGAATAATTAGCTAATTCAGATTGCTAATTGGGTATTAAGTAATTACTGTATACAGTATCTATATTTCTTTTAAAATGTTTGTTTATTATCAGAATACTGTATGAATAACACTGGGGTGGTCATGTCAACAGTTTAGTTCACGGAAGCACATTCATCAGAGAAGTGAAAATCAAGTTACCGTAGATGCATAGCAGGTCTAATAACTTGATACTGGAACTCTAGGATCCATGGCATGCACTGTGTCAGAGAACGCAAATTATACAGTGTGTAGAGATGTACGGTCAGGTCGTGTTTTAGTTCACAAATGTTTTCACGTACTTAGCCATTTTACTGCATATTATGCTGAGTTGGTGAGGTCATCTACTAGTTAAACTAAAATACTGTAAGACATTGTATATGAGTATTTAGTGGACAGATGTAGCAAGACTCACTGTCTCCAGTACCGTGGTCAAAAAAGCAGAAGTCTGCCGAGCCGGAGATTCTACAGTATGTGCCACGGTTTCCCTGCGGGAAGATCATGCTTCTATATCGGACCCCCGCAGTGTTAATCCGCTGGCACTGGGGAATCACCGTCATGCTACCAGTACTTGCCCTGGTGCCGGAAACAATTATTCTTGCTACATTTGTACTGCACCGACACACTTTATTCGAGCAAATACCCAGTATGTACTTGGCAGATACCTGGAATGCGCCGCTCCTCACCTCTGACAAGCCCCGTTGCGTTTGCCTTCCCAGCCTGGGTTCATGCCTGGCTGACGGGCGGCTGATCTGTTAAATGATAATGATTAGGATTTAATAGGCTGCAATGCTTCGCGTGTCTACCAGATGGCATAAATTCATGAATTGTAATGCAGTATATATATATATACTGTGCAGTATTGCAGCCAGCGGGAATAAAATGCTTCAATCCCTGCCTAGAAAATACCTCAATGCACTCGGGCAGAAAACAGTCACAAACCTCAATACACCCGGGTATACCCGAATTCGTGGGACTAGCCGAGCTCGAATAAAGTGTGTCGCCAGTGTATATAAGCTTACACTTAAATTGTAAGAAATTCAAACTACAAGTATCTAATGAGTCTACATTCTCCGTAGGCTATATATAATACAAGTCCTGGAAAGCTGCAACCAATTTGCAGACTTACAGTAATTCAAAGTTTATTTGGGGGACAATAATGTGAGTCATCTACTGTACAGTTAGTGTGGTACATTTATATTACTAAAATGTACTCACCTTTCAAGTTTATTTTTTTAATGAACTTAAATGCTTTATTTCATGGATTTCACACAAAGGAACATTGTTCATATAAGTAAGAATTCCTTAAATAATTTTTTGACGATTTCGTATATTTTCACATTGTATCACACTAAAGTATTTCTGAAAATCATTGTTAGGAGGAAGGTAATATTGCCTTTGATCTCTAATTATTTGGAATAACCATAAATTAATCTTACCTGTGCTTCATAGGAAGCGTATTATATATTGTATAACAAATCTATAGCAGCAAATGTTACATTTTCCTAAAACAGGCATGCAGAGTTAGTATTTTTATTTGCTTTCCATCTACGTTTGGATAAGACACTGTTGCTTAGTTCTGAAATAAATAGCCCTTGTTTTACCATGACAACATAACATTTGTTGTCGACACAATAGATGCTAACTGTAGAAAACAAACATGAAGTGCGTCATGCAGCTATTTACACATATTATTGTGGAAATATCATTTAAAAAAAATAGTACAGGAACCAGGAGCTCAAGTATTTCACAGAAATCATAACTGCTATGTTGAAGTTTAATGATTTTGTAGCTAAGATTACAAAATCATTATACTGCATATAATATGGATGAACAATATAATTTTTAACTATGAATGGATGAATGAAGAAGTTAATAGTTATAACATATTGTAATTATTTTCTCAAAATTCATTTTTATTAATGCTAATAACTATAATATTAGTTTGATCATTTCCTGTAAACAATTCATGTACAATAGAAAAAAGTATCCCATAGAGATATATAGAAATCTTTAAAAAAAAAAACGGGGCATACTTGAAAAAACAAAGGTAATTTATTATGTCATAGACTATGACGCACAGTGCTAAAAACTATTAAAAACCTAAATGGTAGTGAGATTACACACCTAACAATTTTGAAATCTTTCAGTTCCCCATCCTCACTTACCACTTTCCAATCCCTCCTTCACCAATACACCTCCACTCTCAAAACGCAAAAACAAATATACTTTTCAAATCACTATCAGCTCATCCACGCCAACTGTTCTTCACCATAAACAGTCTTCTATGACCCTCCCCATATCTCACCTAAGCCACCCTCCCACTCTTAGTTTTGCCTCCTACTTCTCATAAAAATGTAACAACATCTGCGCCCCTCCTCCATCCACTACCACTGCCCACTCCTTCTGACCAGATTCCACAATCCCTCCTCCCCTTCCACCCCTCCTCACTTATCTCTCCTCCTTCAAACTCTCCCTATCCAGCAGACAATACCCAGCCTCCTTCAAAACTGTGGTAGTCATCCCTCTCCTAAAAAAAATTCTCTCGACCCTGCCCGCCCCTCAAACTTTCGCTCTATCTCCCTCCTTCCATAATTCTCCAAACTCCTGGAGCGCAACATTCACAACCTACTGTCCACCATCATCCACATACATTCACTCCTGCCATTGTTCAATCTGGCTTCCATCCCTCCTGCCCTCCTCACCATCCACGACTTTCTCTCCCCAGCTCGCCACTACAAACTCTCCTCTATCCTCATCCTCCTCGACCTCTCCTCTTCAGCCTTTGACACTGTTGATCACCTCACTCATCTCCACCCTCACCAACTTTGGCATCACTGACTCAACCCTCTCCTGGATCTCATCCTTTCTCTCCCACTCTATCACCTTCAATAATTCATCCTCTCCACACACAAGCCTCCAAGCTGACGTGCCCCAAGGCTCTGTCCTTGGTCCTCTCCTCTTTTCCCTCTACGTTGCCCCCCTCTTTGACCTCATCTCCTCTCATGGATTCAAAGTCCATCTTTTGGCAGAAGACATCCAAATCTATTTCTCCTTCCTACTATTCTCACCTGAACTTTCCACCCGTATATCAGCCTGCCTTTCAGCCATTTCCACCTTTTATGTCCTCCCACTTCACACACATTGACCCAGCTAAGACTGAAGGTATCTACTTTCCTGCTTCCTCCTCCCTTCCATCCCCTCCAACCCCCACCATCTTTCCCCCCTCACCATCTCCTCTTCTGCTCGCAAACTTAAAGTTTCCTTTGACCCTTCCCTTCTCTTCACCCAACACATCACCTCCATCACTACCATCTGTCGCTACCACCTATATAACATATGCAAAATGTATCCACTCATTTCTTTCTCCTCAGCCAAACTTCTAATCCACTCCTTCATCTTCACCCATCTCTCCTCAGTCCCCATCTACTCTTCCATACCCCTCCAACAAATCAAAAATGTTAAAGCCTGTACACTTCTCAATCTCCCACGCTATTCCCACGCCACCCCTCTCCTCTCCCAACTCTACTGGCTAACCATCCAACAGCGTTCCCTCTTCAAATTCCTCACCTTCGTCTACAAAGCTCTCCCTGGTCTTGCCCCTCCATACCTTTCAGCACTCATATCTCACTATAACCCTTCCCATCCTCTTTGCTCCCTCACTGTCATAACATAACACCCCCCAGCCTCTTATGCCTCCTCCCAATTGCAATCATTTGACTTACTCACCCCCTTCCACTGGAACTAGCTCCCACACCACATTCAATCCACCACCTCCCTAACTATCTTCAGGAGCCAACTCAAAACTCATCTTTTCTCCATCCCATTCCATGATTCCCAGTTAACCTATCCTATCATCTCCATCACCCCACCCTACCCAAGACCCATGATCTCCCTGACCGTCACCCCTTCCTATACCTTCCTGAAGCCTCTCCAAAACACTCCAAAGTAACCCAACTCACCGATCCATGTTCCTCCAATCTCCCCACTGTCAGATCATTGACCATGCCACCGACAAGACTAAATCCAGTTACCTGACCCCAAGCCATGCCCAAATAACCAGGCAAGCTCTCAATGCCACTAAACCATTGCCTGACCATTGTGTTCCCATCCCTACCAACCACAATTACATCGTAACAATTACTCTATAATCAAATCTATATGTACAGTTGTGTGAAAAAGAATGTACACCCTCTTTGAATTCTATGGCTTAACATATCAGGACATAATAACAATCATCTGTTCGTTAGCGGGTCTTAAAATTAGGTAAATACAACCTCAGATGAACAACAACACATGACATATTACACCGTATCATGATTTATTTAACAAAAATAAAGCCAAAATGGAGATGCCATTTGTGAAAAACTAAGTATACCTTATGATTCAATAGCATGTAGAACCACCTTTAGCAGCAATAACTTGAAGTAATAATTTTATGTCTGACTTTATCAGTCTCGCACATCGTTGTGGAGGAATTTTGACTCACTCTTCTTTACAACATTGCTTCAGTTCATTGAGGTTTGTGGGCATTTGTTTATGCATAGGTCTCTAAAGGTCCAGCCACGGCATTTCAATCGGGTTGAGGTCTGGAGTTTGACTGGGCCATTGCAACACCTTGATTCTTTTCTTTTTCAGCCATTCTGTTGTAGATTTGCTGATGTGCTTGGGATCATTGTCCTGTTGCATGACCCAATTTCGGCCAAGCTTTAGCTGTCGGACAGATGGCCTCACATTTGACTCTAGAATACTTTGGTATACAGAGAAGTTCATGGCCGACTCAATGACTGCAAGGTTCCCAGGTCCCGTGGCTGCAAAACAAGCCCAAATCATCACCCCTCCACCACCGTGCTTGACAGTTGTTATGAGGGGTTTGTGCTGATATGCTGTGTTTGGTTTTCGCCAAACGTGACGCTGTGCATTATGGCCAAACATCTCCACTTTGTCTGTCCAAAGGACATTGTTCCAGGAGTCTTGTGGTTTGTTCAGATGCAACTTTGCAAACCTAAGCCGTGCTGCATGTTCTTTTTAGAGAGAAGAGGCTTTCTCCTAGCGAACCCTTCCAAACAAACCATACTTGTTCAGTCTTTTTCTAATTGTACTGTCATGAACTTTAACATTTAACATGCTAACTGAGGCCTATAGAGTCTGAGATGTAACTCTTGTTTTTTTTGCAATTTTTCCGAGCATTGCACGGTCTGTCCTTGGGGTGAATTTGCTTGGACGTCCACTCCTGGGAAGATTGGCAACTGTCTTGAATGTTTTCCACTTTTGAATAATATTTATCACTGTAAAATGATGGACTTTAAATTGTTTGGAAATGGCCGTATAACCCTTCCCAGATTGATGGGCAGCAACAATTGCTTCTCTAAGATCATTGCGTATGTCTTTCCTCCTTGGCATTGTGTTAACACGCACCTGAATGCTCCAGACCAGCAAACTGCTAAAACTTCGGCTTTTATAGAGGTTGTCGCACTTGCTGATGATCAATTAGTCAATTGCATTTGATTAGCAGCACCTGTCTGCTACTTAACATCTTATTCCTATGGAAGCAGTAAGGGTGTACTTAGTTTTTCACACATTGCTTCTCCATTTTGGCTTTTTTTTTGTTAAATAAATCATGACACGGTGTAATATGTCATGTGTTGTTGTTCTTCTGAGGTTGCATTGACCTAATTTTAAGGCCTGCTAAGGAACAGTTGATTGTTATTATTCCCTCCTACTGTCTCTGTACGTTCTCCCTACCTACCAATTAGATTGTAAGCTCCTCGGAGCAGGGACTCCTTCCTTAATGTTACTTTTACAATATGTCTGAAGCACTTATTCCCATGATCTGTTATTTATATTTGTTATTTATATGACATGTATTACTACTGTGAAGCGCTATGTACATTTTATGGCGCTATACAAATAAAGACATACATACATACATACATACATGTCCTGATATGTAAAACCATAGAATTCAAAGAGGGTGTACTTTCTTTGTCACACAACTGTGTATATACACTGGCGACACACTTTATTCGAGCTCGGCTAGTCCCACGAATTCGGGTATACCCGGGTGTATTGAGGTTTGTGACTGTTTTCTGCCCGAGTATATTGGGTTATTTTCCAGTCAGGGATTGAAGCATTTTATTCCCGCTGGCTGCAATACTGCACAGTATATATATATATACTGCATTACAATTCATGAATTTATGCCATCTGGTAGACACGCGAAGCATTGCAGCCTATTAAATCCTAATCATTATCATTTAACAGATCAGCCGCCCGTCAGCCAGGCATGAACCCAGGCTGGGAAGGCAAATGCAACGGGGCTTGTCAGAGGTGAGGAGCGGCGCATTCCAGGTATCTGCCAGGTACATACTGGGTATTTGCTCGAATAAAGTGTGTCGGTGCAGTATACAGTATATTATACACGCTGCCTACAGTCATCTTGGTTGGCGATTGAGCTAAGATTCATATATGCTTTTATTTCTGTTATGTTTGTGAGTGCTCAATTAATATTTTTTATCAATTCTTACAAATTTTTGATACTTACAATACTACACTATGAGTGCGCCTGTTGTTTTTTTGAGTCTTAGCTCAATCGCCAACCAAGATGACTGTGGGCAGCATGTCAGGTATTCGTCTGAGGGCACCACCATGTGCTGCAGGAGCCGGTGCCTGGATGGATAGTTTCCGTGTATCGAGTGCTCCGTGCACTTCCCTGCTCAGGTCTCACTGCTCTCCAAGATCTCGCATGAACTGCAGCATCATAGGGAACTCCTGAATGGACTGTCACTCCTGCCAGTGGTGAGTCAATGAATTGCTGGCATTTAATTAAAGACTGTGCTTTTACTAAAAATTCCTGTTGTATGATCATGCATACAAATAAATATATAAAATCCTGGGGTACTAGCACATGTACTCCGAAACACACCCTAAGCGTTTCATCCTTAGGACTTCATCAGGAGAGTATTACTGTATGCTCATTTGCATGTCTTAGACAGGTCTGCAACCCCGCCTTACACCATTATCACCCAGCACACCCACTGCAGCAAGTGATTCTGGGAAATGACATGCAAAACAGCACACAGTGCCACTTTTTGCTTCAAAACCATTTTAAACATGGTTCTCTATAGGCTTAAAAACAAACATAATTGTTAAATATAATACACCTATTGGTGCAATTTATATATATTGTAGCAATTTAGGTATATAACATATATATCATCCCCTTCTCCCTTCCAATTCCTCTCTAATCATAGCATTTAATTACAAATGTTTTTTCTATTAAATGCTTTTTCTATTAAATATCCCCATTGTTAATTCATATGATAAATTAAACATCAAAAGAGTTCAATTGTAAATTGTCAAATACAATTGCTGATTGAAGAGACATGTTGGGTATATCTTCTCTAATTTAATTGGATTATATTCACTCATACTTATCCCATTTCAACCTCACTCTCTGGATAAGTCAGCCGGGTCCTCATAACGTTACTGCTGCGGCCACTTTTATTCTAAAACATCACCGCTTTTTCCTGGGTTTTTTCTCGAATGCGACGCACTTCACCGGGAGCATGCCGCATTCATTTTGCGTTCTCAGCCACGGGTCATGCGCGGTTGACGCACGGTTGATGCGTTTATTGAGAATGGTTCGGATTTAATAGGTTGCAATTCTTCGCGTGTCCGCCAGATGGCAGATATTCATGAATTGTAATGCGCATGCGCTTCAGTAATGTGTCGACTTGCAGGTGTTTCATTTAAAAAAGATACCACAGTGTGCTATTGTAACTTGGCCTTGAGACTGAAGGAAGAGGTTGCAATAATGTATCAATTTAGGCTTTTCATATTAAAGAAAGACAAAGACCAGTTTCTGTTATTCTCCAGAGACCCGCCGCCATGAGTGTTCAAGTGCAGCCCGTTTTCCAAAAACCTGACAGAAGTTACGCGTATTTGATATGGGCCGCGATTAATGCAACAGATGATAAGATGGCAACAGTTGTTCAAATTTATCAGTATTTTATCGAAAACTATGACTTTTACAAATTTTCGCCAGCTCCTCATGTGTGGAAGCGTGCAATAAGGAAAAGGTTATGTAGCGATCCATGTTTTTATCGTATTGAGCCACAATTTATCGGAGGGTATTGGTGTGTATCACCGGCTTTTTCCTGTATCTATGATCATGCAGACGGCAAAAGGCGAAAGGTCGTGTTAAAACCAACTAAGAAACGACAGTCGCTGCCAAGCAATGCGCCAGCACCAGCACCAGCACCGGCTTCCAATAACGGTCCCACCGTAAGTGACAACCCTTGCTGTCTGTCCAGCAAGCCTGAGCCGGATTTCGCGTGCAGTTTCGATCAACCTTGCATGTACCTAAGTGATTTCCAGCCTCATCAGCTGACTACAGCTGACTACAGGTATAGTAGTCCCGCTGCCAACTATCAACGTGTATGATCAAGAATACTGGACTGGCAGTGGCCCTGCGCCAGCGCCAGCTGAATGAGAAATTCTATGGTGAGTAATGTTGCCGTATTTATTTATTTTTTTGAAAATATCAATATCAGTGCGATTCAAAAGTAAAGCGATTCTCCTGTAAGCAATATCATTGGATGAGCGGATTCTACAATACTGCAGATACTGAACAATTGCTGGAACTCTAGGCACATGCGCATTGGAGCCTTCTTGAAACGCATATGCGTTTCATCACATCGACGGTAGGCGCATGCGCATGTGAACAGGAGACGCCCCCTGAGAAAATTATTGGTGGGACTGGCTGGGAACTTCTTTTTTTTTTTTAACTTCAAGATTTTTATTGGGTTTCACAACAGGTACATTATGCCATATCCCATGGTAAAACAATTTGAAACCCCCCGAGGTTTACCCTTTTCACTCTCACTATCAAGGGTAAAATCACTCATAAGCAACAAGGGACTAACAACATACACTCACAAGACTAGACAAACCTGACTCACCGGACCGAAGACTAGACAACAGAGGGAAAAAACAATTAGGAGGGGAGAGGAGGGGGGGGGGGAGGGGGAGAGGGAATGGACTACCACCATGTTCTTCGGTAGTGGAAGATCTGCTGTCGGTCCATATTGCGCCCTTCTTTGTGACACCTGACGACTCCTCCTCTTGGTTCTAGTTTTATTAGTTTTAATAGTCGGGGGGATCCTACCTGTCACGTGCCTATGTTGTAGTATGTTCCGCTCCGTCACCAGAGAACGCACTTGTGTTTATTATTGCAAAATTGTGCTGGCATCTACCCCGGGGAGGTCGGATTGGGTAAGCCATGGCTCCCATACTTTTAAGAAATTTTGGCCAGAGTCGTTGACCCAGCTAGTCAACTGTTCCATCTGGCAAATTTGCCACAATCTGTTTCGGATTTTAGGGATGACTGGTAGATCTTGCTGTATCCACAATGCTGCGATCTCGCACCGAGTGGCTGTGGCCATATGTGCAACTAATTTGTGTGCCGTTTTCGGCAACCCCTGGGCCCGCCTGCCCAGTAAGAACAGCCACGGGTCCCGGGGGACCTCTAAATCGAGGATACTTTGTGCCCATTCTCTAATGCTCTCCCAAATCGGGATTACCTTCGGGCAGGACCACAGCATGTGGACTAGGTCTGCTGTTTCCCCGCACTGTTTTGGGCAGAGCGGGGAATAACCGCCGACGAATTTGGATAAACGTAGTGGGGTGTGATACCAGCGCATTATGACCTTATATGCGTTCTCTTTTAACGTTGAGCATATGGAGCTTTTGGCCGCCGCCTGTAAGATCCACTCCCAGTCTTTGTCCTCTAAAGTCTCCCCTAGGTCTGTCTCCCATTTAGTCATGTAGTTCAGTTTGTCGGTGTCCTGTCCACTTGGGCAGATCACTTCCCGGTATAATCTAGAGGTAAGTCCCCGTGTGTCCGTGGCTCTAGAACACAGCTGCTCGAAATTGGTCCTGGCTGGTCTAATTGGAAATTCATTATAGAATTACTCTTATCTGGAGGTAGCGGAATAATTCAGTGTTTGGAAGGCCTTTTTCTGATTTGACGTGTTCGAATGTTTTAATATTCTGAGGCCCCTCCAGATTTATTAACCGCTTATATCCTGACTGTATCCAAATTTTGAAGTGCCGCTCTCCGGCCATCCCCGGGGCGAAATCTGGGTTATCGGATAGCGGGGTCATTAAGGAGTGTTTTGTCGTTAATCTATGTTTAAATTTGGAACTCCTCCACACCGCCAGAGAGTTCACCATGGTCCATAACAGCATCCCCACCGTGTTGTCGCAACGTTTTGGCAGCCAAATTAAATTATACAACTCAATTGGAGCACAGCAGGTTTTCTCCAGTGCCACCCATCTCCGCAAGGACGGGTCAAGGTGCCACTGGACAATCTGACCTAATCTTGCTGCTTTGTAATATGCCATCAAGCAAGGTACCGCTAGTCCTCCTCTAATCGTGGGTCTAGTTAGTATACTCTTAGCAATTCTTGGACTCTTCTAGTGCCAAATGAATTTCATGATCTTTGACTGTAAGGCGAGGATATCTGCCCGCACCAATGGTATTGGCAGGGCCTGGAACAGGTAAAGCACCCTTGGTAGGAGATTCATCTTGATGCTATGAATCCGTCCAAACCAAGAAATTCCAAATCCCGCCCACACCCTCAGGTCCTCTCTTAGAGCTTGGAATAATTTGGGATAATTTGCTTTGTATAATGAGTCATATGTCTTGGTAATTTGGATACCTAAGTATTTGATTGAGGAGGCTTGCCATTTAAAATTAAAATTTAGTTCAATTAATTTTTCCATTGGGCGCGGGAGATTAATATTTAGGGCTTCAGACTTTGTCTGGTTAATTTTGAACCCGGAGATGAGGCTGAATGCTCCCAGAATCTCAAAGACATTGGGCAGGGAAGTGAGCGGCCTTGATATTGTCAGTATAACGTCATCAGCATACAAAGCCACTTTATGGGATTGGTCCCCTACGTCTATCCCTGTTATATCTGGGCTTAGGCGAATATGAGCCGCCAGGGGTTCTATACATAATGCAAACAGCAGAGGGGACAGGGGGCACCCCTGTCGCGTCCCGCTACAGATGTTAAATTGCTCCGATGGGAAGCCCTGGTGGCGCACCCTAGCTGTGGGGCCTTTATACAGGGCTAAGATGGCTTCTAGGAGGCGTCCCTCGAACCCAAATGCTCCTAGTACTGCCCTCAGATAGGACCAATCGATCCTATCGAAGGCCTTCTCAGCATCCAGACTCAACAGCATAGACGGGATATTATTTTTATTGGCCAGATCGATCAAATCTATGATCCGTCTTGTGTTGTCTGCCACCTGCCTTCCTCCAATAAATCCCACCTGATCCGGGTGGATTAGCCCAGGCAGGACAATACCCACCCTGTTAGCTAGCAGTTTAGAAAATATTTTCACATCGGAATTGATCAGGGATTATGGGCCGGTAGCTCTTACAGTCTACCTGGTCTTTGCCTGGCTTGTGGATCAGGGAGATAGAGGCCTGGAGCATCTGGGATGGAAAGGAGCCCCCCGCTAAGATCCCGTTAAATAATTTTAAAAGTTGTGGCGCTAGTATTTTAAGGAATTTTTTGTAATATAGATTTGAAAATCCATCTGGTCCCGGAGCTTTAGCTGATTTAAGGGCCTTTATAACCTCTGATAGTTCTTCAAACGTAAAGTCGCCCTGTAATGCCTCCTTTTCTGCCCTGCTCAATTTGGGAAGGCGCGCCTCTTTTAGGAACTTCTGGGTTTTTACCTCTATTTTCTGTGTGTGGCTGACCTTATCTCCATCATAGAGAACTTCATAGAATTTTTTGAATTCCTCTACAATTCTTCTAGGATCGGAGGTAAGGTCCCCCCCCTTGGTGCGGATAGAGGAAATACTATAATTAGGGAGTTTGTTACACAATTTATTGGCAAGTAAGGTATCTGGCTTGTTGGCTTTGTCGTAAAACTTACGCTTGGACCAGGCCAACTCCCTCTCGGCTCTGGAGTTTAGAAACAAATTGAGTTTAGTTTTGGTGTCAGAGAGTTCCTTTAGGGTAGCGCTCTGTTTATTGAGACTATGACATGCGGAGAGGTGTGCTAGTCTCCCTCGCAGATCTTTTATCTGGGACTCCTTAGCTCGTTTGGTTTGTGCTGCTAAATTCATTAGAAGTCCCCTCATGGTCGCCTTATGGGCCTCCCAGAGTGTAGAGTGGGAAGATACACTCCCCGTATTGATATCAAAATATTCCTTGATTTTATCTCCTATCGCCCGCTCCGATATTGTTTTTTTTAACAGCAGCTCATTTAATTTCCAGTTCGCCCCTGGTCTGTCCAGCAGCTGCAAAGCACACCGCAGCTCAATTGGTGCGTGGTCCGACCATGAAATATCATGGATCCCAGTGTGGGAGACCATGGAAACCGCTTTATTAGAGACCAGGAAGTAATCTATCCTACTGTATCTGTTGTGGGGGTGTGAGTAAAAAGTGTATGCTCTCTCCGTGGGGTGATTTTCCCTCCAAATGTCAAGTAATTGACAATCGTGCAGCCCTTGAAGTATGGTTAGTACGTCATGTTTCTGTGGTAAGTTAGTCCCCGTGCATCTGTCCAAGTCTGGGTCTAGGGTGCGGTTCATGTCTCCAGCAAGGAATATACAACCTATTGCCACCTTGTGTAGTTTATCAAAGAATGACGTAAAGAATTGCGGGGCCTGTTCGCAGGGGGCATATATTGAGCTTAATGTGACCTCTTTGTTGTTAATTGTGCCTGTGACTATAACATATCGTCCGTCCGAATCTTTATATGATTTAACCACTTGGAAGGACACTCTACGGTGCACTAATATAGCCACCCCCCTTTTCTTTACTGTCGCAGAGGACATAAAAACGGTCCGATAGTGTCTGTCCAGGTATTTGGGGTGATTAGATTTGGAGAAGTGTGTTTCCTGGACAAACACTATATCTGCCCTTCTACGGATATAGTCCCGGAAGGCAATTCTACGCTTTATTGGGTTGTTAAATCCCTTGACATTATGGGAGATAAGGATCAGATCGTTACTCATCTTGGGGTTGGATTGAACCTGCGACATGGGGCAGTAGTGTTGTGTGCTTCGCCAATAACCTTGACCGGAGTAAGGCAGTCTCCATCCTGTTGCGCTCATGATGATCCTTGAATGGTGGGTCCTGTGGGTTGGGGGGAGACAACAGGGAAACATGGGGGATGACACACATAAAACAGTAAACATTTAATGTCCTCCGAGCTGTGGCCCTGCCAACTTGGCTCAGAGTCCAATGCCTTTGGGGACTGGGCACCCGCCCTGGAACTCCCTCTGATGTCACTTCGCCTCTTAATCCACCTCCCACCCAAAGGACTTCGCTGGGACTACCCCCTCCCAGCCCCTGGCCCATGCGGACCGCAGAGCAGGCCGAGATCCCTCAGCTCCCACCCCGCTCCTCTAACAACAAACTAACTATAACCTTCATATCTAATTCCTATTAACTCCTATGTTCGATGCTAACCCAGGCATCTGTTTCCGCCGCTTTAATCCCTAATCTATGATCCCCTATTCAGTTGGGTGGCCTCTCCCCTTACTCTCTTCCCAGAATACCCTCTGTGGTGCACTCTCCCTCTATGTCTTATAGTGTCTCATCTTCCAACTTGCTTACCCCTCTCAACCTGCTTAACCTGCTTATCTCGCTTCTACTTGCTATTGCTTACCTTCCTCCTTCCGTAACGTTCTCTCTCCTATATGGACACCTGCTTTTGCCTTCTTCTCTCACCTCCTCCACTTCCCTTGCCCTCCTCCATCCTACCCCTCTCCTTCCCTCTGCTTCCCGTCTCCTTCCAGCTACTGACACTTCCCTTACGCCCTCCCCTTACTTACTTTCTCTTACCTTCCTAATCCTTCAGCTTACCTCCTCTTATCCCGCTTAGGCCGACCGTCCTATGGGTAACCCCCCCTACATCTTTCCTCAGCCCTGGTTGCTGTCCACCACCTTGTAAGCCATCTGTATGTTGTTTAATTTATTGCCCCACTACTCTCCTCCGAAGACCTCTCCACCCGATTCCCTTTCTAGAGTGTGGGGATAGTGTCTCTTTTCCTCCGTCGCTGCTCACTGCTGCCTCTCCGTCTGTAGCTGTAGCGCTTGAGTAAATTCAAATCTCCCGCTGATCAGGGCCTCTCGTGTGGTGCGCGTCACCGCCTCGCGACAACGGGATCTCCTGTTGCCCCCTGCAAGATGGCCGCCCGCGCCTTTCCGGTTTCAGCGCCCGAGCATCCGGCCGCCGCCATTTTGGGAGCGTCTTTCGACCTGGACGGATGTGTGCGTGCTCTCTGCCTGGCTGATGGCGGTTTCCTGCTCCTGCGTTCCAGTCTGGATGCTTCTCCTACCTCGTGTACGTCGCCATCTTTGGGCCTTCATCTGTTATCTCCCAGGTAAGTGCATAGTCTCTTACAGATAGGCAAACGAGGATTTTTTCCCACCGGAGGGGATCTTGATGCGGATTCTTCTTCAACAACGGGAATACACGCCTGTAACATTTTCCCGGGCAACTTTAACTGGAAACTGGGAAACATGGTTCCTTTACAACGTGGGATGTAATAAACGATATCTATGCTGGAATTCAGCTTTTGGTGCATGGGGATCGGGGAGATTGTCCCGCCGTTGCCCAGCTGGGGCCCGGGGTCTCTTCCACCTCCTCCGGTGCCACTGGTGCCCCCTTAAGCCCCAGCTTGTGAAGGAAAGCCTCTCCCTCTCCGATCTCCTTCATGTAGTGGGCTCTGCCATTTTTGCTGACGGACAGCCCGAATGGAAAAGTCCATCTATATCGCACGCTGTGGTCCCTTAGCACTTTAGTGATTGGGGTAAGGGCCCTGCGTCGCAACAAGGTCAGGGGGGACAGGTCTTGGAAAATAAGTAGTTTTACCCCCTCGAATTCCACCGACGTTTTTTCTCGAGACCTGTGTAGGATGGCCTCCCTGGTTTTATAGTAATGCAGGCGTGCTATGATGTCGCGCGGCTGCTCAGACTGCATAGGCCTCATTCTCAGGGCCCTGTGGCAACGGTCCATTTCTAGTCTCTCTTTGGGGATGTCCGGCAGCAGCTCGCCCAGCCATCTCAGAACGAATTCCTCGCACTCCCCTGCATCTTCAGGGACCCCCCGAATCCTGATATTATTCCGCCGCTCGCGGTTTTCGGCGTCCTCTTGCTTCTCTTTTAGGTCAGTGATTTGGATCTGCATCTCCGCTGCTTTTTTTGTGTTGCGTTTGGCGGCCGTGGAGGTTATATCTAACTGGGTCTCCACATGTCCCGTGCGATCCCCCAGACTCCCGATCTCCCTCCGCATTTCTTTTATTTCTGCCTGAAGGAGATGTTTAAGATCTGTGTAAAGGCGATTAAAATCGCAGAGCCGCACTGGTTGGTATTCTGGGTTGTCTCCGTCCTCCCTCTCTCCTTCCCGTTCTGAATCAGAGCCCTGATTAGAACTCGGCGCCATTACTGCCTCAGCCGCGCTGTTTCTCGTGCTGGGGAAATATTGTGGGAGCCCCTTTGATTTCGGGGTTTTCGCTTGTCGCTTCGCCATCCCGACAGTTTGGCAGATTCTTAGGAGTTAAATTCCCGATTTTTAACTTACAATAAAGGTTGATTTATTTCATTAGATTACGAGCGGGGCTCAGAGCAATGGGATCACGCATCCATTCTCTCTGCCCTCGCGCATGCGCCTCCGGCTGGGAACTTCTTTAGGGGACTGATCATTACAGTAAAACTTTTCTTTTTGTTTTTCCTCAGAAAAGAAAACGGCTAATGGAGGGATTTAGATGGATATTATCGCTTTGTGTAACAATGCCTGCACATTGCTGAATCGGATTTAAAAACCCACGTACCGGAGTCTACAGTTTAGTGGCCGTTGTTATTGATTAGGATAGAATACTGTACCTGAAACAGTATGCTGATGTTTTCCGACCGTACAGTATACAATACTTTTTTATATACAGTATACTTTGTAATAAACCCCAAAAAAATAAAAAGTATGCATTTATTCTACATGTATTACTGTACATACAATATGTGTCTTCTATAAAGTGCAAGTACATACAGTACAGTACAGTATGTGTCTTCTATTTTTTTTAATACTCTTGTACTGAGCATGCCTACAGTATACAGTACAGTGTGCCTGGACAGTAGTGTACATTGTAGAAACACTGTATTTTGTTACAGTAGCAAAGGAGCCAATGGAACAATGTAAAACAAATCAACATGTTCTTTTATTGGTGGAGTAAGTACAAAAACATTTATTTACAAATACAATGTAGAAACATTTTAAGTGCACAGCAATTCAAAACATCAACAGGTGTATGGTTTACTGCTATAGTAGTGAAAACATTTATTATAGAAAGTAAAAACTTTTACAGTCAGTCAGTATGGTTTAGATTCACATGTTATATAAACAAATTCTTTATTCATAAAATATACAAAACGCAACATCTCCTTTATTAAAGAACGGCAAGTCAAAACATATACAGTGGGATGGTGTGCAAAACAGTCTGCACTAGTACAGTCCTCGAGGGCAGCAAACAGGTCCGGTTTTTAGAGTAACCTTTGAAAACCGTGCCTCTTTGCGGCCCTCAGGGACAGGAATTGTGCAGGTCTTGTGTACAGTAAATACAAACATTTTTTTATTAATACAAGTTAAAACACACAACATCTCCTTTATTTAAATACAGCAGGTCAAAACATGTACAGTGCCGTACAGTACAGTTCAGCACAACAGTATGGTCTTACCTGTGATTAAAAAAAATCTTTATTCATAAAATACAGTATACAAAACGCCTTTATTAAAGAAACATATACAGTACAGTAGGATAGTGTGCAAAACAGTCAGTCAGGCCTGCACCACTACAGTCCTCGAGGGCAGCAAACAGGCCTGGTTTTCAGGACAACCTTGAAAACCGGGTCTGTTTGCGGCCCTCCGGGACTGCATTGTGCAGGTCCTGTGTGTGTGTACAGCAAGTTAAAACATTTCTGTATAAATACAAGTTAAAACACACAACAACATTTCCTTTATTTAAGTACAGCAGGTCAAAACATGTACAGTACAGTTCAGCACAACAGTATGTACCTGTGATTAAAAAAAAATCTTCATTCATAAAATATACAAAACGGAACATCTCCTTTACACAAGAACAGCAAATCAAAACATTTGCAGTGGGATGGTGTGCAGAACAGTCAGGCCTGCACCACTACAGTCCTAGAGGGCCGCAAACAGGCCCGGTTTTCAGGACAACCTTGAAAACCGGGTCTGTTTGCGGACCTCCGGGACTGGAACAAAACATTTACCAAACATTTTCAACAGTTGAACACTCAAACAAATGCGCACCCCACCAGATTGTCCTTCCATGGCCGATGCCTTGCATGGCGCAAAACGCAATTAATGCAGTCCCGAATGCCTTTCATTACAGGATCTGTAATTGAATAAAAGCGCCGCAATTCCTCCAGAATGGTCTTTCTTAAATTGTCTGGAAGCGCCTTTTTTAGGCAATTTCCTTCGTAGTTCACTCTGAAGGCCCAGTCGCAGTACAACGAGTAGGGCACATGGTGCTTAAAAATGAACAAGGCATATTTGTGGGGTGCACCAGCACTCATCACCCTATACTTCTCCCTGAGTGCCGGTGGCAGATTGTGCAAGGTTGGGCACCGTATCAATGCGAGCGAATGTAGGTCTTCTGGGAGCGGGTGTGCTTGAGGCGACGGGCGAGGGTAGGTTGTCAGGGAGGAAGCTTTCTTCCTTTCTTGGTCACCGTGTTGTCTCCTGGCGTGGTCTTGACAGGGTTGTCATGTCCTCTTCAATGGCATACATGTACACTACATGTTCTGGTTGAGGGGGTGTGCTTGGTGATGGAAGGGTGTCTATGCTCCCATTCATCAAATCCATGCCACCCTCCTGCTCCAGCGTTGGGTAAACAGGGGCATGAACACCGAGCAAATGATGTATACCTGCTATGTCAGCCTCTATCTTCTCCATCCGTCGATCCATATGTTGCATCCGTTGCTCCATATTTAGCATGGTCTCCAGAAGCAGATTTATCTTTGTCAGCATAATGGAGTCCACGGGGATATCCATACTAATCCCATTCAGCATCCGGTCTAACGAGCTGCTTCTTGTGCATGGCGTGTGGACATCTGGGTGGATGGGTGCTACGGAGGATGAGATGGGGGTTCCATGGAAAGAAGCAGCAGCGTCGTCGAAGAAGGGTGGAGGAGGTGACCTGTGGATATCCGGTAGAGGAGAAGAGGCAGCGTCGTCGAAGAGGGATGGAGAAAGTGACCTCTGGATTTCCGGGCGAGAAGCAGAGTCGTCTAAGCGCAAAGGAGAAAGTGACCCGTGGATTTCAGAGGCACCAGCAGCAGCGTCGTCGGATACAACTGGAGAAGATGGCCTGTGGGTTTCCGGGAGGGCGGCGGCAGAGTCGTCGAAGCGTATGGGAGGAAGTGGTCTGCGGGTTCGATGGGTTGGCTCCCATTTGATTTGCGTTGAGATTACATCACCGTATTTCTTCTTGACATAATAATGCTGATGTCTATTAAAACCCTTAGCCTTTGGGGTCAGCAGAAGGTTTTCTTTATTGGCCTTAGCCTGTCGCTTTGGCGTTGGCTTGGAAATGGCTCCGCCTTTCTCTTTTTCTGCATGACAGGCACGGCAGAGGCTAGTGGCTTCCTGCGTCCGTAGAATCGGGGTTGATCCATGGAAGCAGATGGCACAATGCAGTATCTGGACAAGGGCATGTTCAAGGTACAGGTGTTTAAAGTGGGTGCACTCAAATGTGAGTCATTAACGTATAAATCCACCATCCATTTTGTGGATTCACTGCACATTGAATACACATCGACTAAACATCGAATATACATTCTTGTGTTTGTATTTCTTTCTACTCGCAGCAATGCCTGTTAAAAAGATTTCCAGGGATCTCAGCCTGCGAATTAAGGAGATGTACACGAGCGGACACCGAATTGCTGCTATCCAACGCTGGTTAGCTACTTCTGGCCTCGTTGTGCCAGCAACCACCGTGAACTATCATGCACACGGAAAAAACAGTGAACGCAAAGGGGCACCAAGGGTAACTAACGCGTAAGTATATTTATACAACTTAAAAAAAAAAAATATTAAATATTGTACTGTACAGTAGATCTACAGTACTGTATCTAATATTTTTGTTATTTCTGTAGATTTACAGTATATTACAACAGTATATATATTTTGTATATTTATATTACAACAGTATATCTATTTTTTATATTTAGATTACAACAGTATATATATTTTGTATTTATATTATAACAGTATATATATTTGGTATATTTATATTTATATTACAACAGTATATATATTTTGTATATTTATATTACAACAGTATATATATTTTGTATATTTATATTTATATTACAACAGTATATATATTTTGTATATTTATATTTATATTACAACAGTATATATTTTTTATATTTATATTTATATTACAACAGCACATATATTTTGTATATTTATATTACAACAGTATATATATTTTTTATATTTATATTTATATTACAACAGTACATATATTTTGTATATTTATATTACAACAGTATATATATTTTGTATATTTATATTCATATTACAACAGTATATATATATTTTTTATATTTCTGCATATTGATACTGTAGAACTGTGCTTGTGGCCTACTGCACTGTAACTCACCGGATTGTTTTTCATTACATTGTAGGGAGACAACTCTTCTGGTGGATAAAATAAGTGAGGAGAATGATGTGCGTTAAGGGTCAAATACACTCTGCAGGAAAATCACAATCTCACTGTATCCGAGACCAGCATAAAGAAGATGAGACGCAGCTTTGGATGGAAATATGGACGTGTGAGGTTAGTACTGTACAGTACAGGACTTAAAAGTGTTGTTTAGGAAACTGTACTGTACCGCTAAAATTATTTATTCCTTGTCATTACAGAGCATACCCCATGATACGGGACGTAAACAAAATCAAAAGAGTGGTCCAGGCCCAGGCATGGATCGACAGTGGAGAAACTTTCCAGGATTGCATCTTCACAGACGAGTCTACTGTGTCGCTGGAGAGATTTGCAACCTTTGCATTCCACAAAAAAGGTCGCATATCTATGAAGCCACGGCCAAAACCCCCGTCAAGCTGCATGTGTGGGGTGCCATCTCTAGGCATGGACCAGGATGCATTGTCATCTTTGAAGGTAAAATATATAAAATATAATGTAGCCTTATGCACTGTACTGTACTAGTGTACTGTATGCACTGTACTGTACTACCGTATTGTGCAGTTTTTTGGGGCACTTTTCTTTTCTTGTTATAGGAATCATGAATAAAGCTTTCTTCCAAGACAAAATTGTCCCTGAGTTAGTGCAATACATCACACGCGAGTTCCCAGAAGGCCACCGTTTCTACCAGGACAACGACCCAAAGTACACAGCGTCAATAGCGCATATCCTTGAGCGCGGTATCAACTGGGTGAAGACGCCAGCGGAGTAAGTGCGGTAACCGTGTCTCATTTTTTTACCACTGTTTTACTGTGTACTGTATCTCTTAAACTAATTGTCCTTTTTTTCCAATGACAGATCGCCAGACTTCAATCCGATCGAAATGGTCTGGCATCAGCTGAAGGACCATATCCGGAAAGTGGTGAAACCCTCCAAAAAGGATGAGTTATTGAAAGGCATACTGTACTGAGTTTTTGGAACGATGTACTCACCGTGGAACGCTGCAATAAATATATAGACCATATTGCCACTGTGTTGCCCATTGTCATCGCGCGTAATAGGCAAGCATCAGGAAAGTAGTACTGTACTGTAGTATTGTAAGTACAGTATGATACAGGTAAGTATGGCACAGATTTTTTCTTTCCTAATAGTCAGAGTATACAGTAGTTACAGTTTTTCTTTCCAGAGAGAGCAGCACAAGCCATCTGGTTAAATAGTATTTAACAGTAGTCAAAGTATACAGAAGTTCCAGTATAGACTAGTTTGACAGTACTACAGTAACTGCCTACTACAGTAACTGCTCAATGTTTTTCTTTCCAGAGAAAGCAGCACCAGCCATCTACAGTAGTACTACACACCACACAATGCCATAATACAGTACGCACATAACTGCACTATTTTTTTGTTTTCTTGTCATTTCAGGAAAAAAGGGTGGCCTGGGGGAAGGTGGGGTGTTGTGTCCAGTCTAATCTGTTTGTACAGTCAATTGTACAGTATAGAAACAGCAGTAATGATGTACACAAAACCTCTCCTCTCTCAATGAACTACTGTACTGTACACAGAATGAGGAACAAGATAAAGACGAAAAAAATAATATTACTATATATATATATATTAATTTTCATATTACAATGTAATGATGGGTCTCTCTACGACCGTCAGGTGTCACAGACCGTATTATTATATCTCACCTGACTGTGTGTATTACGGAACGGAAGTTATGCAATGATTTGCAGCAAATATGAAATTTTGGTTAAGTTCTGAGAAACTGCAGCCCTCCTGCTATGATAATGAGCAGGGAAGAGGATGTTTTTGTAAACGTGGTAACTCACATTTACACACCAAGGTTTCCTGCAGGAGTGAACATGACAAATGTCCTCCCTGCTTCAAAGGGTTTATTGATGGGGGGGCTACCCCAAGCTGGAAGTCCCAAAATGAGCTTCAAAAGCTTGAAAGGGACGTTTGCTAGACGGCACGGAGCCGTAAACTGGGGTACCAGGGTGAAAATGATATATAAGTCAAAGCCACCCTTTACCCAAGTTGTTCATGCTGTTCATTGTTCTTCATGCAAATGATCTTCATGCATGCATGTGTCCTGCCTGTTTTGCTGTGATGTCAACTCAAATATGGGAGAAGTGGCAGGCTGTGATCCTGCTGGCTTTCTTGCCATAATCTTTAAGTAAGTGTCTATATTTTGCTGTTATTGTATAATCTGTTGTGTTCACCTATTCTAAGGAATAAATACAATTTATTATATCTTAAGTCTCGTCCCAGTTCAAACCCAGGTATATATATATATTTATATATAGTTTTGGTGTAAATTACAGCCTTTCGCAAGCTCTCGTGACAGGCTTGTAATTAACTGGGACCGCAGGAGCCACTCACAGAGACAGTAACTAAATGCATCGAATTTATTCTGACCCATAACTACTTCACATTGGAAATGACACATACCTACAGACAACCGGGACCGCTATGGGTACTCGGATGGCGCCACAGTATGCCAATCTGTTCTGCGCAAAACTGGAAAGTGACTTTCTGTCCACCTGTCACTTGAAACCCCTTACATACCTTCGCTACATCGATGACATCCTCCTGATTTGGACCTCTGGCGAACAGGACCTCCTACAGTTCTATGACAACTTCAATACTTTCCACCCGACCATCAACCTCAAACTCACCCATTCCCCGGATGAAGTACATTTCCTAGACACCACCATTACTATAAAGAACAACCAACTACAGACCTCTGTATACCGCAAACCTACAGACAGAGCCAGCTATTTGAGGGACAACAGCTTCCACCCTACACACACCAAACATGCAACCATCTACAGTCAAGCCATACGATACAACCGGATATGCTCCGACACAGCAGACAGAGACCAGCGGATTAAAGCCTTGCGATCAGACTTTATAAACCGTGGATATAACCACAGAATTGTAGACCAGCAAATTCACAAAGCCACCAGAATACCAAGAAATGATCTCCTTGAATACAAACAGAAGGAGACAAGCGACAGGGTACCTTTGGTGGTCACATATAACCCACACCTAGGAGCCCTACGCAAGATCGCCAGGAAACTACAACCCATCCTCCAGGAAGATACAAGACTGCAACAGGTCTTCCCTGAAGCACCCTTATTATCATACAGACAACCCCATAATCTTAAGAATATTATGGTGAGGAGTAAAGTATTCAGCAGTACAACTGAATGCGGGACAAAACCATGCCAGGACCCAAGATGCAAAACCTGCGCAATGCTCTACACAGCGGACACAATACAAATATCCCACAGGAATCGGGAATACAAAATCAGAGGAATGTTCACCTGTTCTTCCAGCAATGTCGTATACCTCATCATGTGCATGAAATGCCCAGGGGGCTGCTACTACATAGGTGAGACAGGGCAGGGGCTAAACAAGAGAATGAACCTCCATCGCCACAGCATCACACGCGGTACAAGAGACAGTCCTGTTGGCGAACATTTCTCTGACTCTGGCCATAAGATGAACGATCTGAGGGTTGCCATACTCAAAGGTAATCTTAAAACCCAGAAAGAGAGACGGTTGCATGAATACAAATTTATGCAACTGTTCGGGACACTTAGCAGTGGCCTAAGCTGAGATCGAAATGTTATGAGTCATTACTGACAGTAGTGAACTCTCGTCCCATAAGCGCTAATACTCCTTGTTTTTCCATCCCTATACACCAATAGGGACCACTAAGTATCCACACACACTTTTAGTTGTGCTACTATCTCTCACATTTCCACACCCACCCACACCATTTATATCCAGTCCCACTCCACACACACCTTGTGTAAAGCACTGTATATACTGTGGGCTCTTCATTCATTTTTATTCACACTGATACACATACACACTCTTTCTTCACTTGCTTTCAGTAACCATTTAACACCTCTAGCCATAAAACACATCCACACCGGGGGAAGGAACAGCACAGATAACATTCCAAGAGACACTGTTTTTAAGTTTACCTTTTGCTTCATTCATTGTAACATCGCCGGAAGAAGAGATCAGTGTATCTCGAAAGCTCGCACAAATAAAAGCATTTCGTTAGTCACAGAACGGTATCATTTATTTATTTTTTTGATTATTGAAGCTCGGCTAACACGGTACTGATACCTCTACATGTATATATATATATATATATATATATATATATATATATATATATATATATTTATATATGTATATATATATATATATATACAGTATATATATATATATTATACATTACAGTATATATTATTAAATAATATTCTTATAAATGTGCATTATTCATGTTTATCCATGTTTTACAAATGTTTTCTAAATGTTTATCCAATTTCAATCTGCCAGAAGAACTTAATAAAGACTTCATTATGTATTATTCATGATTATTTTTATATTTGTATTTTTTTGGTTCCTGATAAAATAAAATAAATATGTATTTACATTCCTGCTAATCATAATCATTGACAACACCCACCCCCCCACACACACACACACCTACAGTACACCAATGAATAAGAATTAATGACAAAACTACATGAATCAGTTAATGTTTTTTTTTAACTCTCAATTCTCACAATGCTGTGCAAATCAGATTTACATTTCAAATTCGAGAAGGGATTTTCCAAAGCATTACCGTAAACAAAGCCTCAAAGTGTTGGGGGGGTTGGGTGAGTCATGGGTTAGCTCCCATCTCTAAGAGGATTACATGCAGGCGCAGTGAGGTGATTGACGCTCGGCTAGGGACGGATTAAAAACACAATGACTACAGCAGCTTCAGAAAATTAATGACTCTGTGGATGGGGGAGGGGGAGTTGGGTGAGTCATGCGCAGTAAGCGGCTAGCTCCCATCTCAAAGAGGATTACATTCAGAAAATTAATGACTCTGTGGAGGTGTCTGTCGATAAGAGTTTGTGTGTGCGTGGGGGAGGGATGAAGGATTATTTGTGCAGCAGTTCAAAGATATTACATAGAGTAGAGCACAGTAATTTCAAAAGGCAGTTCATCATAATAATTTGACCCTATACCCATAATACAGTACATAAAAACCACACAAATTAACCATGTGCAGTCAAACGCACAGATTGAATATCGTAATATCAAGATTGTTTTCACAGGCTTGTGGATAAAATAACAGTTAAAAAATTATAATTTTTTTTTTTGGGGCACTCAAGCAAGCAGTGGTGGGTGAAGTTACAGGTACATGAGCAGTAATCAACTAGCTCCCATCCAAAAGAGGATTACATACAGGCGCATAGAGAGGTGATACTCTGTGCAAATCAAATTTGAGAAGGGATTTTCTAAAGCGTTACCGTAAAGAAAGCCTCAAAGGGTTGGGGGTTGGGTGAGTCATGCGCAGTAAGCAGCTAGCTCCCATCTCAAAGAGGATTAAACGCAGGCGCAGTGAGGCTTTGTAGCTCGGCTATGGATGGATTAAGAACACAATGGCAAGATTCAGATAATTAACGACTCCGTGGAATTTCAAATCCTTGAGCAAGCATTCGTGGGGGAGGGGGCTGCAGGGTACAGCTGCATGAAGTTCAAAGCTAAAGACATACTTTGATTTCAAAAGGCAGTTCATCATAATAATACACCCCCAAATACAGTACGTAAAAAGCACACAAATCAACCATGTGAAGGGTCGCAGTCAAAAGCTACAGCACAGATTGAATATCGTAATACAGCAGTCTCTTGTGGAGAAAACAAAAATAAAATAATTACAATAACATTTTTTAATTTTTTTTTTGGTCACTCACTCAGGCAAGCAAGCAAGCAAGCAGTGGTGGGCGAAGTTACAGGCGCATGCATAGTAAATTCCTGCTGTAAAGCAGGAATGTGATTGAAACCAGACACACGTTCAAAGGAATGGTGTGGGAGAGATGTACTGCATTGCACAGAAGATAAGAAGTTGAAATACCCTGCAGTGCAGTTAATTATCCTGAGCGAAGGGAGAGCGCTGTATATGCCCAAATGTGACACTGTTACAGTACTCTACACGCCTATGCGTTACAACAATTTTCAAATGAGACATACTGTACAGCAGCACAGCACTGCAAATGCATGTATACTTTAAATATGCAAATTTACAATTACTGCTCGCGCACACACAGACTGTGTACTGACGTAGGTTGAACCGCGAAGGTATCAGACTTCCAAGACAACAGCTCGCAAACGCCCCCCTGAGTTTTTACACGGCATTACAGTATTACAGACAGCGAGAATAAAATGCTAATATCACGAGCGCAAAAATAACGCAGTTCACTCCGGGCGAAATCGACAAAAAAACGTACCTAACTGGGATAATCTCAGAACCGCGGATCTAGCCGTCTAAAACTCAGATCGGCCGCCACTGTAATTTGAGAGCGCTGCTAGCCAGCGGTTGCCCGTAGCATCCAACTTGGCAGACGTGTTGATATATGTCAAAGGGTTGTTATCAGTCTGAACTTCAAATGTGAGTCCATACAAGTTGTCATGCAGCTTGTCCACAATAGCCCATTTGAGAGCTAGAAACTCCAGCTTGTGTACAGGATAGTTCTGTTCGCTGGGCGTTAAACTCCAACTGACATAGGCCACGGGTCTAAGTCCTGTATCATACTTCTGATGCAGCACAGCTCCAAAACCGTTAAAACTGGCATCCACATGCAGAATACACGGCCGATCAGAATCTGCATACGCCAACACAGGAGCCTGGGTTAAATTTGTCTTCAACCCCAGAAACGACTGTTCGCAGCTAGCTCCCATCTCAAAGAGGATTACACGCAGGCGCAGTGAGGCTTTGTAGCTCGGCTATGGACGGATTAAGAACACAATGTCAAGATTCAGAAAATTAACGACGCCGTGGTATTTCAAATCCTTGAGCTAGCCTTGTGTGTGTTCGTGGGGGAGGGGGCTACAGGATACAGCTGCATGAAGTTCAAAGATAATGACATACTTTAATTTCAAAAGGCAGTTCAACATAATAATACACCCCCAAATACAGTACGTAAAAAGCACACACATCAACCATGTGCAGTCAAACGCACAGGGTCGCAGTCAAAAGCTACAGCACAGATTGAATATCGTAATACAGTATCAAGATGGTTTGCAGGCTTGTGGAGAAAATAAAAGTAAAAACATTAGAATACATTTTATTATTTTTAAATTTTTTTTGGTCACTCACTCAAGCAAGCCAGCAGTGGTGGGCGAAGTAACAGGCGCATGCATAGTAATCACCTGCTGTCAAGCAGGAATGTGAATTAAACCAGACACACGTTCAAAGGAATGGTGTGGGAGAGATGTACTGCATTGTAGAGAAGATAAGAAGTTGAAATACCCTGCAGTGCAGTTAATTATCCTGAGTGAGGGGAGAGCACTGTACTGTATATGCCAAAACGTGACACTGTTACAGTACTGTACACGCCGATGCGTTTCAACAATTTTCAAATGAGACATACTGTACAGTACAGCACTGCAAATGCATGTATACTTTAAATATGCTAATTTACAATTACTGCGCGCGCACACACAGTTGAACCGCGAAGGTATTAGACTTCCAAGACAACAGCTCGCAAACGTCCCCCTGAGTTTTTACACGGCATTGCAGTATTGCAGACAGCGAGAATAAAATGCTAATATCACGAGCGCTAAAATAACGCAATTCACTCTGGGCGAAAAAAAAAACTGCACCTGACCGGGATTATCTGTGAGCCGCGGATCTAGCCGACTTAGACTCAGGTCAGCCGCCACTGTAAATAATTGTATTAGTATTATCCAATTTTCGAACTATGTGTATAACTAATTAACCAATTAATGCAAACGTTCCCCTATAAATATTGCGAAGGGGTGTGTAGTGGGTACCCCTGATGAAGTCATCATCGATGACGAAACGCGTAGTGCGTGGTCTGATTGCGGCCTTCATTTGCCCATGAACTTTGCTGCTACTGGACGTGAGACGTAATGCTCCTGTGTCTTCCACGACCCTTCTACCGGCACAAAAGATCTACAGCTCTGGCTCCCGGAGGGACTCCTTTTGCCGTGCACCTATTAGGAGGCAATCTACATCCGGCTTCATGAAGGAGGGTCATGGGAGAACGCTGCTGCCTGGAGCCAGACTGAGAGGACCGTGGTGCTGGCACATGAGAGCCAATCTCATGAATGCTTATATTTGCAGTACTCTTGTGAGTGGGCATTTGTTTTGATTTTATGTTCCTTTAATACAATTTTTATTACGTTAATGCACTAGGTGTGCGCCTGTTTTTTCTTTCTTTTTTCATATATATATATATATATATATATATATATATATATATATATATACCCTGGCTGTGCTCAAAGCTGTGACCATGCAGCAAGCTTAAGCCTTTAGGGTAAATAGTAGGGTGGAGGCGGTCACAGCACTTGGAGTCCAGTCAAAGGATGAAGATAAAATCAGCTTTATTAGAACATGCTGTACATCCCTTGTCTATATTAAGCCTTTAGGGAACCATGTTAAAAATGTTTTTTGAGGCAAAAAGTGACACTGTGTGCTCATTTGCATGTCATTTCCCAGAATCCCTTGCTGCAGTGGAAGTGCTGTATGCTGGATGATATTGGGGAAAGGCGGGGTTGCAGACCTGCCTAAGACATGCAGATGAGCATGCAGTTGTATTTGCATATTTGCTTTCCTGTGGAGGGTTTTTGTCACTTTTTTTACTCACCATAACTTAACTCAGTATTATTATATATATATATATATATATATATATATATATATATATATATATATATATATATATATATATGAAAAAAAAGAAAAGAAAAAACAGGTGCACACCTAGTGCATTAACATAATAAAAATTGTATTAAACGAACATAAAATCTGACAAATGCCCACTCACAAGGATAAAGCAATAAATAGCGTGTATGAGATTGGCTCTCATTTGCCGTTGACTCGCTCCTCTCTGTGTAGCTCCAAGTACTGGCGTCGTCACGTGACTTCCCTCGTGTAGCCGATGAGCCGGTGAACCGGAAACGGAAGCTCACATGCAGTGTTCGGCTGGGAAGGGACCCTCTAGACGGCAAAAGTCCTCCAGGTCCTCTATGGTTATGCTGTGTCGGAGCCGTCTGATACACACCGAGGAAAGAGTCTCTGGCAGCAGCAAGCCTCGATGCTCGTGGGCAAATGGCGGTCTGAAGCTAGTCACGCCCTACGCGTTTCGTCACGGGTCACGCTATTTATAGCTTTATCCTTGTGAGTGGGCATTTGTCAGATTTTATGTTCCTTTAATACAATTTTTATTATGTTAATGCACTAGGTGTGCGCCTGTTTTTTCTTTTCTTTTTTTTCAGATATGGTCAGGGACTGGTGATCCCTTAAAACGGGCAGCAAGAACTTGGTGCATTTATCATTGTAACAGGACTTTTTTAATATTGAAGGTTTTTTAGAATTTTTTCAATTTTTACTTTTTCACTTTATTTTATTTTGTGTTATTAAACTGTTAGCTGTCTAAACCTATAGAGGTTTTTTTTAATTTAGTTAAATAGTGAATTAGTCTACACTGCATTGCATTTTTTAGTCTTTATCAACGTGTATCAGTTTTTAAACTAGTCACCCCACCACCACCTTATATGATTAGCTTAACTGGTTCTTTATCACTAATTAGTTATATATAGAGGCGCTACTTCATTCCTTTGTTCATTTTGTTTTATATATATATATATATATATATATATATATGTGTGTATATATATATATATATATATATATATATATATATATATATATATATATATATATATATAGGAAAACACAGGGGGTGCCCAGTGCTACATCTTAATGACAAAACATACATGGTAATAATTACAAGAAATGATGCTTCAATACTAATAACATTGCTAATGCTAATAATAAGATATGGTTTTTTAGTTAGAAATTTTGGCCAAAACATCATAAGCTTGCACACCAAACGTCAAGGTATATAATACTGTAATAATATGTAATAATATAATATAATAATAATAATATATATATATATATATATTTATACAGGCATAGTCTCCCAGACTGCATATGCCCATTTACCATTGATGTTGCTACACTCTATGGATAGCCTATTCCAAATTCAGTATATGGTCACATGTATGATTATAGCCACACTCCTAGTTGCATATATGACATTGTTTGTCCAATATGGTACTGTCACGGTTGTGCTCGCCACAAACCAGGGTCGGACCGCGTGGCTGAGGTGGGGTTGTATAAGCACCGACCTTAGACCGCGCAGGCAGATCCGGATTGCGCAGTTCATAGTCGTACATAGCAGGGTCGGGACTGGAGAAAGCAGCGTAGTCAGTGGACGTGCCAGGGTCAGGATTGGAGACACCATGGTAAACGTAGTCCAAGCAGGAAATTGGCAACAGGAGATTAAGCAGGTCTTCCTGCTTCAGCGAAATTGCTGCAGGTCGGGAACGGGGTTTGCACGAGTGGCGTCCATGGCCCATGGCGCCGGTCTCAGGAAGGGGAAGGCTGACCAGAATGGGCACACCACCAGGCAGCACTGGTAAAGCAATGCTTCAGTGCAGGAGTCCAGAACGAGCCTGTGCGGGGAGAGAGAGCTACAGGTCTCAGGACTCAGAGACAGACCTCTGCTATGGGAAGGGCAGCAGGTCTCAGGAAACAGGGAGCTGAAGTTACGCTGGAGATCCACCGCTTCAGCACAGGAACCAGGACACGGCCTCTGCAACGGAGAGAGAGCAGCAGGCCCCAGGAACCAGAGACAGGCCTCTGCTATGGGAAGGGCAGCAGGCCTCAGGAAACAGGAAGCTGAAGTTACGCTGGAGATCCACCGCTTCAGCACAGGAACCAGGATATGGCCTCTGCATTGGAGAGAGCAGCAGGCCCCGGGAAGTAGAGACAGGCCTCTGCTATGGGATCCACCGCTTCAGCACAGGAACCAGGAATTAGGAACATGGACTAGGAACAAAGAACATGAAAACAGCAACAGGGTGGCCAAGACAGGTGGCTGTGGCAAACACAGTGAACATCCATGAAGGATTTTGCTCGGCAAAGAAGCATTGTGGGAAAGCTGTATTTAAAGGTCTGCGAACCTATAGCAAAAGCATTGCAAAAGCACCTATAGCATTGCTCTAATGACTGAACCCAAGCTGGGGCTGCAGTAATAGCTTGCACAGCTGCAGAATACTGTATATCATGGGGAGTGTTCCAGGACTGCACAGGTCTGTAAGGCAAGGTAAGCAGTAAACCGAGGTGTGGATTCCTTGCAGGTACGGTGTATACATGATATACAGTAGGCATATAACTTTATGTGAGGCACATTTATATGCTCCACGCCAGTCATATACCTCACCACTGAGGATTTTTTAGAAATTCACTGTATATAGTAGTTCACTTTGTCATTTGCTTGTTAATAACATTTTATTGTTTTTCTTATAATCTGAGTTATTGGGAGCCTCGCTTCCATAATCCTTTGTGATTGTCATATCAGAGCATTATGCCCTTGGACCACTGATCTTTTTTCAGTACCTATACTTTGCGAGGGTGCTCATTATTTGGGATCTTTCTGTGACTCCTTGGGGTTTCATTTGACATATATAAAAAATACTTTATTAATGAAAATCTGAAGGTAATGTAGTTACAACTAGCACATTCTTTACAGGCATGAAAACATAAAAGGAGCATTTGCACGCCCACAATGGGCACGCCACAGTCTCACTTTTTCATTTATTAATGAATGAATGAATTTATTGATCAACAAGTATTACCAGGAAGTAATACATTCAGAGTTACCTTTTGTTTTCAAGTATGTTCTCAGCACAGTTATAATACATGACATAACATGATTATACATTATATTTAAAGACATTCATAAACACTTAAAGATAATATATGTTATAGGCGTATGTAACAGTTACAGACCAGATTAAAATGTGAGACAGCTTTAGGCCGTGCCTATAGTGCCGTTGATGGCGACGGCGACATGGCGGGTGACGTCGACGTCGCCGTCGCCACCAGCGAAAGGTATATTTCACCGAGGGTCGGGTCGCGGGATTCCGGCAATTTGATTTGTTCAAGGGCCATCACGTGGCGCGACAGCCCTTGAAAAATAAAATTTTGCCGGCTTCCAGTTTCCGTGACGGAAAAGATACTTAGTTCTTTTAGCATTTCGCAGTGATGTGGGTTGTAGTTACATTGTAGGACAAAGTGACATATTGAGTTGTAGTGTAGTTTTGAAGTGTACAGTAGTGTAGGGTGTCTAGTTTTCGAAGGTGAGTGTGGGGTGCTGTACCATATAGCATTTCCCCTTAGTCTATAATTGGCATTAACATCCGCTGTGTGATGCGCTTTCTAACCAGCTTGCTTAGGGAGAATTTATTCCTATAAAGTACACCTAGTTTGTCATAGGTTTTTGATGTCAGATAGTATTCATATTAATGCAGAGTATAGGAGTTCCTCATTAAGTCCCTTAGGGGTCACATAGTTTTAGGTAAAAATCCATCTAGATGTCTTCGGTAACAAAAATTGTCACATGGGCCATGACACAGAGAATTAAACTTGCAAGAGATACTGGGGCCTGTAACTCAAGAAGCAGGAGGTCCCCGGGGCTGAAATTAATGCTAATCAGCTTCGGAGACCCCCTGCATTAAAACTGTGAAATTAAAATAAAGCTGACAGCATATGTATAGCTTAACATAAACCTGCAATCCCCAAAACAATGGATCGGCCCAGTGGGGAATAGAGTTTCTCATGAACCTTGAGCAAATGGTAGACAGTAGGGACCTTAGAATAGTTGACTGGTAAAAACAAAGCCTCTGTGTCAGAGATAATTTTGCATTTAAATGCGTCATTAATAATAAGTAGAAATGGGATATTTGGCCAAAATCCGTTTCCTAGATTTTTGCGAATTTTCCCCCCAAAATCCGTTTTGCTGTGTTAAATCCGCAAACAGATATGGTTGGTTTTAATCCGTGCGGATTCATCAAAACAAATCACTATTGGATACAACCCATTTACTGATTTGTGGAATCCAATCGTCAGATTCATCAACTCATTGGCGGATTGTTAGAAATCTGCCAACGGATTTCTGAATCAGCGGATTGGATGCTACAAATCAGTCAACGGATTGCGGAATCTATTGGCAATAATAATAAAAATTCAGCAAAATGCGAATCGTTCTTTTGAGATTGATCTGCAGGCCAAAGGAACCGGCCAATCCTCTGCAGATCCAAGTCCGCCCCAAAAATTGGCCCATCTCTAATAATAAGTTCTTGTTTAAAGATTTTTGTAGGATTATTATACAATGTATTTATAATTATGTATTTAAGTAATAATCCCCTCAGAACAGGGCATTACTGGCCAGTAATTCCCTGTTCTGAGGGGATTATTACTATTATAGGCTAAATGTAGACCTTTTTTCAAAAATAATAGACACTTTTGTATAGTTAAATAGATTTTTTTATTAAAATAAAATGGTAAATAATTGAAACCACCTCTATGTACTCTTACAATGCAGATATCTATATCACACACTGCCGCCCCTCTGTGTACACACACACACACAATGGAGCTCTACACTCACAACACAGCACATCTACACACACAACACAACACCTCTACACACACAACACAGCAGCTCTACACACACACACACACACAACACAGCAGCTCTACACACACACAACACAGCAGCTCTACACAGACACACAACACAGCAGCTCTACACACACACAACACAGCAGCTCTTCACACACAACACAGGAGCTCTACAGACACACAACACAGAAGCTCTACACACACACAACACAGCAGCTCTACCCACACACACACAACACAGCAGCTCTACCCACAAACAACACAGCAGCTCTACACACAAACAACGCAGCAGCTCTACACACACAAACTCTTCTGCTACACACACATGCTACACCCATAAACTCTGCTGCTGACACACACACACACACACACACACACACACACACACACACACACACACTGCAGCCACAAAAAAAATGCAGCCACTTACTAATCTTTGCACTCCCCCTTCCCCCCACCTCTACACACAACACAGCACAACTCAGCACCTCTACACACACACACACTGCTGCTACACACATATGCTACAGCCATAAACACTGCTGCTGACACTGACACACACATACTGGAGCTCTATCAGCACAGCACACACACAGCACCTCTACACAGATATACATCAGCACAGCACACACACACACTGCTACTGACACACTCACAAAAAAACTGCAGACAGTCACTTACTTCTTTGCTTTGCAGACTCTCTCTCCCCCCCCCCCCTTCTTCAACTGAATCTGCTCAGAAAATCTGTCAGCTCGGGAGGGGGAGGAGTCAACCCGTGGCTGATACGTCCTGACCAATCCCCTGCCCTGTCTCAGATCTGTTACTTCAATCAGTCAAATCCCTTGCCCTGTCTCAGCTGTTCTGAAAGCTGATTGGCAGGAAATAAACACATTGAAAACTACACATTCTGCTGCTTAAATTCCGGACTTTACTGATTGGATAATGCACGGAATTTTAACCAATCAGAGAGCAGGGTTTTCAATAATGCCCTGAATTTTACTGCTTTAGCCTATAATTATTATTAATAATTGTTGATCTTGAATAATTTTGCATAGGCCTCGTTAGGGTACATATCTGTAGGCCAGACCAAAAAATATCTCCTTGTTTTCTGAGGGTTTACAGTATACACTAGGTGATCTATTTCTTAAATTTTTTTTAAGCGTGCAACATTCATTCTCAGGCCGCGCTTATAGTGCGTGCGACGGATGATGTCACCCGTCGCCGCTAGCGAAAGTTTTAATTCACTTTCCGGCGACGTCGCGGGTGACCAGGTCTTTGATTGGTTCAGAGGCTGTCACATGTGGCGACAGACTCTGAAAAATCAAATTTTATGAGCTTCAAAAATTTGCACCGCCAGCATTGCTCCAGGCACGGTTACTATATCTCACAGAGAAGGGAGGTCATATCATCTAGTGTGTTTCTTTCAAGTTCAGACCAAACCTCCTTTGAGTAAACACTGTTTTTGAGATTACATTTTCTACAGAAAAGAAAAAGTTCCTAAATACAGGTAAATTTATCTTGGTACGATGTAGGCACAAAGGAAAGGTCCCTGGATAGTACCAACCTTTGAGATTATGTTAGAATATGCTGAGATACAGTATTTCTGAAGCTCAACTCTGCCACTGGTGATCTTTGCCCCTCCACTTGTGGTGGGACTTTCTCACTTGTCTCATGGTCCTCTCATCTCTCTGTGGGGTTGGTACAATATACCCATCTCCCTCTGTTCCTTAGGTTTCTTTCTTCCACGTCTAGTCAGTTTTCTTCTACATTTAGGCTAGAATCTCCAGTCCCTCCATTTGAGTAGTTTCTTGTTGAATATAACCTCTGAGAAAGAATATATCCACATAAGTATCAGATGATTCACATCAGTTGCTGACCAAGCAGAGGGTCTCTTGACATATCTACACATAGGTTTTGGAATCTAGCTCATTATTTTTCTTTTTTATACAGTAACATTTTTTTCAGAGTTTTCCAGCTCGTTTTTGAGAGATATTTTAAATACCGGTGATTCATCTTTATATTCAGGAGTTTTTAGACCCTCTTTTTAATTGAGTGATATCATGTTTCAGACTGCATAAAGTAACTCTATCATCTTACTGTATATTATAAATTGCATCAATTCAATAGAGCAATTGATGTACATTTTACCAAACAGCTGTTCCCTATGCCGAGTCTCAAAGGGAACATATTTAGAAAAAAATATATCTTACTGTACAATATGTATTTCGTGCAGAAAGATTTATATATTTTAAAATGGGTTGTATTATGAATACATCTAGGACAATGCATCTTATGCATTATTGAGCTAGATTTCAGCAAAGTTTTGACCATGTTCATATTTTATCTACAACATAGAGTACAGAAGTGTTTAATACTCAGGAATAGTGCTTCTATTTACAGTAAATGTGAGAAATAGCTGTGGGTGTTATTACCAAGAGCCTCTTATTATGTTTATGAAATTAAGAAAGAAAAGCAAGACAGACCACTCTGAAAATTGGGACAGCAAAAAGCAAAAAAAAGCACCCAGAAACCAATTCTCAAAATGTAATCAATTTACTGATGACAGAAGATATGACAAATATTTTTTTTAAAACATAATAAAACACAAGATAAAAGCACAATATAGAACAGTATATCTGTTTTAATCATTTAATTACAATAGGTATTAGATTGAAACTGAGCAGGGTCCACTGAATTAAAAATGTTTTTTTTTTTTTTTTTTTTTTGCGGAGACTTCCTGTGACGTCAAGGGGAATGGCTGCCTGAGAGATTGGCTCCAGAGCCCCTCCACCGAATAATCTATAATCATAGCAACTAAGTGAACAAATCACCCTCAAAACCTACAATCCTGAACCCCTAAAACCAGCTGGGCACAAGAAGCATCTTTTTTGCCGATTTGGAGAGGGGTTGCCAGCGCTCTGGGAGGCCTCCTGTGAGCCCCGACCCCCGGTAGAAGTCCCCCCCTGATTTGAAAGTTCAAGGTCAGCGGAATCGCCTGGAGGAGCGGGCGGGAGGTAGGAGAGGCGTCGGGGCTAAGCTCCGAGTGTCCCGCGGAGTCTGCTCTCACTGCGGGGCTTGGGGATTCCCCCCCCTGCGCGTGCTGCCACTGAAGTGAGCCCGCGGCGGCCTCCCGCGGCCCCGAAGGGAAGCCGGAGCTGCAGTAGCATCTCCTCATTGCGGTCCCGGTCTCCTCTTGCCCCCCCCCCCCCGAATAAATAAAAGCAAAAAACAGCAAAAACAGACCTCCACTAGGTTATCCCGGCAGGAGAGAGTACCCACTGGCTGCAGAGACTGCGGGTCCCGCCACGTGGTGGCAGGGGAGGAAGCAGCATCTCCCCGTTGCGGTCCCGGTCTCCGCTTACCCCCCTCCCCCAGAATATAAAAATAAATAAATAAACATACCTCCAGCAGGCTATCCCGGCAGGGGAGAGTATCCCTGGCTGCAGGAGCTGTGAGACACACCACGTGGCGGCAGGGTAGGAAGCGGCCATCTTAAAGCAACACTCCACTGAGGCACCATCTCCCCTTAAAGGGGTATATAGCTGCTTGTCCCAATCATCAATTTTCAACTGCTGCCTGAGCCTCAGTGTGCCACAACACCCTACCTCCCCAGCAACACAGCGTTGAACCAAATAAATAACTAAATAAATATTCAGCAGCCCCAGAAACACCCCAGAAGCCCCGCAATACTCTCACACCCCCCCCCCTTAAATAAAAGGGAATAAAAACAATAAAGTGGGGACCGTAAGCAGACAGGGGAACATATAGAGCATGAGCGGCAAGGGCAAAAAAGCAGCCCAGCAAACAGTCGCGAGCTACTTTACCCCAAATCAGCGTGCCGCAGGGAGCTGCGAGGACTCGCAGGACGGCGGCCTGACTCGCACGCGGGAAGACCCAGGTAGAACACAGCAGCCAGAAATGGCAAACATTGACATTAATAAAGACTACCTAGAGAACCTCTTCACGAGAATGAGGAAAGAAATCCAGGATGACCTGACTAAAGCGGTCAACACCTTAAGGAGTGATATGAACCTCCTGGCTGCTAAGACGGACACTCTGAACCATAAGGTGGAAACCTTGGAGCAGGCCCAATCCTCCGCAGAGGACGAAATAAACCGGTTACACTGGGAAATAAGGGAATTAAAGGAAAGTGCCGATGATCAAGAAAATCGGGACCGGAGGCAGAACCTGAGAATAAGGTATGTCCCGGAGTCCGTGGAGACGGACCAGCTCCGCACTTACCTGACAGACCTATTTTTCCACCTAGTCCCGGACTTATCCCTTGATAAACTGGAGATGGATAGGGCCCACAGAGCCCCGGGGCCAAAATCTACTGACCCCAAGAGGACCAGAGATGTCCTGATTAAATTCCACTACTACTCTACGAAGGAGAAATTATTAGCAGCCAGTAGAGACAAGGGAGCCTTACAATTCCGCAACACACGAATCGAAATCTACTGTATAGTGATCTCTCGAAGAAAACTGTTGACAGGAGAAGAGAGTTAAAACCCCTCCTGCAAAAACTGAGAGAAAACAACTTAAAATATCGCTGGGGGTTCCCATTCAAAATTGTGGTGCAATCAGGAGGGAAATACCACACTCTATCCTACCCGGAAGAAATCCCGAGATTTATGAGAGGCCTGGGCATCCCACAGGAGAGTGGAGGATCTGCCCATGAAGAAGCTGACGGCGCTCAGAACCAAAGACCAACTGAGAAGGTACCGCGAACTTCCCAGAGAATCGCCACCCAGCGAAACCAAGTGGGGGAAGAATAAGAATCAAGACTCAGAACTTGTCCCGACCTGACGGAGGCGGCGGGACTGCGCCCTCTATTACCCCCGGATTTCCCTCCCCCTGGATAAAAGAGAGAAACAGCTCCCCTGTCTACCCCCCCCCCCCGTGGATCTCCACTTACCTGCTGTGAGATGAAGTCGCTCTCCTTCGGAGTGTCGGCGCTCTTGGCTTATGCCGGGAATGTGAGAAAGAGTCTCAGGACGACAGCAGGGAGCGGCGGACAGCAGACCTGATGTAGACGGGGGGTGATGATGTTTGGTGGGGCTTTGGTTGTGCGGGAGGGGGGGATGTTTGTCTGGGGGAGAGGGGAACCACATTTCTCTCCCCTTCCCCCGTTCCTCTCCCCTCGCTCCCTGCCCGGCCCCCCCTCCCCAACCCTCCCCCCGCCGTGATGGATTGGGGGCTGGCTCGGCGGTCTCGGCGGAGTCAGACTCGGCCAAAATAGGCAGAGGCTGACAGCAAGCCCAAAGATAGACATATGGGGACTGAAGCTATATGAAGAAACTCCCTCGTGTGTATCCAGTGTTAGCTAAATATTCTAAATACTTACCTGGAGCCACCCCTACGCCAGGGGGTTCACCCACAACAGCTCGGTTCCTCCCGGGGTGCGCCCTGTACCCTTAGCAAATGTTGGTGGGCACAGTTGGGGGGCTCACCTGGGGAGGAAACGAGAAGCCTCTGAAAGGGGGATCCCAACAGAGGTCTTGGGCTTCCTACCATAGAGGCCAACAAGAAAAAGGGCTCCAGGAAAGATACCCAAGGGGGTGATACTTATATAGACCTCCACCTCCCCCAGCGCCCTCCCTTCCCATCCCCTATATACCCCCCCCACCTACCCCCACGTGCTCCCTCCCTCGGCCCAGTTTATCCCCCCCCTCCCTTCCTCCCCCCCCTGGTCATACACATCCCCCCCTCCACTTCTGCCCCCTCCCCTAGCCGGGGAACACCCCTACCCCTATGCCAAACAGAGGTTAGCATGGCATATAAGCATTCAGCTAGGAAAGCAATTAGTTAAGGGTCCCATAATGTTAGACCCGGAAGTTATAGGGTTAGACAAGTTTTATGTGATTTAATATGTTTAGTTGCAATGTCTTTTGAAGGAGGGCTCTCTGGCCTCCCTGATGGCTCTCAGAGAGTGGCGCTCAGGGAAGTCTCCCAGAGGCAATAGGCCTACTACCTTCATCCTTAGAGAGATGAGGGTCTCTAAAACTGGGCTCTTGGACAGCCCACTTTCTTTTCTTTTTCCACTCTTTTCTCACCCCCCTCTCTTTCCTCTCCTCCCCCATCCCCCCTATGCCCCCCCAGCCATCCGCGTGCCCAGAGAACACAGGAGACGCTCTTGCAGAACCAGCTCTCGTCAGCACCAGGTACTCTATACAAAAGCAAAGTCGCACATAAAAATGAACACAACCCTGTTTTTCTATCCACTCACACCCAGCAGGGACGAGCACATATGCAGACAACCAGGGTCTCCAGAAACCAAGATTCCACAAAAAGGCCACACAGAGGTCAAGACAAGGTATGACTGTAGAGACGCCCACCACCTTGGGAAAGTGGAGGGACTGACAGAAGCCCTGAAATACTATCCAGGTAACAATGGCCCACAACACAACACTTAAACTAATATCCCTAAATGTCAGAGGACTAAACTCAGTACTTAAAAGAAGGCTCGCTCTTCAGGAGCTCAAAAAGACAAAGGGAGACATCCTGTTTTTACAGGAAACTCACTTTAACACGACAACCCCCCCCCCCAATACCTTCCAGAGATATTACCCTCAGACCTACTATGCATCCTGTCCAACCAAAAAGAGAGGGGTAGCTATTTTGTTCAAACAAAATGTTAAATTGTCTTTAAAAAAAGAAACTGCAGATCCGGAAGGCAGATTTCTTATCCTCCAAGGCACCTTGTCCGGGGTGGATATTACTATGGTCAATATATACGCCCCAAACGAGGCCCAAGCTGACTTCCTGAGAGAACTTTGTGACAGCCTAGCTCCCCAGCCTAGAACTACACTGTTGTTGGCCGGAGACCTAAATATGCTTATAAACCCCGACCAGGACAGGATGAGTACATTAGATACCCCCCTCACTCGTGCTACGGAGAAAAATGCTAGGGAATTCCGTAACGTACTGAAAGAGTTCGCATTAATAGATATCTGGCGAGCACAGCACCAGGGTCAGAGGGACTACTCCTACTTCTCCCCCCCGCACCAGACCTACTCAAGGATTGATTATTTTCTGGGTACTAAGGATATCTTCCAGGCAACCTCCCAGTCAGATATAGGATCAATATCCTGGTCGGACCACGCCCCGGTCTCGCTGACGCTCTCCCTCCCCTTCTATAAAAATAGCCAATACAATTGGAAACTAAATGATTCTCTGCTAAACCAACCAGATGTAGAAATAGATATTAAACAAAAACTCAGAGAATACTTTACACTGAACAAGGGCTCCGTAGAGTCATCAGCGATGCTATGGGAGGCCCATAAGGCTACAATCAGAGGGAATATCATTTCCATAGCCTCATACAAGAAAAAAGCACGACAGAAATTGTACAACGAATTGGCGGAAAAGGTCCAATTACTGGAACAAAAACATAAAACTAATCCCTCAAAAAAATTACTCAAAATATTAGATAAAGCCAGATCTGAATTCAAACAGATACAACTCGATGAGGTGGAGAGGGCGCTGCGGTGGACCAGGCAAAAATACTACGATAAAGGGAATAAGGCCGACAGGTTATTAGCATCCAAGCTAAGAGGTCTGAGAACGAAAGCCCAAGTAACAGCTTTACAAACTAAGACAGGTGCCAAAACATATTGCGAGAAACAGATAGCAGCCGAATTCTCAGACTTCTACTCTAAATTATATAATCTAAAGTTCCCAAAAGATAGATCCTCTAACGAGGAAGCTATAGCTAAATATTTAGATTCATGTAACCTTCCAAGCCTCTCAGAAGGGGATCTTGCAGAACTAAACAAAGAAATCTCCCAAGAGGAGCTCTTAAATGCCATCTCCCAACTAAAACCTAGCAAAACGCCAGGCCCAGATGGGTTCTCCAATCAATATTATAAGACATTCAAGCTAATTTTAGCTCCATATCTCCTTGATATGTTCAATGAGTTTCTGGAGGGAACAAACATCCCAGCATCTATGTCTAAGGCCAATCTAGCAGTTATACCAAAGGAAGGGAGAGACCCACTACAGTGCGGTAGTTATCGCCCCATAGCCCTCCTTATTTCGGATCTAAAACTTTTCAGTAAAATTTTGACCAACAGATTAACCCCCATACTTCCGAGCCTAATACACATAGATCAAGTCGGGTTTATTTCCGGCAGGCAGGCCTCAGATAACACCAGGAAAATCATTAACATAATCGACCATGTACATCTCTCATCCACGAAGGCCATCCTATTGAGTCTGGATGCGGAAAAAGCATTCGATAGGATCAGATGGGACTTCTTAGATCAAACATTAATCAAATTCGGATTCAAGGGCCACTATCTGACAGGGGTCAGAGCTCTGTACAAAGTCCCACGGCCGTCGTGAAGCTCCCAGGAGGAAACGCAAACCCTATAAACATTAAGAATGGTACTCGACAAGGATGCCCCTTGTCTCCGCTTCTATTTGCCCTCTCTATCGAACCCTTGGCAGCAACAATTAGAGAGGATAAAAATATAAATGGTATTGAAATTGGGGGGACAAACTATAAGATATCCCTCTTTGCTGATGACATTATCCTGACTCTGGCCAACCCCTTGACCTCACTCCCGAATTTACACTCACAACTAGACAAATTCAGCAAAATCTCGGGATACAAAACTAATATGGATAAGTCGGAAGCATTAAATATATCCCTACCCCACCCCGAGGCCAAATTACTGCAAATAAACTTCAATTATAGGTGGAGCTCCACAAAAATCAAATACCTAGGAATACAAATAACACGGGAGTACAAAACACTATTTCAATACAATTACCCACCCCTATTTGCGAGACTCAAAAAAGACCTTCAAAGCTGGAATGGATATCAGATATCTTGGCTAGGAAGAATAGCCACGGTAAAAAGGAACATCCTACCAAGACTTCTGTATTACTTCCAGACTCTCCCCATTGATATCCCACTAGGTGAACTCAAAAATATGCAAAACAAAATCTTCGAATTTATTTGGCAAAATAAAAGACCAAGGGTAGCTAGAACTATCTTGCTAGCACCAAAGGAAAGCGGAGGCTTGGCAGTTCCGGATATCATGAAATATTATTTGGCGGCCCAACTCAAACAAGTTATAATGTGGAACAACGAACCAACCACAAGCTGTTGGATTGGGTTTGAGTCTGCCTATGCGAGACCTCTCTCACTCCCGGCCACCCTGTGGACCGAGAGGGGTAGGGAGACCTTCTCAGAAACATTAAAGCTGGGAGCAATGAAATGTACATGGAGAATATGGACTAAAAATAAAGATAGGTTTAACCTAACGGCCTCACCCTCACAACTAACGCCCATATATAACCACCCGGAGTTCCCCCCTGGCTTGCTCCCACAGAGACTCAGTGAATTTAAAAAGTTAAAGATAATGGTAGCAGAGCAGTTTATAGGAAACGGAAAGATCCTATCGATTCAGGAATTGGAGGAAAAAACACCAAACAGTGAACTTGCCAATATTTGGCTTCCTGCAGATCAGGCATTACCTGCAAACTCTTTCTAAAGAATTAACATTTCAACCATTAACAAATTTTGAGCGCCTATGCAGGAAAGGATACTACTGTAAGGGGTTGATTTCGGAAGTGTATCTGGGCCTGGCAAGAATAGCAGGTTGTTCCCAACACAATTATATGCTCAAATGGGCGGACGATTTGAACATAGAGATCGATAGGGAAGACTGGGAGGATATCTGGGAGGCAGCTTCCAAAACATCAATATGCACTACCACCAAAGAGAATATCTATAAAATTCTATTTCAATGGTACTTAACCCCGAGTAGGTTGAGCCAGATCTTCCCCGGGACCCCAGATTTGTGCAGGAGGGGATGCGGACAAAGAGGAGATATGGCTCACATCTGGTGGAATTGTCCAAAGATTCAGGTGTTCTGGGTCATGATCAAATCATTAATCCGGGAATACCTGGGGGTGGAGATTGAGATGGACCCACTGACCATGGTGCTGGCTAAACCAATTGACGAGCTAGAGACGGCAGAAAACAAAATGACAATACACGTACTCACGGCAGCTCGCTGTTGTGTGGCAGCTGCCTGGAAAAAAATAAATCCACCATCCAAACAGACAATACTACGAAGACTCCGCGAAATAAAGTCAATGGAGCTCCTTACAGCGAAACTAACCCCAAAAATGGACAAGTTCCATAAGACATGGGAACTATGGCCAGGTGTGTAACAGACTACTATGAAAGCTATCGGAAAAAACTAAGGGGCCAATTGGGCTGGTCCCCCCCTTCTCCACCCTCCTCCCCTCCCTTTCTCTCCCTCCCCAGCACTACTTTCCTCCCCCTCTCCTTTCACCCCCCTCTCTCCCCCTATCTTTTCTTTTTTCTTTCCTGATAATAAAAGATGCACACAAAGAAGCGGCCGCTTCCATTTTAATGTACCTAGTGGGGGAATATGTGAATAGGCAATACTCAACACAACTAGTCACATATTTAACTTGAACAGGTACAATGATTCCTGAATATTTACTGTGTTGTACATGACAGTTAGTACTCCTCCAGTGTTTGTATAACGAAATGTATGAAATGTGTGTATTTTGTGAAAAACAATAAAAAAATTGGAAAAAAAAAAAATGTTTTTTTGCAAATTGTTGAGCAGAATTGAACCTCAGGAAATTCAGCTTTTAAAGTGGAATACTGTAAGTGTTGGGAAAAAGCTTACATGCCTAATAATCCAGTGTAATTAGATAATAAATGACTCTGGATTATTAGGCATGTAGGCTTTTTCACAAAACATATTCCACCTTAAAAGTTGAATTTCCTGAGGTCCAATCCTGCTTAACAATTGCAAAAAACTTTTTTATTTCAGTGGACCCTGCTCAGTTTAAATCCAATACTTATTGTGACTAAATGATTAAAACAGATATACTGTTCTGTATTGTGCTTTTATCTTGTGTTTTATTATGTTTTTCATTTGTTTCATTATATCTGTCATCAGTAAATTGATTGCATTTTGACATTTGGATCCTGGGCCCTTTTTTTTACTTTTTTATGTTTATATGTTCAACTGGATATTAAAACTATTGTAAGGGAAGATATTTATGAAGTAATTGATGAAAATGTAGAAACTTTGCGGATTAAAAATAGCAGTGGAGGTAAAAGTGCACAAAAATATTTGTAGGGATAAGCTATATGCCACTACTGTAAATATTTAAAATTGAGGAAACCAACATACTTTTGCAAATGGAGAAGGCAGCGAAATTAGGTCATGTTTGCATAATGGTTCATTTTGAATTATCCAGATAGACTGGAGCAATGAGATTGACATTGCAACTAAAGGAAACGTTTTTTTAGGGGTGCTAAATAAAACCTTGGAACCATTCCCAGATGCAAATTTGTATATCCAGATGGTTGTCTCAACTGGTTAGTAGTCCTGTTGAATAGACAGATAGGCAGAGTGATGTGCTGCAGGCCCGCGGGGCAAAGAGATCCTTCACTGTCCCAGTACTGGTATCCTCCTCCTCCTCCTGAACCATGTTTCTGAAATTTTTTTGGGGATTTGTAAATGTTCCTATATTTCAGAGCTTGGAACACTGCTCAATACAATTGTCAACTTACAGGATGTAGGAGAATCACAGGCAATTAATTTATTCTCTAAACCAGGGTTTCCCAAACTTTTTTTTCCGTGACCCGGTTATTTTTGAACTTCTCCTTCGTGACCCACTAAAAATTTTATCGCCTATACTGGCCTATAGGGCCTGCACAGACACACACACAGCCACTAATACACACACACACAGCCACTGATACACACACACACACAGCCACTGACAGACACGCAGCCACTGACACACACACTGATACATACACACAGCCTCTGATACACACACACGCAGCCACTGACACACACACGCAGCCACTGACACAAACACGCAGCCACTGACACACACACACGCAGCCACTGACACACACACACACAGCCACTGACACACACACACGCAGCCACTGACACACACGCAGCCACACAGATACACATGCAGCCACACAGATACACACACACACACACTCGCTCTCCCCTATACCCACACACACTCGCTCTCCCCTATACCCACACAGACACAAACAGTGAATTACAGGCAACGACGGATGTGAGTGACTGGAGAGGGGGCAAGGGGCACTTGGGTGGGAGGGAGGGAGGGGGCCAGGGGCACTTGGGAGGGAGGGAGGGGGCCAGGGGCACGTGGGAGGGTGGGAGGGTGACCAGGGGCACTTGGGTGGGAGGGGGACCAGGGACACTTGGGTGGGAGAGTGGGAGGGGGACCAGGGGCACTTGGGTGGGAGGGTGGGAGGGGGACCAGGGGCACTTGGGTGGGAGGGTGGGAGGGGGACCAGGGGCACTTGGGTGGGAGGGGGACCAGGGGCACTTGGGTGGGAGGGTGGGAGGGGGACCAGGGGCACTTGGGTGGGAGGGTGGGAGGGGGACCAGGGGCACTTGGGTGGGAGGGGGACCAGGGGCACTTGGGTGGGAGGGTGGGAGGGGGACCAGGGGCACTTGGGTGGGAGGGTGGGAGGGGGACCAGGGGCACTTGGGTGGGAGGGGGACCAGGGGCACTTGGGTGGGAGGGTGGGAGGGGGACCAGGGGCACTTGGGTGGGTGGGAGGGGGACCAGGGGCACTTGGGTGGGAGGGTGGGAGGGGGACCAGGGGCACTTGGGTGGGAGGGGGACCAGGGGCACTTGGGTTGGAGGGTGGGAGGGGGACCAGGGGCACTTGGGTGGGAGGGTGGGAGGGGGACCAGGGGCACTTGGGTGGGAGGGTGGGAGGGTGGGAGGGGGACCAGGGGCACTAGGGGGACCAGGGGCACTTGGGTGGGAGGGTGGGAGGGGGACCAGGGGCACTTGGGTGGGAGGGGGACCAGGGGCACTTGGGTGGGAGGGTGGGAGGGGGACCAGGGGCACTTGGGTGGGAGGGTGGGAGGGGGACCAGGGGCACTTGGGTGGGAGGGGGACCAGGGGCACTTGGGTGGGTGGGAGGGGGACCAGGGGCACTTGGGTGGGTGGGAGGGGGACCAGGGGCACTTGGGTGGGTGGGAGGGGGACCAGGGGCACTTGGGTGGGTGGGAGGGGGACCAGGGGCACTTGGGTGGGTGGGAGGGGGACCAGGGGCACTTGGGTGGGTGGGAGGGGGACCGGGGCACTTGGGTGGGTGGGAGGGGGACCAGGGGCACTTGGGTGGGTGGGAGGGGGACCAGGGGCACTTGGGTGGGTGGGAGGGGGACCAGGGGCACTTGGGTGGGTGGGAGGGGGACCAGGGGCACTTGGGTGGGAGGCAGTGACTGGGTGGGGTGACTTACCTTGCCGCCGGACGCTTTGCCCTGCTGCCCCCGATATCCCCTGCTGCCCGGGACGGGAGGTGGGCTTGGGGGGACGGGAGGTTGGCTCGGGAGGGGGTGCCACGGGAGGTGAGCTCGGGAAGCTGGCTGCGGGGGGAAGCTGGCCGCGGGGGGAAGCGGGCCGCAGTAGGAGCTTGAACTTCCCCCTCCGTCCCACGTAACGTGCGGGACGCAGAGGAGCTGGTACTTCCTCCTCCGTCCCACGTTGGGAGCGGGGAGGGAGGAAGGGAGCAGGCCCTGCTTGCCCTGCGCAAGCGCGCGGGACCGCAGGGGGAAATCGCCGGCATTTTTTTAAAATTGAGCAGGGGGGACGGGAGACACCGCGCGGCCAGCCTCGCTGCGACCCGGCAATTTTGGTGCCGTGGCCCGGTGCCGGGTCGCGACCCACCGTTTGGGAAACGCTGCTCTAAACCGTTCGTGCTGCAGAATCCATAGATCCCACATAGTCTCCAATGGGTGATGATTTTACCCATGAATAAACAAAAGATGCATGGTGTAATACAATTTTAACATTTATTGAATACGTAAGAGGTATATAAAACAATTGCAATGTGTCTTTATAAAAATAAACCCTGTTTCATGGTACACCAGCCAATCAGATTGGGGTGTACCATTTGACACTCAAATGTGATGTCACATGCCTTAAATAAGGCCTAACAAACCAAAAGATAGTACCAGCACTCTCTGTCTCACAGCTACAGATATAAGCAAATACCAGTGTAGGGAATATGAACCCCCCCCCCGTTTCTACCTTAAATAAGGCCTGCCTCGTCTCATTGGAGTTTACGAAGCCGACGGGACAACATCGGCCTCATTGGATTACATGTAAAGACAGAAGGAAAGAAAAGAAAGAAGTAAAGAATGAAGAAATTACTGGGGAGACGTCTCTTCAATCAAGATATGATCATGGACTTTCCCGCATTGGCTGTTGAGGATCATTGCATCGTGGGTCAAGAGTTGGTGCTTGCGTAGTACGGCGGTGAAGATATCGATGGTATGAAAAACGTTGATTGTATTTTATTTGTGTATTATTTTTTTAGGTTGCCTATTGACTGCCAATGTGTTTATCTATTGTGAGGATTCGCCATCCTGGCGAACACAGACTGTCTCCTGACCTCAACAATCCTTCTGTGATAGTTACCCAGCTGTCAGGATCGCCGCCAGGTACACGCTTCCAGATTGGACAGGGCTTTTCATCACAGATACCCTTTGAAGCCTGCCCTGGGTCGTCCGGAGGTCTCCCCTGAAGGGGGGGGGATACTGTCAGGATCGCCGCCAGGCTCCGCCACCAGCACGCGTCACGCGGCTGTACCTCTGGCATTCACAGACTGCTATCTGTGCGCACGCAGCTGCGCAATGCTTCATCCGCGGAGGCGCACTCCCGCAGTATCACCACGGCACCCACTCTGCGTCGCACTCCTCGTACGCACGCACGCCGCATGCCAATGAACACTAGCGGCATCAGCTGTGTTACACCAGTAGCCAATCCTGCACTACCCTATCGGCTCGTGGCTTATGTGTGAGGTCATCATCTACTAGTTCCTGATTGGTGCTTTCCCCTTTAAATGCCTTCCTGTTTCACTTTGCTGAACATAAACACTGTTGTGCTGTGCTTGCTGCTTCTTTGATCTTGTCTGTTCCTGTGCCTTGCCTGACTTGTGTTGTGACCCCTGCTTGGACCTGGACCTGTCACTTCTCTACCCCTGGACTTCGGCTTATTATTGGACCCCCGCTCTCTCCTCTCCTCGATCATGGCTTCGGATAACGACTATTCTTCTCTCTCCAACCCCGGATCACGGCAAGTACCAAGGCTTCCCCAAACTCTCCTACCCCGACCCAGCTCCACGACTCCGACTACGCATTCCGGAGCTGGCTCCGTGGTTGTAGGGCGGCGGTTTATATACATCCCCACCTCAGCCCCGTGGTCTAGTCCTGTTTGTGGTGGGCGCAGCGTGATACCAGCATGCGCGGTTTGATGGTCCCAGTATGCACGTGCGAGCGGACCTTGCGCACTCTGTACAACCGCCTGCGTATTCAGACCCCTCCCCCATCACTGTCACATGACGTGGACGTTCGGCCAGCCTCCCTGCTGACGCGCGAGTCAGGCCCCGCCCTCTGACCTCCGTGACGCTCGCGGGTCCTCACCCAACTGGCTCCACCCCCTCTTGTCCTAGGAGTCGGCGTGGGAGTGACGCGCGCTCTAAACTCCACCCCCGGCCTCTGTGACGCGCGTAGGATGGTGCGTGAGCAGTTCCATCCTCAACCCTGATTAGGCTGCATCATAGGGCACACCTGTGTGCACCAGCAGCCAATCGATTTGCACTTCCTGGTTCTGCCCTGGCTGGCTATTGGAGGCTCCTCCTATAAATACACTCAGTCTGCAGTCATTGCTGAGCATAGTCATTGTGACGCTGTGCCTTGCCACATCATTGTTGCTGAATCCTGCCTTGCCTTGCCTTGTATGCACTTTAACCTCTTGTTGCCTGAACCCTGCTAGCTTCTTGGACTCCACTTCTCTCTACTCCTGATCTGGCTTGTACGACGATTCTCCAGTCTCCAGTCCTGAACTTGGCTAAGTACTCCAACGATCCGACATTCCCTATCCTGAACCAAGCTACGTACTCCGACTATCCGATACTCTCCAATCCTGAACTGGCTACGAACTTCGACGATCCGAAACTCTCCACTCCTGAACTTGGCAAGTACCTTAACCATTCTCCAATCTATAACCGTGGCCGACTACAATATCGGGTTACTATAACCCTAACCTTAAACCCTGATGACTACTCTACATCCTAGGCGTGCCCGCATGGCTGTGGGTCGGCGTTAACACAATTCCCTACCTCAGCACCGCGATCGCGCTTCGTTTGTGGTGAGCTACGCGTTACATCTATGCCCTTTCGGGCTATAGACAAACACAGTGACAAGCAATGAATTTTTTTTGCAAATGCTTGTTTTAATTTAATTGTTATGTATTGTATTTTGTGTTATTTTTTTTATAGGTTGCCCATTCATTGTCAGTGTGGCACTCCATGCCCATATATTGTGGGCATGGTTTACCACAGACAAAATCAATGACTTTATTATGAAATGCTTGTTTTATTTAAATGTTTTATTTTGTCTGATTTTTTTTTTTAGCTTGGCCATTTTTTGCCATAGTGGCAAACCATGCCCATAATATATGGGCATGGTGTACCACTGTTCCAATCAATTGGTTTATTGGCATTTTTTTGTATTTCAGTCTAATTTATTTTATTCGGTGCTTGTTTTTTGTTGGTAGGTTGCCCATTCATTGCTATAGTGGCAAACCATGGTCATATTATGGCAATGGTTTAACAGTGTGCCACTCTCCACAAAGTCCAGAAGGAGCAGGGATACCCAAAATGAGAAAAAAGGAATATATAGTGTACACTGTGTTTACACTATTAAGAGATGAATGAATCTGATCTTGGCTCATTTGTCAGTCCACTTACAGTGTGAAGGTAGATAACACACCTTTTCTTAACAGTGTAATCACTTTTTCTTCTTGTCAATATAAAAGGAAAGTGTAGATAATCCCTCAAATTTAGAGAGAAGAAAGAGACATAGCGCAATTCAGTCATAAACAGTTTAGTATAAAAATGTACTTCAGGTACTCAGACCCTGGACATGAAACAAAAGCATTAAACAGGAGGAAGACTATGCTCAGGACACCGCTATGCAGCTCAGATTATCCAGATGCCTGTCCAGTTGCAGTCCTGCAGACCTCAGGAGAAACTCTGTTTGTTTCACTCCCCTCAGGTTCCCTTGGCGTCTGACTTCACTTCCCGTCACTGACGTCACTTCCGTTTTCGCTGCTTTCACTAGGGAGCCCCCTGCTTTGCTGGGAATCTTCCAGTGCTAGAGCTGTCTTCTCTCCCACGCTTCAGAAGTAAATAGCTCTACGTGTTTCACAGCTATCGTGCTGCCTCATCAGGAAATTATGCCCAGGCTCTTCCGCTCTCACAATATATACACCCACCCATGGGTCAATTATGAGATTGGGGCAGGCTGATATTAATTGCTTACTAACTGAACACAGATCACCATACTTAATTCTAACAACCACATACATATGGTAATCACTATCATAACAATAAAATACAATATAACAAGCAAAAAAATATAAATATCAACTGCTAAAATACATTATAAAACTCATACTCATTAAGAACATAATAAACCCCATCTGTGAATATGGGAAAAAGGGGAATGAGAAATAGAAAAAGAGGACTATAAATACATAATAAAAATGCACAATTGCAACTTGTAAGTACAAGTAAAAAACATGTTCACAGGTTGGACTGAGACAAGAGAGACAGAGGGCTTATAGGGAGATGACAAACTATATCAAATGACTGGTAATTCATTTTGATTTCGAACTGTAAGGTATCTTAAAAATGATCTACAAAACCATTAAAACATTTTTATTTAAAAAATCCTATTTTAAAAAGGGTATCAGTTCAAAATTGACATTTAAACCAAACGGTGTTAGCGTCTTTAATTTGTGCATCCAGTACATCTCCCTTTTGCTCAAATCTACCTCTCTGTCTTTCCCTCTCCAATGTTGATGAACTATTTCTCTATTCCCATATATCGCAGTCCTTCTGGATCAGAATCATGACATAACATAGCAAAGTGTTTAAAAACATTGTGTAACAAAACCCCTCCGGATATTGCTCAGGTGTTCCAGGATGCGCGTGCGGATAGGTCTCTTTGTTTTCCCTATATACTGAAGCCCACATGGGCATTCTAATAGGTAAATAACAAATTCATTGTATGTGTCTTTTTTTACATTTTATTTAAAAAATGTTTTGTCCACTGCTTTATATTTGCATGCTGTACAAGACGTGCATCCATAGCATCCCTGAAGCTTATTCAGAAAGAACAACCATCGTTATTTTTCTTTATTTTCCTAAGGGCACGAGGAGCTATCTTATTTGTAATGTTACATGCTCTTTTAAAAATAATGTCTGGTCTCACTGGTAGTATGTCTTTTAACAGGGGTTCATTCATTAATAAGTGCCAATGTTTTTCAATTATGCCTTTAATTTTGCTTGCCTCCCTGTTATATTCAGTTAAGAAAGAGACACTAACATCCTTCTTATGCATAGTGTCAGTTGGTAAAGCTTCCTTTTCCTTAGTGAGATCGCTTCTCTGAAGGTTTTTTACTTTTTCCATGGAGTCATTTTAAAGCTCTTTACTATAATTTGTATCTAAAAATCTCATAATTAAAATGTCTGCCTGATCTAAAAACACATTCTCATTTGTGCAGTTTCTCTTTATTCTGCGAAATTGCCTGAATGGCACGTTATCCATCCATTTAGGATGGTGCCAGCTAGTCCTTAAAATATAGTTATTAGTGTCCACTGATTTAAAAAAGGTCTTTGTCTTCAAACGGCCATTCTCAATATAGATGGTGAGATCTAAGAAATCAACATCCGAGTGACAAATATTTGACGCGAACTTTAAGTTTATATTGTTATTATTCAAATTATCCATAAAACCTGTCAAATACTCTTTGCCTCCCTTCCATATGAGTACTATATCATCTATGTATCACCGCCATAGGACCAAGTCTGCATCGGGCCCCTCCTCCGACCAGATATACTAGTCTTCCCATTCTTCCATAAAGAGATTGGCATAGCTCAGTGCAAACTTGTCCCCGTGGTGGTTCCACATTCTTGAAGGTAGAACTCCCCTTCCAATCAAAAGTAATTCTTACACAAAATGAACTCTATACACTCAATTAAATAATCTACCTGAGTTACATTCAGATTTACATTTTTCAAAAGCATGTATTTGAAAGATTCACATCCCTGGTGATGTTTTATGGAGGTATAGAGTGATGTAACATCTATCACTGCTAATGTGTAATTATCCTTCCATTCTAAATTATCCAGGGTGTTAATAATTGCTGTTGGGTCTTTAACATTGGATTGTAGTCCCTTCACATGCATTTGTAGAAATTAATCAATATAAGCCGAAAGATTTGAGGTAAGTGAGTCGATCCTTGAAATAATCAGTCTACCTGGTGGATTGACTAAGGTTTTGTGCACTTTTGGAAGGAAGTAAAAAATAGGCAATTGTAGTTTTGTTTTCATCAGAAAATTATATTCACTGTCGTATAGAATGTTATTATCTTTTCCTTTTTGTAATAATAACGTTAAATCAGATTTATACTCCAGTGTGGGGTCCTTTTTAAGTTGTAAGTAGGTGTCACCATCACCCAGCAGTCTATATGATTCCTTGAGCTAATTCTCTCGGTCCATAACAACTACTCTCCCTCCTTTGTCCGCTTGTTTGATTACTAGCCTTTCATCTTCCATAATTTCTTTTAAGGCATCTCTTTCCATCTTTGTAAAATTGTGTTTAAAATTTGACTTTTATCTATCAGTTTTTCAAAATCATTGATGATCATTTGATAGAAAACGTCTAAAGTATTACCTATGCAGGCTTACGACGCTTTGGCCAAAGGGTTTAACTAAATAACCAAGTAATTATTATTATTATTGAAGTATTTAAACTTTATACTTATTACCATACTGTATATGTTTTGTCAATTGGATGTAGCATTGGGCACCCCTGTCTTTTACGAGTAGTCTAACACTGCTTTGAAAAATCTGGGGCAATCTCCAAGTAATGCTGCAACATTTCTCTGACATTTCTGCATAAAGACTAATGGTCCACCGGATTAACACAGCAGGGATCCCTGGTCAGGTTGAATGGGACTGCCAGGGCCCCCGCTGTGTTAATCTGATGGGCCATTAGTCTGTCTGCAGAAATGTCACAGAAATGTAGCAGCATTACTGGGATTTTCCAAGGCAAGTGTTCGGATACTCGTGGCTGCACCTGTACAATCTTTTCATTTCCCTTTCTTTTTCTTCTTCCTCGTTTTTCTCTGTACATCTTATTCTTTTTGTACTTGTCTTTATTTCTTTCTCCCTCAATGAGAGAAACCTGTTCTCTGTATCCCAGCAAACTGGAAGACTTGCTTTTCCCATAAAAATCGTTTGAACTAGATGTCCTTTCACCTGGAGATAATTCTATCTTCCTTTTCTCTTTGCGTTTTTCTTCTTTTTGTTTAGAGTTTAGTCCTACTATCCTTTCATTAGGTTGGGGCGTCTGATTCCCGTCTTTCCCTATTGGGCTGCTAGCCCTTTCAATATGTTCTCTTTCTCTAACTTCACTTTGCCCTTGTCCAGGTTTAGGTCCTCTATGAGGAGTTTTATATTTACAATTTGTTTTCTGTAAATCTTTATTAAAATGTGAAGGAGTGCTTTTAAAATACCTAAAACCCTGTCTCTCCTCTCTATGTATGTTTGTGCGATATTCTTATCTTTTATTCTTACTCCAATTTCTTGGTTCCCCCTTATTGTAATCTGTTTTATACCTTCTAATTTTTTTCATTTTTATAAAACGTGTCTATTTTTCTACTTTATCGAGCTTTTTTTGCAATTAATTGTCTCTATTCTTAAATTCAGTTGTTCTCTCTAACTGTAACAATTTCTCTTTAATAACATTTACGTCTTCATCCAACACTTTTACTGTAGATGTTTTTTCAGATGGTCAATAATTAAACTCAGAAGGTTGAAAGAGCATTTATCTAATATCTTAAACAAGCTCGTAATGAAACCCTCATCTTCAAGATCAAATGAGGGATTCTTCAAGATTCTCAAGCCTCTTGGAATTCTTTCACAGTCTAAGTATTTAGCTAGGAACGTCAGATCTAACCAATTTTCATATCTTTGGTTAGTAGTAATTTCTCTAATTTCAAAAACTCTTGATCTAGCATTTCATAATGACTAATTTCCAAATCCTCTTCTCTTTAATTTACTACATCAAAGTTCACATTCCTTAACAGCCCTTAGCAAAAACATTAGGTGAGGTATTATCCAGATTACTATATATGAGTGAGTGCTGCCCTTAATCAGAGAAATAAAAACATATAACCCACACACAGTGCAATTAGATGGCGTTTTCCCACAACATAAGAGTATATATGGACAAAAGTGATTTAACTGTAAACTTAGTAAAAGTAAGGGTAAATAGCGCTCAAAAATCTCTGGTGAGGACTTGTTTCCCAAAGTCCTCTCTTACATACTGTACAACTCTCCACAAAGTCCAGAAGGAGCAGGGATATTCAAAATGAGAAAAAGGGAATATATATTGTACACTGTGTTTACAATATTAAGAGATGTATGAATCCAATCTTGGCTCATTGAAGGTAGATAACACGCCTTTTCTTAACTGTGGTAATCACTTTTTCTGCTTGTCACGATGAAAGGTAAGTGTAGATAATCTCTCAAATTTAGAGAGAATACATTTTTTATGGTTTTGTAGATCATTTTAAAGATACCTTACAGTTAGAAATCAAAATTAATTGCCAGACATTTAATATAGCTTGTCATTTAGCTATGAGCCCTCAGTCTCTTTTGTCTCAGTCCAACCTGTGATCATGTTTTTTTACTTGTACTTACTCATTGCAATTGTGCATTTTTATTATGTATTAACAGTCCTATTTTTCTCTTTCCCCTTTTTCCCATATGTTCCGATGGAGTTTATTATGTTCTTAATGAGTATGAGTTTTATATAGTATTTTAGCATTTGATATTTATATTTTCGTTTATTGGATAATTTTGCTTGTTATATTGTATTTTATTGTTGTTATATGGATTACGATATGTATGTGGTTGTTAGAATTAAGTATGGTGATCTGTGTTCAGCTATTAAGCAATTAATATCAGCCTGCCCCAATCTCATAATTGACCCATGGTTGGGTATATATATTGAGAGAGAAGTGGCTGGGTATATTCTCCTGACGAAGCAGCACAATAGCTGGGAAACGGGTAGAGCTATTTACTTCTGAAGTGTGGGAGAGAAGACAGCTCTAGCACTGGAGGATTCCCAGCAAAGCAGGGGGCTCCCTAGTTAAAGCAGCGAAACCGGATGTGACATCCGTGACGGGAAGTGACGTCAGACCCCAAGGGAACTGGAGAGCAGAGAAACAAATTGATTTTCTCCCGAGGTCTACAGGACTGCAACTGGACAGGCATTTAGATCATCTGAGCTGCATAGCGGTGTCCAAGCAGAAAAAGTGATTACCATAGTTAAGAAAAGGTGCGTTATCTACCTTCACACTGTAAGTGGGATGACAAATGAGCCAAGATTAGATTCAAACATCTCTTAATATTGTAAACACAGTGCACACTATATATTCCTTTTTTCTCCTTTTGGGTATCCCTGCTCCTTCTAGACTTTGTGGAGAGTTGTATGTAAGAGAGGACTTTGGGAAACAAGACCTCACCTGAGGTTTTTGAGCGCTATTTACCCTTACTTTTACTAAGTTCACAGTTAAATCACTTTTGTTCATATATACACTTATATTGTGTGAAAGCGCCAACTAATTGCACTGTGTGTGAGTTAACACTGTGCCAATCAATGGGTATGAAGGGTTGGGGGTAGTTGCCCCTGGGAGGGTAGTTAGGCATCCCGGGTGGGTAGCAGAGGAGGGGGGTTCACCCCTTAATTACTAAGGTTACAAACTTTAGTAACTTAGTTTCTAACCATTAAGGTAGTTAGTGGCCATTAGTTTATTTTTTTATTGTAATGTTGCAGCCCACAGGGGACATGGATGCGGAGGATGGTTATGAGGACGGCCTTCATCCTGGTAGGGGTAGTAGAAATTGTAATTACTGGCTGGATAATGTGTTATTTAATGGACAAATGAGCTACTGTATTATCCAGATCTGTATAATAGTTATTTTACCCATTATTGTACTGTATGTGTTAGAGGGGGGGGGAGTTTTAGGTGGTAGAGTGGGTGCCCATTCATTGCTTTTGGGGTTATCTTTGCTCCCATTGAGGGCATAGGTAACCACACTTGCAATCAATGGGTGTATTGGCTAGTATTGTGTTATAATGTTTATTGTGGGTAGACGGGGTAACCGCTAAGGTAATGAAGGGGTTAAATACCATTGGCCAGTTTATTGTGGGTTGCAGGGGTGGGTGATGGTGGTATTTGGCCCATGGTGGGTGTTTATGGCAACCGGGTTGGTAGAGGGAGGGTTTAACTCCTTTCTTACCTTAGAGGTTTAACTCTTCACACAACCCTTCCACAAGGCTTAAACACCCACCGTGGTCCAAATACCACATTCACCCACACCAGCTACCCACAATAAACCGTCCACTGGTATTTAACCCCTTCATTACCTTAGTGGCTAGCCGCTAAGATAATGAAGCTGCCAGTAAATGTATTTTTGTTACATAGGATTGAAGCCGAGGATCTCCGGAGCTTGTATTAATGCATATCAGCTCTGGAGACTCCCAGCTTCAATCCAAAGCAGGAAAAATACATTTTTCTTCTACAGTAAGTTCTCCTGCAAATTTGTGAGTTGCCTGCTAGTTGAGAACCTCAATGTTCTCATCAGAGCTAATAGAATAGGGCGAGTTCTCAAAAAATGCGAGTTGGAGCTCTTTTGGATCTCCCGCTCGATGTGTTTGAGCTGCGGTGCTGTCTCTCGGGAAGATGCACTTCCTGTACGATTTGGTCAGATGATCAGAGCTTTCTAAATAGAAAACTTGCCAAATTGTACGGGAAGTGCTCAAAAAAGCTTGATGAGTTACTTATCAAAGCTACTAGAATAGGCCTCTCTGTGTGTATTCCACAATATACATATAATATGCATGCGCAGCGTTGTGTTCTAACACATCAATATAGTGTTTAATTAATGCATGTACAGTATGCATATAATGCATCTATTCCAGGATTATCTTTCAGGTGAAATTGTATAAGAGACTGACAGAACATGTTGGTGGAAGAAGATTGTATTGGTTTTCCCAAATTTTTGATATTTCTTTTGTTTAAAATAAGAAATATTTTTATTAATCTACCTCAGATTTACAATGCAGGTTTCTCTAATTTACTTTAATAAATATGTCATGATTTATAAAGTCTGACTGTCTGTTATCTGGAATTTCTGAGCATTGAAAGAGTATATGTGAACAAGGGTTGGTTTACATTGTTCAGAAAAGTACAACATATGCATTATTGTACCAATACAGCACATTGAATTTTGGTGAGCCGGGGACACCCGCCGGCCTGTTATATGGGTTTTGCGCATGCAAAAATGTAAACAAAGACATTTTTCAGCTTTTTTATCACCTTCCTTGAGCTGGCGATCTTTTTTGAACGCAACTTTTGCGTACGATAACTTTGCGTAGCTTAGTGAATCCCGGAGAAGGGCAGTTTTGAACGCAAACAGGTTATCGTACGAGCAAAGTTGGACTTTGAAAAATTTCCAGGAAAAAGTCACTTTAAGAACGCAAAGTGCCTGTTTGCGTGGCGTGTTCGGCGGAACATCACATTCTAAGAGCACTTTTGCACTCTTAAAACTACTTAACGGAGCTTAGTGCATAGCCCCCATACATACAAATGCAGCGGCCATTATTCGAACATATCACAGAGCCGTTTTCATGTGCTCTGCTGTACTCCAAAAAGCCAATCACGCGGTTGATTTGTTTGAATTTCATGGGTGCAATTCTTTGCGTTTCAGTGGCAGAAATGAATGAATTGTAATGTGTACAGTACAGTACTGTGCCAATTTGCAGGTGTTTAAAAACCAGGACACTAAAATGCCATTTTCTGCACTCGATAAAACACGAGCCAAAACACGGTAATGATGCGCAATGACATGGGTATTCAGAGGTGTACAACGCGTGATATGTTCAAATAACGGACGCTGCATCTGTACATAGATACATATAACACGGCATCAGAAGAAGCTCAATTGTGTTCAATCAGTCTCATTCAAGAAATGGGTATGTCAAATGTGATATTTGACCTGTGGGAGAGCTTAAGTGTTTACAATAACATTAGATACATCTGTAGGCTTTTTACAAAAAATGTAATGGTTGTAATGACAACATTTTTTGCTAGTTCTGGACTGCCCTGTAATCAGGTAAATCTCAACTCTCTCCAGGTTTTTGCTCTCTTCTGGTTCTAATATTCCTTGCATTCTATGCCAATCTTACCTGCTTTAGGGGAACTCTGCTGCCATCTGGTGGGTAACTCAAACATTGACTAATTTCGTTATAAAAAATATTGCAATGATAAAGAACTCATATGAACACATTCACAAGTACCAGGCAAGTCTTATATACCTTTGAAGCAGGGATCCCCCTTCTTACCTCCTGGGGGGAGAACAGCTCAGTTGTTCAGGAGAAATAGCATTGTTACGTCGGCTATGTTATGGTTGGCATGGCCCTGCAGACTGTTATTATTGTGCATTGTGTTGTGAGTAATATTTGAGGCTTTCTATGGGACCACAGTAAAGGAGTTATATTATACTGTACCTGGTTGTGAGTGTTATGGGGTATACCCTAAGGGTATACGAGTTTCTATGAGGAGTCGTCCTGCTACGCAGGATATTAATAGGTGGAGACGCTACACCACAGAGATATAGAGTACACACAGTCACCCCAGGCTCCCTATGAGCGGAGGGCCAGGCCTTCTGGACACCTAACAGGTAGCACCAGTACCGTAATTACCGATGTTCCCATAGGGGTAGGGGAAAGGGTGTTACACCTTCTTGACCTCATGCTTACACAGTATACAGTATATCCAATTCAACTAGGAATTATGGGTACATACATGCAAAGGAGCAATCACAGTGGTCAATTTTTGTTTCTATTCCCAGTAGGTTTGCTCTCCAGGCCATCTATCCAAAATTTTGCTGATAGAATAATTTCACTTCCTCCCAAAACAGTCTGTGCGCATCTCCTCCTTAAATTCCTCTCCTTGCTTCCCATCACATTTCAGATCACCTAAAAAGTTCTACTCCTTACTTTTAAGGCTCTCCACTCATCTCATCCTTCCTTCATATCAGCTTTGATCTTTCGTTATGCCTCTGCTCATCTCCTGCGCTCTACCCATAACTGACTCCTCTCTACCCCGTTCACCGCTACTGCTCCGTCACCTTAAACATTTTAACCTTACAACCTAACTGCCCCATGCCTGTGGGGCAGTATACTGTATGCCAAGCACCTTCTTTCCCCACCATAAAACTCCCCTCCTAATTTAAGCATTTCAAAGGATTAATGCAGCTGTCGCTACTACAAAACCATTTTATCAACAAAATCCATATATTACCAGATATAAAAGTAAGCTGAAACAATGATTAACTATAAGTTTTATTTATTTTTTATTTTACAAAGGAAACCAACAAAATGTTTATGGAATAATGGGCTTGCAGAACAGGCAAAAATATTTTCTTTGAAGTTGAATAAGGTGAATTACGTATAATTGATTGTAACATACTCACAAACAGATTTTTTAATACTGGTTTGTAGCCATATACAGCATCTGTGCAGAGACTTAGGGGGCTATGTACTAAGCTCCGTTAAGTCACTTTTAGATCGCAAAGTGCTCTTAGAACGTGCTTTTGCGCTCAACCCGATGCACTAAGCAACGCAAACAGGCACTTTGCGATCTAAAAATGACTTTGCTCGTTCGCAACCCTGTTTGCGTGAAATTCTGCCCTTAAGCGGGATGCACTAAGCAACGCAACCTTAGCGTACGCGAAAGTTGCGTTGATCAGAACACGTCAGGTCAGAGTAGACGCAAATAAATCTGGACTTAGAAAAAATTCTTGCTTTTTATTTTTGCATGCGCAAAACCCATACAGCAGGCGGGCGGGTGTCCCAGGCTGACCCCGCAGGGGTCCCCAAGGGAGCCCGGGGGTCACGCGGGTGTCCCCGGCTGTCCCCATGGGTGTCCGGGGGTCCCCGGCTCACCAAGCGGGGGTCCCTATGGGAGTGCGTGGGTCCCTGGGGGAGTTTGGGGGTCCCCGCGGCCATCCCGGTGTCCCCACGGGGGTCCCGGGGTACCCGCGGGCCTGCAGTACCAATGTTGCACCTCGAAAAATAATAAACAAGAATTATAACTAAATACACCCCCCTAGCACATACTATACAGTAATGGCCAAAATTACTATTATCCAAATATGGATAATAATGCATTTGGCAATTTTAAATACATATAACAGTCAATAAATACTGTCAAAACATATTACACTTACCTTTTACAGGCACCCACAATGAAGGACGTCTTCCTCCTAATCTTCATTCTGCCCATGCCCCTCCAGTGCTGCAAAACATGCACAACAATTACAATAGCCAATGTAATGTCCCCTAACCCCATAATCACCATAGCGGTTATTAACCGCTACAGTCATTAATGGGTTAACCCACCCTCCACCCACCACTCGGGAGGCCTACATACCCTCCCACACTAACCCCCCACCCCTGAGGCCTAGCCACCCTCACCCACTACCCACAAGGGAGGCCTACCCACATACCCTTGGGGCCAATACCCCCTCCCCCATCCCCAGTACCCACAATAAAAACGACACACTGCCCCACAATAAACATCATTCTATTTATTAAATACATTACCCACCACCTGTGGCCCCCCCCCATAAATACATGATTTATCCTTTTACATACAGGGTTCATACCCCAGCCCCACGCGAATCCCCGGCGGGCTGGCGGGTCACCTGACAGACCTACAGGTTACGAGCAATTTGTTTCACACAGGTTCTGGAGGCCTGTTTGTGGGTCCCGCCAAGCGTCATGGCCCCCAGGAGGTCTCCGTGGGTCACTGTGGGCCACAATTGGGTCCCCACGGTAGGCCTGAGGATGACTGGGAGCCCCGGGTCAGATCCACAAGTGTCTGCGGGGCCTTGGGTGGTTCCCACGGGGGCCTGGGGACTCACGGGTGCTCACTTCAGGTCCATGGTGCCCCCACGGATGTGAGGCCACCAGTTCTTCCCTGCAGGTGTCACCCGTGGAACCACCAGCCTGATACCCGTGAGATACCCGAGGGTACCGCAGGTGGTCTCCAGAGGTGTCACGCAGAACCAAGGAACCAACCCTGAATGTAAAATAAATAAACCGGATCTATACATTCAATACATACATCTCCCGCCCCCCCAACACATACAGTACAATAATGTGCCAAATAACTATTATCCAGATATGGATAATAGATTATTTGGCCATTATTAAACACATAAAACATGCATAATTCAAAACATGCATTTTTAATCTTAAAATCACCACATTGCATGTTAAAATAAATCCAGCAGCTATTGTAAATATAAAAAAAACAAACTGCAGCTACACAAATGTCTATGAAATGTCACACAATTGCATTAAGTGTGTACATGATGCAATTAATCTGTGCATCATCTAATACTATGCAAAATATATGTAATAATCAAATACAATATGAACAATGTCACCTAACCAGCAATGCTATCATGAAAAACAATTATAAACCTAGCAACATCAATACAATTAGCATCAATCAATTTATCCATTTCCTCAAACAATTACAATACAATACAAATCAATTATACAATTCCCTATTCAATTCCTAAAGCCAAACCATTGCCAAAACAATTCTAATTTAAAGTAACCACCATCATTCTAATCTAAGTACCAAAAAGAAGCCATTACAATTAACCTGAAACTAAATGCAAACTACATTATTCACAACAATGACAAAATAAAGCTGATAAATACATTAGCCATACATGAAAAGAACATAAACATTAGCAAACCAATCAATTATTATCCCTGTATGTCTATCCATATAGATAGATATACATAAAATATAGGGGCTTAAAAAACAGCATTTTACATCATAAAAAACAATGCATTTCCTAGAAAAGTCACATAGAATACACCCATTCAGTGTCCGTGAATGTATGTATATACATATATACATTAACGGGCATTAAATGGGACTGAAAAAATAAAAGACATGAATGAATAAACTTTTCTTTTGTTTACTCACCATTAGATGCCCACTCACCGAAATCCAAGCGACCCGGAAGCACATGAACCAATCCACAGGTAAACCGTAAAATAAAAAACCATAACAAATCCATGTCTGTGTCTTGTTCTTCTATTTGTAATCCTTACCATCTGTCTTGGGGTCTTTTTTTCTTCTTTGGGGTCTTCTCCGGCGTTTTCTGGCTTCTTCCGGCTTCTTCCGGCTTCTTACGCCACGCCCTTCTTCTCTTCTTAGGAGGGGAGGTGTTCCCTCCTCTGTGTCTGGCTTCAAAATGAGGCGACATAGGCTTTTATAGGCCTATGACGTCACATTTTGCTCAAATGTTTCCCACGGGCCTGATTGGGCCGTGAAAAACATGTGATTTGGCCGAGCAAAAAAATAAATGATGACGTCATTTAAAGGCAATGAAAGCACAGCCAATCAGACACACACACACATTGTTAAAATATTATTCTCTATTATGTTAATATTATTTTCTCTTAGTTTTTTAATTTGTTACCTTTTATTTTACTTTACTTTTAATATGAGCGATGGTAGCCTGGGCAGGAGGGGCTCTGCCTGTGCTTCTCCTGTGAGACTGAGGAAGTCAACTATTTTAGGATCAGTTGGCAGTGCAGAATGAAGAGCCTTAGCAGTGATTGATGTACAGTACCAGCGAATGTTATTGCTGGAACAGATGTAGCCAGATGTACTGTTTTCGGTACAGTGATAAAGTGCAAGATTAAAGTTGTGTGAACACTTTGAATTATTTGTAATTCTTAAGTATGTGTCTGGCAGATGGTGCACTGAATATCTTTGCCCATGCCCAAGTTGGACATGACAAAAACTTCACTCGTGTTTCTATACAATATACAATGTAACAATGTCACAAGAAATGTCTAGAAACCCCTTATTATTAAGATGGAAGAAATATGTTGAGGCTGACTCACAGAGCCTCCCCGCGACCCCACCGAGCATCCCTGCATTCCTGGGTTTGCAGTTCCCACATGAATACTGTGGCCCAATGAAACGCGTCTGGATGGCACGTTCCTTACCAGAGTAAGCATGTGACTATGTTACCTACAGTACTCTAATAATTGCATGTTGTGTGTGTTTATGTATAAATTATATATACCATATACTGTTCTATTTAAATTATCCTATTACATTATATTTTGTAGAGGGACACTAGCTGAGTGAACACACTCCTCCTTGATAACGCTCCTCTTCTGTGGCTCAGTGATCATCAGGAGGATGACTGTGGACAGCCTCCTTGGCACAGCCGTGGCACCGATGGGGATGGCTACCCATGGGACTGGAGAAGGGGGAAGGCAACTATGAGGGATCAGATGTGTATTACCTCTACACTGAGTATCATTGCCTGTTTTTGTACTCTATTAAGTCCTGTTTGCAAATGCAGAATGTGTATTGAATGAGTTGTTTTCTTTAAAAACTGCAGCCAGACTTTTGTAGAATTCTCTAGCGTGGGGAAGAATTCCCATCCACCGCCCAGGTGAAACCTGATCCTTACTCCTCCTCCAGATCTGACCAAAGGAAGTGGTTCTTGCCAACTCCAGGACATCCGCTACTGCCAGTCAAGAAGAGGGGTTATATTAATAACCTCACGGAGAGGGGGAAAGGGAGCTGAAATAAATACAAGTTTTATTTTAATTTTACAAAAGACAAATGTTTAAACAATTACAATGAATTTCAACTTTATATGTTTTTTTTTAAAGATAAATGAAAGTGTGCAATGGTTCCTAGATATTGGGACTGTTCAGATACTTGTGCTAGGGCATTAGAGTTTCTTCAAAAGGGAACGTGTTAATGCTTCTTCAAAATAACTAGATCTATTGTTCTTTTCTTCGCTTGCTCAAACCATGTACAGGGCTTTTTTTAAAAGTGTAAACATAGGGAGTAGTTAAAAAGGGCTGAAGAAGTCACTTACAGATGTAGCGGCCATTATTTGATAATTTCTCAGAGTCGTTTTCATAAAGTCTGCATTATTCCACGCAGGACTCACTTGTTATTCTTCCATGAAAGCTGCCAATCACACCAATCACACCTGTGTTTACCGTTGTTGATTTCCTTGATTTACCTGGATTCTGATTTGTTTGGGTGCAGTTGTTCGCGTAACCGCCAGATGGCAAAAGGGAATTCCGTTTGCACTATCCAGTGGATAGTATAGTTATGTAATGTAGTCAATTTGAAAGTGTTTAAAAAAAACTGATTGTATTGTATTGTATGTCTTTATTAATATAGCGCCATAAATGTACATAGCGCTTCACGGTAGTAATACATATCATATAAATAACAAATAATATAAATAACAGATCATGGGAATAAGTGCTTCAGACATACTGTAAAAGTAACATTAAGGAAGGAGTCCCTGCTCCGAGGAGCTTACAATCTAATTGGTAGGTAGGGAGAACGTACAGAGACAGTAGGAGGGAATACTAGTAAGTGCGTCTGCAGGGGGCCAAGCTTTATGTGTCATGTGTCCATGATTATCTAGTGCTACTCATATGCTTCTTTAAGCAGATGTGTCTTAAGGTCAGTCTTAAAGGTGGATAGCGAGGGAGCTAGTCGGGTATTGAGGGGAAGGGCATTCCAGAGGTGTGGGGCAGAAAGTGAGAAAGGTTTAAGGCGGGAGAGAGCTTTAGATACAAAGGGGGTAGAAAGAAGACATCCTTGAGAAGAACGCAAGAGTCAGGATGGTGCATAGCGAGAAATTAGGGCTGAGATGTAAGGAGGGGCAGAATAATGTAAAGCTTTAAAAGTGAGCAGGAGAATTGAGTGTGAGATACGTGATTTAATCGGAAGCCAGGAGAGGGATTTCAGGAGGGGAGATGCGGAGACAGATTTAGGAAAGAGTAGAGTGATTCTGGCAGCAGCGTTTAGGATAGATTGAAGGGGAGACAGGTGAGAGGTAGGAAGGCCGGACAGCAGGAGGTTGCAGTAATCGAGACGTGAGAGAATGAGGGCTTGGGTCAGAGTTTTAGCAGTTGAGTAACAGAGGAAAGGGCGTATCTTTGTGATATTGCGGAGGAAAAAGCAACAAGTTTTAGAAACGTTTTGAATATGAGAGGAGAATGAGAGAGAGGAATCAAGTGTAACCCCTAGGCATTGTGTGGGCTACTGGGTGAATGATCGTATTTCCAATAGCAATGTGGAAGGAGGTAGTAGGGCCAGGTTTGGGAGGAAGTATAAGGAGCTCTGTTTTTGCCATGTTAAGTTTCAGTCGGCGGATGGCCATCCAGGATGATATTCCAGAGAGGCATTCAGAAACTTTTGTCTGTATAGCAGGTGTAAGGTCAGGGGTTGAAAGGTAAATTTGTGTGTCGTCAGCATAGAGGTGATATTTAAACCCAAAAGATGTGATTAGGTCACCTAGAGAGAGTGTGTAGAGAGAAAAGAGAAGGGGTCCCAGGACAGAGCCCTGGGGTACCCCCACAGAGAGATCAATAGAGGAGGAGGAGGTGTTATCAATTGTAAATTGACCTTGGACACTGAAGATGTTATTAAATTTAGGCGTTTTCATTATTTACACATCTAAACACAATGTTTGTTCACGTAATTATTCTCAATTGCTATGCCTTTGCATGTGTAATTAATTCAGGTAAGAATCCCCAAAAATAAATATGAATAACTTTTAATTCTATATTTACTATTCAATACCTTCAAATTTTGGTAGGCTTGGTCTACTTTTCATACGGTTTATGGAAATATCATACACACACAAACATGTCCTCAGGTGAGTGAAAACTTTTTTTCAATTTTAAAACAGTTAAAATGATTTGATTCTACTGTTATTCCGCATGCTCGTTTGAGCATTAGACCAAGAAGAAACAATTTAGTTGCACCTTTCCCCCCTCCCCCACCACCCTCAAAAAGCCAAGCAAAAAGTATTCGACTTGTTATCAACACCTCCCACGGCCATGGGACCTTCCTTGAAAAAGAAAAACACATTATCTTTGACCCTTTAATTCTTGACTGAAAATGTCTTTGCCTAGTTTCACATGCATGTGCATGGGTGATAAGTCCTGCAATTGGGATTTCTCGAGAATCACTTCACTGCCAATGTGAATTTCAAGTCAGAAAAAAAAGGCATATCTTTTTTTTTTCTCGACAAGGGCTTAATAAATGAGTGATTTTAAGAAAACCTTATGTGATGCATTTTTTAAATATTTTATCAATTTTATCAAGTTTTACATTCGTAAAATCACTACCTTTATATTTAATTTTAAAACAGTTCCAAGGATTTATTTATATCCAAGGCTTAATCCTGCACGCTCATCACAGCATTAGAAAAGGAGAAAAGGACAGACAAATTTAGTAGCACCTCCCCTTCCCCCTCACCCCCCCACCATCCTCACAATAGAACATTCACACACAAACACACATATTGTTTCAGGCTTTGGCTATTGTATTTTTTAATTCCATGGGGTTTAGCATAGTCACCTCACCCGGTGTAAATGACCAAAGATTTATTTCGTCATTGAGAGAGGGGGTGGGGGGGATTAGGACAAACTAATGACTGCTATTATGAACACAGTGCAATAAGATTTGACATTCTCCCCCTCCCCCCCTCCAATAGTGCAGCATCTCCTGTAAAAAAAAAATGGCTGCAGGATTAGTAAACTGAAGGCCTTTGGTATTTAACACTTTAGACAGCCACCCAAAACGAATAAACTATAACTTACCGTACCTGTATACTATAATGAATTTGTAGAAATAATCGGTAATACACATGTCTAATATAAATACTGTAAACACTGTATGCTGTATAATTTATACTGTAGAAAGTGGTGCAGACATAAAATGGTTAATGTTCAATTACCTTTAATATAAAGTAGGGCTAACATTTAAACTGGTAATTGTCAGTACCATACTTACCTGTACTATACTTACCTGTACCATACCTGTATTTTCCTTACTACAGTACAGTACCTTACTACATGCCGGTTGTATTCCCATTATGCTCTAAAAGAACGGGAAAAACACTGCTAATAAAGTCAATATAGTTGTTGCGTTTTTGTACAGTGAGCATGTCGTTCCAGAAACTCTTTATTCCTTTTATTAATTCCTCCTTGTTTGACAGTTTAACAACCTTTCTTATATGATCCTTCAGCGCATAACTATTATTTAGCGAGTCACTCGCATTCTATACTCTGTCCACGTCTATCTAAGATGGCTGGTTTATTAACTCACAAATTTGACTTTTCATCCTGGCAAACGGATGCATTGAAAGTGATCTCTATAGATGGTACTATACTGTCACCTACAGTTGAGAAAAGTATGTTAGAAGTTAACCTGGAGAGACTAACCAGAGTTTGTAAATTATGAACTAAGGCTTAAAAATAATGTTGAATATGTTGCTGAAGTCCTAAAGGAACAGAAGCAGAAAATATACCTTAGGGATGCCAAAGGTTTCAAAGAAGGGAGAATCTTTAAACATCAATTCCAAAAAAACATTTAAAAATACACAAGAGGTTTCTAGTACAGAGAGGGATACTTCCAATGATGACAGTGACACAGGGTAGGTTATGAAGCAGAGAGACAGTCAAGAGACAGAATAGTTTTTTTAAATCAGGACCTAGATTATCAACCACCATACGACCAATAAAGAAAACAAATGGGGACAGGGAAATAGAATTAAGGGACAGGAACGTCTGGAGGTTCAGTAGGAGGGGAACATGCCCCAAAAGGAGACCATGCAAAAGACCCTCACTGAGAACAGTCAGGTAATGAACCTCTCCAAGGTAATTCTAACTGTGCTACAAGTCAGCGTGTTAAATAGAGGGCTATTCTTCTCACCCTCAACAAATTACGATCAATTTGAATGGGTGAAGGATATTAAGTTATTTTGACGTAAACTCCTTCCACATACATTTTTCAAGAGGAGAGAGGAAGACAGACTTAGAAATGAAGGCTTAGAAGACCTAGACAATCTTGACAAAGATGTTCTCAATAATTTGACGTTCTTGTTAGCCGATTCAGACAGACCACCGGGCATAGGTCCCTTTACCGACCTACGACCAAGGTCTTCTTTTATGCCCCTCACACAGACTAGCCCTAATGTAGCAGTCTTCACCAACTTGGTGGTTAAAGATCTTGTAAATATTAAAGGCGATAGCAAAGGTGCTAACCTCACTATGGAGAAAAGAGGAGCTCTGGACGCTCTAAAAAAAGAGACATCAATAGTCATCAAACCCTTTGACAAGGGGGCAACATAGTCATCCTTTTTAGGGATGACTATGTTGCAGAAAACATCAGACTCCAATCTGATCCCTCATGTTATGAGGTGCTAAGAGATGATCCAACCACCAAATATAACCATGAACTCCTGGCTATTCTTATTGAGGGTCTTGACAAGAAGGTTATCAGTAAATGTGAACTCAATGGCATTTGGAACAAGACACCAAAAATATCAACTTTCTACAGTTTGCTGAATGTTCATAAGGGCAAAACTCCACCACCAGTTAGGCCCATCGTATCTGGTGTGGGGAACATGAGTGAACAGGCTAGTATCTATGTAGATACGATACTATGCCCACTGATTGTGTCCATCCCATCATTCTTAAGGGATACAAAAGACATCCTGTTCCGGCTACACAATGCAGTGATTGATGATGACATGATCCTTATAACATTGGATGTAGAATCTTTATATACAGCATCATTCACCACATCGGTATTAAAGCCGTTGAATTCTTTCTCTCAACAAGGGGTCTTCACTACACTGACCATAACAAATTAACCATCCAACTCCTGGAATTTGTGTTAACTAGAAACTACTTTCTCTTTAATTACAAACTCTACCACCAGATACATGGAACAGTGATGGGGACTACATGTGTCCCTTCGTATGCAACCTGTATCTGGGATGGTGGGAGGAGAAAATAATAGTTGGCTTTATTTTTGTTAAATAAACCATGACACGGTGTAATATGTCATGTGTTGTTGTTCATCTGAGGTTGTATTTACCTAGTTTTAAGACCTGCTAAGGAACAGATGATTGTTATTATGTCTTGATATATAAAACCATAGAATTCAAAGAGGGTGCACTTTCTTTTTCATACAACTGTACATGTGTAATGATTCACTTTGTTTTCCTTTCACTGCACTTGGGGTTTATATTCACTACACCTTTATAGAGATAAAGATATTACTGGTAAGGATTCATATATTGCATGTGACACATGACGCACTGAATATCTTTGCCCATGCCATGTTGGACCTGCCAAAAACATCACACATGTTTCTATAGAAGAAACAATGTAATAATGTCACTGGAACTGTCTAGTTTGAAACATAGGAGGGATTTGTGTTCTTCTATATAGTGAAAGATCCCAACAGTAAAATCCAGGTCAAGCAATAAGAGCAAGAAATTAGGCCAGAGGAATTGAATTGGGACTGAGCTAATTGCTTTGGAGGTGATGAAACAGAGGACAAAGGATCTTCATCGCCACATACTTGATGCGCAACTACAGGGACAGGATCATCAGTATGCACTGAGGCTGACTACCACTACTCCAAATAGCGGTATTACTGGGGGTGTTGTAGCCTAGCATGCTCTTCAATGATCCATTTTCTTGGCTCTACAAGTAACTCACTCTTAGTAAGAAAGTGCCCATAGTACACACATTGCACCCTCACACAATGCCATGCAAAGGAATACCGTGCACATTCTGTGGCACTGGACACTGTCCCACTCCAACTACATCTCGCTCACACTCTAAGTCCTGTTGTCTCTGGGTTGATGGTGGTGGATGAGGGGGTAGAAGGATGAGGTTCCACAGGTGGGGAGATGGGTGGAGAAGCAACAGAGAAACTTCTCACAGAGGGGGAGACAGTGGAGTCCACCTGAGCCTGATGTGTCATCAAGGAGAATTCATGGGTGCTTGCCTTCTTCGTGAGGTGGTGGTGGCTCTTATACGATGAACCAGAGCAGGGTCATCAAATATGGAGATGTGATGATGCAGAGGTTTGCTCTTGCTGTCTCTCCCAGAGGTCAAGGTACAGTAGTTGCTCTGCATATGCATGTAGCACGGTGTTGGTCGCGCAATCGACACAGATTCCACCACGGGAGCAGTCCTGGCCCGTGTGCTTGCAGAATCATTGCAACTAGACTAATGGTGCATCAGGATTAACACAGTGGGGAACCCTGCTTCTGAATGGGACTCCTGCTGTGTGAATCCTGCATCCACATCAGTTTGTAAGAGACACACAGTGATTGTAAATTGAATCAATGACTCTCTCTACACATCTCTAACAGGCGATTGTGCAGCTTTTATTTTATTATAATAACATACTGTTGAAGCAGGGGGTCTTCGGATCTTAACAGCTTTAATTTCAGCCTCAGGGACACTCTGCTTCCCGAGTTACTGACCCGGTGCCAGTATTTCTGCAATGTTTAAATTCTCCTGCGTCACGTGACTAATATTTACAGTAAACAATGCAGAGAGATACCGGCACCCCATACTTGGGCCTGTAACTCAGGAATCAGGGTGTCCCCCTGGCTGAAATGAATGCGGTTAAGCTCATGAGACCCCCTGCTTCAATACTGTGTTATTAAAATAAAATCCACTTAATTACCTTAGTGGCTAAAGAGTACAGTATCTGGTTTATTGGGGTAGAGGGGATGGGAGAAAGGGGCAGTTGCCCCAGGGTGGGTGGTTAGGCCAGGAAGATTGCGAGAGGGATTAACACCCTCCCGAGAGGCCAAACCAGCCAACCCGGTGCAACTACCCCCTTCACCCACCCCCTCTACCCCCAATAAACATTAAAATAAAATATAACAACCAATAGTATCCAATATACCCATTGATTGCCCGTATGGTTACCTATGCCCTCAATAGAAGAAAAGATAACCACAATCGCAATCAATGGGCACCCTACTACCCATCCCCTCTACCTCCAACAACCCTCCTCCAACACATACAGTACAGTAATGGGCAAAATCCATATTACCCAGATGTGTATAAAAGCGCATTTTCCCGTTAAAAATAAAAAATTATCCAGCAAGCATATAGTAAATTAAAGTTTTAGTTACCCCTGCCAGGATGAAGGCTGCCCTTGTCCTCCTCATCTTCAATGGGCACAGACAGAAAAATAAAAAAACTGACTACTGTAACTCCTTATTCACCTTAGTTGCGCGCACCTCCCCGGCTGTCCTGCTCGGCCTCCGTGCAACTCCCATCTCCTCTGCTTCACTCTGGCGGCCCTCTGTCACCGCGTACCATCAACTCCTCTATCTGGTGGGAAGAAAGCGAGATGGTCAGCAAGGAAGCCGACAGAGGGAAAGAGCAGCCCCCAATATCGTGGGCCCCCGGGGCTGCCCGGGCTATAGCTACGCCCCTGGATACAATGCGCCACCACATAGTCACACACACGTTTATGGAGGGGCAATTGAAAACATTCCCACACCAAGGAGGTGGTTCCTCTGGGTTGATGACTGTGTCCTCATGATGCCTGTGAACTAGGGGAGGAGGCTGGAATACCACGAGTCATGACAACCTGAGGACTACAACCATGATGTCCTTGAGAGGCACAACTGTGATCCTCCACCTCAGCTTCTCCAATATTCTCCATTCTAAGCTCATAAGAAGAGCCACCACCAATGTCACACCCTCTCCAATATCGACTGAAGCACCCCCTAACCCATGAGCGCTTACAGCAGTCACAACATCCTCCCTGCTGAAAGGACTTCCTATTGCTGTATTACCCTGCAGTTTCTCCTCCTGAACCCACACATCTCAACCTGCTGATACTTCCTCTGCCCTAGCTAGAGTAGAAAGATTTGTAAAGGTGCAGAGTATAGCAGACTCAGATTGTGCAGTTGAAACCCGATCCAGGAACATTGATTAAAAACCGGCTGATTGCGACACATTAGAACTGTGGCTGGTTTGCATGCAACAACAGGAATAATCAACAGTCTCTTTGACTACACAGACAACAAAATAGCGATACTCCAGTAATCTTCAAGTGAAAAAGTATTTCATGAACAAGGATCGACGTTTCGGTTCACAGAAGAACCTTTGTCTGAACCGAAACATCAATCCTTGTTCATTAAATACTTTTTTACTTGAAGACCACTGGACTTCACTATTATCTTCAATTTCTGTGGTTCACAACTGTACTGTTGCTGCTGTACATCCATAGCACTGTATCTACTGAATTGTGAGTGCACCTTCTCTGTACATTATCTCTCACTACACTGACAGAATCACTTGAGGTTAACGACAAAGAGGAAATAGCTGCTGAGAAAGGTGACCCAAACACCATTCAATTGCCTTCAAATCCTCAGATCTACCTGCTAACTCTAATACAGATTTACTTTAAAAGAGTGAGATTGTAGGAGATTAAATTATTACCTCCCCCAAAATCAACTTAGACACAACCTGTTTCTCTAACACATCTTAAAAGCAGTAACAGTAGCAGGTTCCTGGGACATTCACACAACTACAAGGGGTGCCGGCACAGCACTACTGCTACTCCTTCTGCTAGTACCAGAAAAATCTACTAGTACATCTACTGCTGTTGTTGCTGTTCAACCTGCACTACAAACTGAGCATAAAAAAAATCCCTCCTCAATCTCAAAGTAGAGGCACCAGCAGAACCTTTCTTGCCCTTGCTGCCACTACTCTCCATAACTAAAAGAAAAATTAATGAAAACGCTGTCTCTCCTGTGTGCTGTCCCACTCTCTGCCTGTCCCCTCATGCTTCTGCCTGTCCCTACTACCTAAAGTCCTTACTGCCTACTTACCCGCATACTAACCCAGCCACCAGTCCATACCCTGCCCCTTTCAATCACAATCACAATGTAAACAACAGTGCTAAAATGTGAGGGGATTTGAACATGCGCGTACAAATTGCACATTTACCCAAATTTCATATTTTCCAAACCTCTTACGAATATCCACCTGTGGATCAAATTGTAGTTAAAACAAATGCAAGGAAGTCCCAGCTCAAAATTTGACACATTCGTCCATCTTCAATCTCTACTAAGGACATCCCCTGTACTTCTGAGGGCTTACACAACATGGCCCTTATGATGTACATGGTACGACTTGCTATTTTTGATAAATGTATAGCGGGAGATCACGTTCACCGCTCCATTTGACCAGTGAATGCGATCGGAGCAGACTCGGAATACCCTCCACTTCCATTCATGTACTGTTATGACCAGGGGATTGGTACTCTAAGCAATCTCGATAAGCAAACTCTGGTGCCATTGGTTTTCTGGCATCAAAAGAGTTAATGTCATCTCCATATTCAGAATGCTGATGGTAAAAACTCATGTTACTGTAATACTTTATCTACTGACAATTTAGATTGAGCGTGGTGCCTTTGACATTATAGTGTGTATTAAAATCTGATATTCTCAGCACAGTTAGTTTTGACACTTTAAGATCTGATAGGAAATTTAGGTAATTCTCTCCATTTCAATAGTCACAAATGTTATCAATGTCAGTAATTAAATGAGCTGCAGGTAAAATGAAAGCCATTTACTTTATGTAACTCTTCATAGCTGATGCATACATCTTTACAAATGATTTAGTATCAGCTTACACCAAATTGGAAGAATGTCAGCATTTTACACTTACATTTAATATTTCATAGAAATTTTTTAGCTGCACATGAGTCTGTCAAGATAAAAAAAAGTACAGTAGATTCAAATGTGTAACATTATAGAGATAGTGAGAGCTATGTTAACACTGCAGTTACAATCATAGATATTTTTAACAACTTAAGTAAAAAATAAATATTTCCGAAAGATCACTATTCATCAAATCCATGTGTAATTTTCAAAGTAGCTCTATAAAAGGCACCTAAATCCTTAAAATAAAAAGTTGCTCTTTCTCACTTTAATTCTTATTATCCAAAAAACGACTACTGTATGTATACTGTATATTAAATGAGAACCCAATTTTGCTTACCGAATCTTCTCAATTTGTGGCAGGAAAGAGGAAGCGGCAACATCATCGTTATTGCCTGCATAAAATATTTGGTGTATTTTAGTGTTAAAAATGCTTTCAGGAACGGAAACCTTTAATTTAAACAGTGTTCCTATGGGAAAACGTGTTTCGCTTTACAACATTTCGCTTTACAACGCCATTTTGAGTAACGCATTGTGTCGGACTGCCTGTACTGTAATAGCAGTAACTTCACTAGTACGTATCACAGGAACATGGGGAGGGAGAGAGAGAGATCAGGGGAGAAAGAGAGGTAAGGAGAGAATAGAGAGTGGGGAGGAGAGAAAGAATGGGAGAGAGAGAGGATGGGAGAGAGAGAGAGGGGGGGAGAGAGTATTGTATTGTATTGTATATCTATCTTTATTTATATAGCGCCATAAGTGTACATATCGCTTCACAGAGTGAGACAATGAGAGAGATAGGAGGCAGAAAGAGAGGAGAGAGAGAGAGAGAGAGAGAGAGAGAGAGAGAAGAGAGAGAGAGAGAGAGAGAGAGAGATACAGGGGTACAGAGGTACAGAGAGATTCCCGCAGAGGGCACACTTAATATCTTTGCATTGCATGAGTGTATGGGAATAAAGGATGTGTTACATTACACATAACAGTACAAACATGTTAATTACTGTAACAATAGCCTCGGAATACTGTGCATTGAATTTAGGGTAAAAATACACTGGCACCCCCTATCGTTACTGCAAGGTACTGCAGCAGCCGTGGGGCTGTGACATGCTAATAAATAATGGGGAACTAACTAGATTTTGCGCAATAAGTGTTGCTACCTCTGTATAGTGAAACGTTGATGAAAGAACTGCATATGGGGATTTTTGATATTGAATAAGGGAGCAGTCTTTTCACAAAATACAAACCTGTAGCTACAGTCCTGAGCCCTATTTTTAGGACCTGCATAACAGAAGACATTTAATAATAATACTATGTTCTTGTATAGCTAGTTTTATGTAGTGCTTTACAGAGACATTTTGCAGGCACAGGTCCCTGCCCTGTGGAGCTTACAATTTATGTTTTTGTGGTGCCTGTGGCACAGGGAGATTAAGTGACCCGCCCAAGGTGGCAAGGAACTGACAGCGGGAATTGAACCAGGTTCCCCTGCTTGAAACTCAGTGCCAGTCTCAGTGTCTTCACTCTCTGAGCCACTCCTTGTCCCGCATGAACATCAGGTTCTTTAATAAAATGGTTTAAAATGTGAAGGATTATGTCTATAGCTAAAAGTCACATAATATAAGGAATGCTCAGGAATTTTCATATATTTAAACCTATTTCTCTGCATCGTATCTTTATGTTCTTACTCATTTTTTATTGATCATTTTAAATACAACTATACAGTAGCATTGCTGTTTATGTTGTTTTTGTATGACTAAAGTACAATTGTATCAGGCCTTGTTGTTCCCTTTTGTTGGAATATCGTGAGATATGTTATGATACTCTGGTCCAACACTGCCATTGAGTTCAATGGAAACTCTGAGATATTCTGCATTACAAACTACACAAGACAAAAGATTCCAAATTGGGCACACGTCAGCCTTCTGGATGATTGGTGAAATAATTAAAATGAACTTGATTTCATATCCAATTTAAAATAATGGGTGTTAAAAGATAATTAAACGCACTAGTGATCCTAATGTATGAACATTATGCATTTTGCATATTACATCAGTGCGGCAGACAGGGCAAGGGTACATCCCATCACTATTAGCAAGAACACTGCTGGAGGATGTGGGGGTTTCTCATACAGTGTACATGGCATCGCTCCAGCGACAGTGACTATCTAGCTAAACCCTACACCTCTGGCTCTATTTAAGGACAGTGGATATTCTATCAATATTATCTCCCTTAATAGGTTTATACATTTGTGTTATCCTATTTCAGAAGCTTATCATTGATCCAGAACATTTATCATAACGTTCATACATTAGGATCACTAGTGCATTTAATTATCGTTTTAACACCCATTATTTTAAATTGGATATGAAATCAAGTTCATTTTAATTGTTTCACCAATCACACAGTAGGTGGACGAGTGCTCTATCTGTGTTTCTTTTTCTTGTGTAGTTTATATTTAATATACAGTACAGTATACCTAGGGAGCATTACCACCACATTATTTTATTAGCTGATGTGGGGGTAACCTTAATAGAATCCATATTCTGCATTACAACAGGACATGTTGTGTTATCACTATAAACAATGAGGCTGGGTGTCCGTATCCATCATTTTATAAGTAGGTTGCCATGTTACTGCATTGTGCAGCGAGCGTTTCATTTCTGTAAGCCTGATCACACCTTTGCCATCCCTTATTTATAATTTGTTTGCCACCATTAAACATGTTCCTGCTATTTTTACTGTTTAACCTCCTGATTTTAGTCCCTTTACCCTTGTATTTTCTAATCCTTATTGTATAATTGTCTTCACTCCCACTAAATATTCCTTATCAACCCACTAGTTTTATTCTAAATCCTATTTCCCAAGCCTAACATCCTATCTTCTTTATTTGAAGAGGCTGTGGTGCTCTAACAGCAGGCTCAATAGCTTACATAAGCATATTATAGTCCATTGAGACTTCTCTGGTGTAATACCCTTAGGTATCCATTTTCATTATATACCGACACTTAAAACGTTGTTAACCCCACTACTCCACTGTAGTTCGACTAGCTGGCTAAGGTTCCACAAACACTGCAGTAAGAATCCTCACACACTTGTGTCCAGACATACACACATCGAAGTGGATAAGTAGAAGGTGGTGTGAATGAAAGGAGTAATAAACAGAGACATTTTTTTTAGGTGAAATATGTTTCTTTTTATTTTGTATTCTATGTCTTTGTTGTATGTGAACATCTTCTACTCACCGGGTCTATATATTCACATTTGTTTTTGTTTTTACTCTGTAGTAATAAAGTTGTATTAATTTGAAGGTCCGTCAGTGCGTGTTCACGTCACCATCCCCTCGTCGCTCCAGACGCTTTCAGGAAGTGGACAAGGGTGGTGAAGATGGCGCGAACTACCGGTACTTAAACATCCGAGTGAGTAGTTATTATTAGTCCCCTTGAGAAAGAGCTTACGCTCGAAACGCGTTGGTGGGGGATTTGTTCCCTATTATGTAGCTTTATCAGAGGATCCAATAAATTTTCCATTTTTATGGATAAGCACTCTCTTGGAATGTACTTCTCTTTAACCTCTTTCTGAATATTTTGGGATCTTATCTTCGTTACCATTGTTGCGGCAATTTCATTCACTATTTATAATGCTCTTTCCAGCTTCCATTGTTTTTTTTTTTTCTAATTCTCTATATATTTTTTAGACTTTAATTTCATTTTTTAAATATTTACATTTTATTGTTTATTCATACAGTAGCTTTTTAACTTGGTGGCATCCTTAAACCTTTATTCTATATATTGCCTTGTTTGCTCTATTCTTTAATCTACTGTATTTTAAACTTTGCTGCTTTGCTACTACTGCCATCAACTAATGATCCAATGATCACTATCAGCTTAAAACCATTCTGTTCCAAACTAGTTGGTTGACTATAGCCAAAATTCCACGTTTGCCTATACTGTAACTCCTGCTGGTAGTTGCTTATTCTGTGCACTAGATGCCACAGTACTACAACATGAAAAATAAAAGTTTCCTTCCTTCATGGTTCATGTAACAAAAAATAAACTTTATCTGATTCTTCTTCCAGTGATTGACTAAAAATGCAAGACGATTAAGGCTGTTTCTGTTCTTAATGCTCTTTATGTGGTTCCTGTTGCTAAGGAAACCATTCCCATGATATCCAGATGTTCAACTTGTCTGGGGCTCTCAGATTCCAGCTCTAAGAAAATTAATGTAATGTCTGGGTATGAGCGAAATTTCAATCAAATAAACAAGTAATTGCTGATAACTTAAATGAGAGGCAGTTATAGCTTGATACAAAATGTTGGCATGGACACAAAACAGAAAAAAAACCTTTGTTGCTGTAAATGACTTGATTTTCTCTTACAGTTCCTATTTCAAAACCGTCTGTTAAGCACATTCTTATCACGTTTAATAAAAACCGCCTTATAAAATCAATATTTATTTACATTTCTTGAATAAATCCTCATTTTCTAAGCAATGTATATGAAAACAAAAAGCTACTTTTACGGTACATACGTATTACTTGAGTACTATCTGAAGTATCAATATTTTTCAATATTATTATACACGTTTAACCCTCAGAAAGGTGTCACATAGTCTTTATTTAAATGTAAAGCACCAGAGCTCTCACAGATAACAATAAAAGCACAATTAATGTACCTACAATCAGTTTCATGTAATCATTTTTGACACACAATTACATTTGGATTAATTATTGTTGACATGTTACTGCACCGACACACTTTATTCGAGCAAATACCCAGTATGTACCTGGCAGATACCTGGAATGCGCCGCTCCTCACCTCTGACAAGCCCCGTTGCGTTTGCCTTCCCAGCCTGGGTTCATGCCTGGCTGACGGGCGGCTGATCTGTTAAATGATAATGATTAGGATTTAATAGGCTGCAATGCTTCGCGTGTCTACCAGATGGCATAAATTCATGAATTGTAATGCAGTATATATATATATATACTGTGCAGTATTGCAGCCAGCGGGAATAAAATGCTTCAATCCCTGCCTGGAAAATACCTCAATGCACTCGGGCAGAAAACAGTCACAAACCTCAATACACCCGGGTATACCCGAATTCGTGGGACTAGCCGAGCTCGAATAAAGTGTGTCGCCAGTGTACATGAACATGAAATATTGCATTATTGTTCCATTATTATATTGCCATTTAGAGTTAAGTAATGCCTATTCCAGCACTACAGGTACTGTATGTATTTCACTGTTTTCCTTTTTGCTAGGGATATCGTTGTTATTTATGTAAATTGCAATAAATGTATACCTGCAACCTTATGAATAAAAGAATGAACTAGCATTGCATGGAGGGTAAGGAAAATAACAGAACACAAGTAAAGAGAAAAGGCAAGAAAGGGACAAATTAAAATCACAACGGAATTACTGTAAGTCATTGGGAGGAATTTTAAATCTACAATATGGCACCGTGGCGAAAGTAGAACTTTAAAACGAAAGAGACTGGCTTTATGTAAGGGTTTTAAATCTCCACACTAATAATCATGGAGACACACAAGACAAAAACATTTTTTTGCAAGGACCCAGTTCAAACTTGTTGTACTGATGGAGCGGCCGTTATTAGAACACATCACGGCGCCGATGTTGAGGTCTCTGCTGTTCCCCGCGCAGCATGAAACGCGGCTAATCGCCCCAGGCACCCGCGCTTATTGCGCATGTTTTGTTTGAATTTCATGGAAAAAAAGGTAAAGCACCCGCTATCCCTGAGCCTCAGCGCGCCTCAGCACGCCCGCCAGAACCCTGGACGAGGCCTAAGGCGTACAACTTCGTATGCACAAGGAATATTGAACTGGCAACCAGGAAGTGAAAGTGTTCTGCTTTTAAAGGAAGCCAGGGGGTGTGGGTTACAGTTGTGAGCAGTAAAAAGAAGAAGAGCAAAAGTATGCTCTGGCAGTGATGCTACCCAACAATGTTATCTGGCAATAATTACATTGTAAGCTCTATGGGGCAAGTACTCATTGTGCCTACAAAATTCTATGTACGGTACTGTGTACACTGTCAGTGCCATACACGACATGACTTATTTAACTATATAGCACCCGTTTTGGCCAAAGGGTTTAATGGATTAATCCTTTTTCAAGAAAATATATAAGTATTTCAATGTGTATTTTTATCATATTGATTGTATCATTGGGCTTCTCTGTATTTTATTGTATACTTGTACATTTGACCATGCTTAGTAGCAATCCTTTTGACACACACACACACACACACACACACACACACACACACACACACACACACACACACACACACACACACACACACACACACACACACACACACACACACACACACACACACACACACACACACACACACACATATATATATATATATATACAGTATATAGTGCTCATATATATATGTGTCAAAATAATTGCTACTAAGCATGGCCAAATGTATACAACAAAATACAGAAAAGCCCAATGATACAATCAATATGACAAAAAGACATAGTGAAATGCTTATATACAGAATTTTCTTGAAAAAGGGTAATTCCGTTAAACCCTTTGGCGAAAGCGTTATAAGCCTGCAAGCCACATCAAGGCATGGCCATTAGCAGGTCTGAACACAACATGATTAAAAATTGTATTTACCTCTACAGGTAGTACTCGCTATCCAACGTTTCACTTTACAACGAATGGCATATCCAACGCAACCCTATATGACATATTTCGATGCCGGAATTTATTATCCGACGCCTGAATGTATCATCCAACGCTCACCGTCACTGATTAACATGGGACTCCCTTTACAACGGTTTCACTATCCAACACTACTTCCAGAATGGATTTCGTTGGATAACCGAGGACTGCCTGTATTTGGAGGGAGAATGGACCTGTCTTTTGAGGCTAGAGACTGCCAACAAGTCCTGCACCATTAGCACTTATTTCAACCCAATCTTAATTGCCTTAAAAATACATCTCGGAGACTTCAGAAAGCAGTTGTTGATGCTCATCAGACTAGAAAGGGTTACAAAACTATTTCTAAGGATTTGAGTCTCCACCAATCCACTGTGAGACAGATAGTATACAATGGAGAAAGTTCAAGACCTCTACCCAGGAGCAGTTATCCTACTAAAATCTCTCCAAGAACAAACCAGCAAATCCTTCAGGAAGTCACAAAAATCCAAACCATCAAACATAGTGATGAGAGTCTGATGGTTTGGGGCTTCTTTGCTACCTCAGGACCTGATGACTTGACATCATTGACGGAGACATGAATTCTGCATTGTATCAGAAGATTCAAGAGGAGAATGTCAAATTCAATGTCAAATGCACCCAAATTCAATGAACCGCATATGCATTTCATGGTTCCAATATCGATAGATACAGGAGCACAATGTAATATATTTCTAATTCCATTTTGGGGTACAGCTCCCCCAAGTACCCACATATCCAATTATCTATTTTAATATAATGAGTATGTAGAACAGGCCTGCACAACTCGTAAAGCGAGAAGGGCCGAACTGCTCCAAGGAAAAAAAATTTGGGCCGCATGGATAAAATCATCATCATCATCATCATCATCATCATCATCATCATCATCATCATCATCATCATCATCATCATCATCATCATCATCATCATCATCATCATCATCATCATCATCATCATCATCATCATCATCATCTCTCCTCTAGCACCTCTCATCATCATCCTCATATATCTCCCCCAGAACCCTTCACTATCAACATTTGCGATACTCCCCATCTATCTCTCATAGCCCCATCTCTCCCCCTCACCCACACACATAATACTCCCCCTCCACATCAAACACATAATACCCCCCTGCACACCACACACATCCCACCCCCCTGCACCTCACATCCTTCTCCCCCCCTGCCCCTCACATCACTCTCCTCCTGTGCAGCTCACATCACTCTCCCCCCCTGCACCTCACATCATTCTCCCCCCCCTGCATCTCACATCACTCTCCCCCCCTGCACCTCACATCACTCTCCCCCCCTGCACCTCACATCACTCTCCCCCCTGCACCTCACATCACTCTCCCCCCCCTGCTCCTCACATAACTCTCCCCCCCTGCTCCTCACATCACTCTCCCCCCCTGCACCTCACATCACTCTCTCCCCCAGCACCTCACATCACTCTCCCCCCTGCACCTCACATCACTCTCCCCCCTTGCACCTCCAATCACCCCCCTGCACCTCCAATCACCCCCCCTGCACCTCCAATCACCCCCCTGCACCTCCAATCACCCTCTTCTGCACCTCCAATCACCCCCCCCTGCACCTCCAATCACCCTCCCCTGCACCTCCAATCACCCTCCCCTGCACCTCCAATCACCCTCCCCTGCACCTCCAATCACCCTCCCTGCACCTCCAATCACCCTCCCCTGCACCTCCAATCACCCTCCCCTACACCTCCAATCACCCTCCCTTACACCTCCAATCACCCCCCCTACACCTCCAATCACCCTCCCCTGCACCTCCAATCACCCTCCCCTGCACCTCCAATCACCCTCCCCTGCACCTCCAATCACCCTCCCCTGCACCTCCAATCACTCTCCCCTGCACCTCCAATCACCCTCCCCTGCACCTCCAACCACCCTCCCCTGCACCTCCAATGACCCCCCCTGCACCTCAAATCACCCCCCTTCCACCTCAATTCACCACCCCCTTGCACCTCAAATCAAAAGAATGTATAATTCCTAGGACACACACACACACACACACATACAGTGAGACTCAGTGAGCAGCGTGGCACCGCAATGGAGGACAGGACAGCACCAGGTGAGGCAGTGACATGTACCTGGCTGCAGTAGTGACTTGACTTGCAAGTTGGGGGCACTTGAGAGCGCTCGTGCGCGCGCACAGCATGCTCCACCACAGTCATCCAATCCTCTGCCGCAGAGGAGCTGGCTGTTTTACTTCCCCCTCCGTCCCATGTTGCGAGCGGGGGGGGGGGAGAAGGGGGGGGAGCGGGCCCTGCGCATGCACGCCGGGAGGGGAATCACTGCCATTTTTTTAACTTTTTTTTAATTATTTAACTAATTAACTGACGCACGACCGGCACCGGAGTCATCGCGGGCCGCACAGAGAGGCCAGATGGGCCGCATGCGGCCCGCAAGCTGTATGTTGTGCAGGCCTGATGTAGAGAAAGAGTTCTGTGTCCTCTATGAAGTGATGAAGGATACTATAAACTCAACAAAGTCCAACTCTGTATAAAATTAAAACAAACCTTAATAAAGAAACTTAAAAAAATAAATGAAAAGGATACAAAAATTCTTGAATGTAGGCATCTTCAAGGAATATGTCACAATCAAAAAAAGTCTCTAGAGTATTTTATTATATCTAGATCCATTTGGTAGTGAAACCACTTTCCTCATGCAAATGCTGTTCAAGTGAATACTGTAGTTTGCCCAGATTAGTACATTTGTATAATTAAATTGTTAATATAAAAAAAAAAAATGAATAATGCCTTTTTTTATATCAGAAACCCATGAATATATTTCTTGTAGAGAAGCAAATTGAGTGTAGATGTGTAATTGAAAATCTCATGCAGTATTCATTAAAGTTTTCATACTGTAAACATATGCAAACCAGTACAGGAACCAGGAACCTACTTACAAAAGAAAATACTCTTGTTGGATTCAACTGATTTTCTTCCAGACAACTGATGCTTTTTCATCACAATTGAAGCGCAAAGATTTTCTTTGACACATCCCGAGATATACTTTTCTACTTATAGTATTTACAGATGTATCAAGATTTACGGCTCCTTGACAGTGAAAGGCTGTGAGGGCCAGAGTGCGGCTGGGGCAGGGCTTGATTCCGGATAAGAAAGCACTAAGCAGCCCAGGAGGATGAACTCAGCAGGGGTCCCTGCTTCTGCCCACAACTATTGCCCATTACTGTGTGGGGATGGGTCGAATCTTAATTGGGGGTAGAGAGGTAGGTGTCGGGGGTAGTAGCCCTGGTGTGGGTGTTTTTTTGCCTCCCGGTGGGGGATTGCGGGGGAGGGGGGGAGGGATGGGGGAGGGAGGGGGTTACCCCCTTCATTACCATAGCGGTAAACCTCTAAGGTACTGAAGGGGGTAATGAAAGATTTATTGTGTTTTTTTGACTTTTATTTTTCTATACAGTTTTGAAGCAGGCGTTCTCTGGAGGTGAACCCCATTAATTTCAGCTCCACATGCTTTCAAAGATATACACATTTGTAGGGGGTGCCGGTAGCTGCTCCAGCTAGGTCCATGTGGTGCAGGAGCTTTAAATCCCAGCTGGAGCGGCTACCAGCACCCCCAACTGAGGTCTATATCTCAGGTAGCAGGGGATTCCTCAGTTGAAATTAATGGGGTTCACCTTCAGAGACCCCTTGCTTCAATACAGCACTGTATGTAAAAATACATATAATAAAACATTGGATTGCTTTAAGAGATGCTCAGGGAGACACACAGAGAGACTTCTTCTCTCTGGGACTCCTCTGGGGAGCTATTATAGACTTTCTGGCCCAGGACCATTAAGACTAAATTAATCCTCCCGGGGCACAAAAGGTACTGCTTTCTGGGGCCGCGGACAAACCACACATAGGCCACATATTACAGCCTGTTGGTCGGTGATCACAGAGGCAGTAAATCTCACTACATCTGTATTCGTTTTGAAAATGTACAGAATCTGAAACTGGACATTTTTGTCAATGGAAGCCATGTGGAAAATCAAAACTTAAATTTGTGTTTCCAATGATGAGTGTAAATCATCTGAATATGAAGGGGCATCCTATTTCTTTGCTGTATATCAACAGGGGATTTTTCAAAAGAAAAAACAATGCATTTTCTTGAAAATCAGAAGTACAAAACAATGGAAGAATAGTTCAATAATACAGATTTTGCTAGAAAGTCAAATAGAGATATGAAATGCAGGCCTTTTAGATACTGTAATAAATGTTTCATTGTTGAATGTCCTATAATTTACGATACTTTAAAAAGTGTGTGGATGTTATCCCATGCAATATTGTAATTGACCAGAGGTCCATTCCTGCTGTACTGTATAACTTCACCAGTAAGTCATGAACACAGATGCTAAAGGTAGGAAGTGGTGCTCAGAGAGGAGGCTGAAATCCTACCCTGAGAGTAAATCAAGGCCTTAGAAGAGAGAAGTAGGACCTGGCTAGGCCTTAGAGCTATTGGCAACATCAGATGCCTTATCCTTACCCCACTTGCATGAGCCCCAGTATGGAATAGAATAGACAAGAGGTACTGTACATGTGTTTGGAGGAAAATTCTGTCCCCAAGGTTGATGTGTCTGCTAGTGTATCTCTTATTATTATAGTTTCTTTGTAATGCGCCAACATATTCTGCAGTACAGTTATATACAAATATAGATAAGTAGACTTTGACGAAGCCTATTGTCAAAATGCGTAATTTGGTTTATATGATGTCACAGAGCATGTGACATCATCACAGAAGAAGGAGGGAGAGTTGTACTTGTCTGATCTACTATTGCTGCACTAGGTAGTTTTGTGGGATGTCATTCTAGTGCTGAGGAGATACTTGTGATTTATGACCTTGCACTAATATATTTACAATAGATTTTAGAGAGGGTCTTCTATTTGGAGCAATACTTTTTCATCCCCGGATTGCAAAATCAGATACCATACAAGAGTATTCTGAATCAAAACCTCCACTCCAGTAATACACACTGTTGCCATCAATTTTGCGGCAACTACCGCATTGGCCCAATATAGTACGGCCTCGCAGTTTTCGGAAGGACATTTTTAGGAAAAAAACATAGCACTATATTCATGCCAATACAGTACTGTATATGAGCTCATTTCAAAATACAGACCACTGAGCAAGTTCTGTTCAAACAGTGTTTAAACTTATACTGTTACATGACATATACTTTCTGTAGCTAATGGATATGACTCCTGTACATAAAAATGTTACAAGGAAGTCATATATAACTATCATTAAATAAATCTTCTTTCATGATATGTGTGTTTTGCAGATATAAGGGAAATCAGTGCCGAGATACCATTTAATGTTGCACCGGTTTCTCTCCAGTCACCTACATCTACTATTGCTACAGTATTTTAATTTGAGGCTATAGTGCACTATCATTCATTGAATTTTTAATGATACAATTACTATAAAATCATGCACTCCACAGTAGCTGATTATAATTCTTCTTTGAACCATGGCTAAAATGAACAAATCTGAAACACATAACTTATGGACAATTAGGTTTAAGACAATGGTCACTATAACATACTGTAATACACTAGTTTTATACAGCTAGTACTCTCAACTAGCAGGTTCTCTCTGAACTAATTTTCACATTGTTCATTTTTTGGTGAAGACTTCATACACCAATAAAATGTGTAAACCGAATTACAAACAGGAAAGAGGATTGCCTGAAAAGAAATGTCTTTGTTTCCTTATAACTGTGATAACGTGATTGGTGAAAAAAACTGGCGCTAATTAAGTGCTAGTGATCACTTAAATTACAGTGAATATATATAACTCATAAATAGTGATATCAAAGAAAATCGTGACTCAAATAGTGCAAAGGTGAAAGTATAATATAAGTTGCAACCCCCTGCTCAGACCCTCTGGAAGGGACTGTCTTGACTGGTCCCAGAAGATCAAACGATATTTTCTCAACCCAGGGGGAGCATGTGGGAGAAAACACAACAAAAAAACACACTAAGTGCAGACTGGAATGTACAGGTGTGAGATGATTGTGATGCTTGGCCTCTAAGTGCTGCCTACTCACAGGATGTAGGTAGGATGTGTATAGTGGCGTGATCAGTAGAATCTGGTGGGTCCCTCTGAGTAAACACAGGAGGTGGCTGGAACTGGGGTATCATTAGCAGGTGTACATGGAAAGATAAAAACAGACCTCCATGGTGCAGATCAATGGTATACAAAAAACTTTATGAAAGGATATAAAATGTGCACTCACAATATTTAAAAGCAAAATAAGCGTTTTTCACTATATAAGTGATGGGAGGGTAGGGATGGTTGCCTCAGCTCACCGCACCGCCGATATCCTGGATAGTTCTCCTCCGCAGGCTCCCTGCTACACCCAGGCAGTGTGGGGATCTCCAGCTGCGGTCTCTCCGGTGCGTCGCGTCACTTCCGGTCTGCACGATCAGCTCCGTCGCGTCACTTCCGGTTCGGCGGTTGATTGGCAGTTCGCGGGCACCAATCCTCTCACCTCCTGGGCGGGTCCACTCTACGCGTTTCGCCAATGGAATGGCTGGCTTCGTCAGGAGTATGGACCCCCCCCTTCCAGTGTTGCTTTATATACCCTATACAATTGCTAGTTTAATTAACCTCTGCAGTACTGGTATGAAGTCTATAGACATGGTTAGATGTATTCACAAATTCATGCTAAAAAACGGGGTCAGAGTGGGGAGATTTGAAATACCTCTCCAGTCAATTGATAATCCTTTTGATTAATTAATAAGTAAATTTAGGCTGTAGGTAGTGGGGGGAGAAAAACGAATAAACAAAAAGTGGCAAAAATGTATCGGCTAAAAAATAAGCTTAATAAAAGATCTATAAATAATCTATAAAAATACTATAAAAATACAATTCGTTATAATAAAGTTCAGTAAAGTAGGTAAATTGAGTAATGAGGATGTGAATACATCCCTAAAAACATGTTCCAGCATGGTTCTTAGTTAAAGGGACAGTGCAGTAGCAGCATGTACATCACTAAAATTCATGTTAGGTACTATTAGTTTTTATATAATATTTCCAAAAAGACTTTAATCTATTCTGAACTAGACCTTATGGACAGACACCTCTTACATGACACTCAAAAAGGAATATATAATATACTAACAAAGTCTAAACCTATAAACGACGCATATGGAAACGGAGGTTCCTGATTAACCTATGGAGGGCGGAGATGAATAGAGAGGAAAGGAATCCATATTAGAATACATGTGACAATCACAAATGCTATAATAACGTATACGATTATGGCAGTGTAAACAATGACAATATAAGGAAAGAGACAGTCCTTAAAAGCATATAAAAAAATATATATATAAAAAACATATAAAACCACTAAAATTAATGCAAGGATTTTATTTTAGAGAGGCTTTTTATTTCAGGAAGGGGGCCACATCTATCTCCATGTTTAATCCTCTGGGATGGAGTGATCTCAATTTGTGTATCCAAAAGGACTCTCTTTTGATAAGCTCTGTATTCCTATCTCCTCCACGCCAGTGTTGTTTAACGAATTCTATTGGCATGTACGTTAGTCCCTTGGGATCCCCCTGATGTTTTTCTGAGAAATGATTAGGAACACTATGAGTGACTAACTGCCTGTTAATGCTGCTAAGGTGTTCTAGTACCCTTGTTCTGACTGGTCTTTCTGTTTTCCCCACGTACTGCAACCCGCATGGGCACTCCAGGACATAGATTACGTGGTCTGTCCTGCATGTCAAACATGATTCTATCTGGAAAACTTCTTTTGTCACATTTGAACAGAACTCGTTTCTTTTATCTGATTTGAATTCGCATGCCCTGCATTTGTTGCAGCCAAAAAAACCTTTTCCCGTTTGAAGCCAGCTATCAGGATTTGTGTCACTTTTTTTCTTCAATGCACTTGGGGCCAATCTGTTTTTGAGGTTGTTTGCCTTTCTGAAGATAATGTTCGGTTTCTTAGGAATGGCCTCACCCAGAATCGGGTCATTTCTGAGAATATCCCAGTGCTTGTTAATAATGTTCCTTATGACTTTCGCTTCCCCACTATAATTTGTGAGGAAAGCAAAGTCAAATTTCTCATTTCTCCCTTTTTTCTTTTCTTTAGGTCTAAGTAGATCCTCGCGATTAATACCCTCCACTCTCCTTATATCGTTGTCCAACTTCTCTTCCCTATATTCCTTCTCCATAAATCTTTTTTTGAGATACTCTGCCTGTTCACGATACGTGGTATTGTCACTGCAGTTCCTTTTTAGCCTAGTAAACTGTCCAGGGGGTACACCATCCATCCACCTGGGCAGGTGACAACTTGATCTTAATATATAGTTGTTTTTGTCAGTTTCTTTAAAATAGGTTTTTGTTTTAATCCTATTCTCATCAATAAAGATAACAAGGTCTAAAAAATTTACACTTGTTTGGCTAGAACTGCTCGTGAATTTTAGATTATTCTCATTCACATCTAGAGATGCCAGAAACCCTTCCAAGGATTCCTGACCCCCCCTCCATATCAGGAACACATCATCGATGAAACGGCGCCAGAGGACAAGATTCTCCCCCAGAATGCCCCCCGGCCAGATCTTATCATCCTCCCAAACGGCCATAAATAGGTTCGCATAACTGGGGGCGAATCTTGTCCCCATCGCCGTTCCACATTTTTGGAGATAGTATTCTTCTCCGTACCAAAAGAAATTATGATTTAAAATAAATCTAATGCTGTCTATAATAAAACCAATCTGAGTCTCAGTGAGGTCCTTGTCCCTAGATAGTACCTGTTTGATCGCTCTACACCCTTTTTCATGTTCTATTACTGTGTAGAGCGATGTTACATCGCAGGTGGACATAATAAAATGTTCTTCCCATCTTACTTTATTTAAGGTATTAATGATGTCTGTTGTGTCCTTCAGGTATGCCTTCTGCTGCACTACATATTTCTGAAGGAATGTATCTATGTACAGTGACAGATTAGCCGTAAGCGAGTCAATCCCCGAGACTATAGGGGCTAATGATACCCCAGTTCCAGCCACCTCCTGTGTTTACTCAGAGGGACCCACCAGATTCTACTGATCACGCCACTATACACATCCTACCTACATCCTGTGAGTAGGCAGCACTTAGAGGCCAAGCATCACAATCATCTCACACCTGTACATTCCAGTCTGCACTTAGTGTGTTTTTTTGTTGTGTTTTCTCCCACATGCTCCCCCTGGGTTGAGAAAATATCGTTTGATCTTCTGGGACCAGTCAAGACAGTCCCTTCCAGAGGGTCTGAGCAGGGGGTTGCAACTTATATTATACTTTCACCTTTGCACTATTTGAGTCACGATTTTCTTTGATATCACTATTTATGAGTTATATATATTCACTGTAATTTAAGTGATCACTAGCACTTAATTAGCGCCAGTTTTTTTCACCAATCACGTTATCACATTTACTTGTCTGTCTTTGGTGTTTTGGCTGCTTATTGCTAGTCTAAATATGGAGAATGCTAAAAGTAGTTTGAATGTCTTCGCGAAAAGATTACTAAGGAATGTTAATTTTAACAAAGAACTAGAGGACGAAATTATAGTAGATGAAAGTGTGGGACACCTTGTTGAGGTTGAATTTGTGAAACTAGAAAAACTCCTAGTGAAAGATACTAGAAAATGGTTAGATGTTGTATTCCTAGAAGAATATAAAAATTGCAATAGGATTCCTAGGGGTCTAAGGATTCCTATAGTTCCCTCCTTTGATTTAGAAGATAATGAGTTTCTTAAAACATGGAATGAGGTGCTAGACTTATGTTCTCAGACACTAATTGATCTCATTATTAAACAACAAAAAGCACACCTAAAGATATTAGGGAAGGAAATAGATGCCATACAGGATATTCTTACACCACTTATTAATACACCAGAGTTTATTGAAAAAGACACAGCACTTCAAAAGAAATTAAACACTTTGGAAAAGGAGGTAGAAACAACAAAAATGCGTAAATTTATACGAGATGAAGAAGACTATAATAAAGGGGAGCAACGTACATGGAAGAAAAATAGGACAAATAAGAGAACATGGGGACGAGGAAAGAGCAGAGATGTAGGTGAACACCAGGGTTCCCATAAAAAACAATTCTCTAAGAAAAACCATCATGAAAGTAAAGAAAGATCTAAATATATGGGAGATAAAACTAAAATAGAAGGGGAGAAAACAAATACAAAGTCATATAGAGACCAGTCCAGATCGAGGCATGAATCTCAAGAAAGAGGAAGGTCCAATTATACCCCTATAAATAAAGAAAAAAGAGATCAAAGAGAAAAAGAAAGAGCATCTAAAGCAAATAAATCTCCAGTTGAGACGGAGAGAAGAGTGAACTCTTTTGATAGAAGGGATAAAGAGAGGGATGTAAGCCCCAAAAATCACAATAGGGAGAAAGATTTTTTAGGAGAGGGACCTTCCACTTTGTGGGACAAGGGGACGCAACCCTGTCCAAAAACAAGGAAAGATTCAAAAAGAAGCAGAGATTCAGAGGAAAGAGAGGGAGAAGAAAGAGGATACAAAAGGAGCAACAAGTGAGGGAGACAAACATTTTTAATCTAAGTTCGGTAACACTTAATAAAGCTCAGCACAGTGTATTATCAAAAGGTTTGAGTTTTGCACCTATGAGAGGTCATAGCTCATTCGACCTATTCATAGATGCAAATAAATTCCTCCGTAAAATGACCGTAAAGAGGTACTTCCTAGGTAGAGAGGGAGCGAGGAAGCCCGAACCAACTATTCCACCAGTGGTTTTAGAAGAGAGGAATATTATCCATACGAATTTGAAACCGAGATCAACCTTCTATCCCCACTATGCCAAAGGTGACCATCTAGAGGTCTTTTTTAAAATGATTAATAAAGATTTTGAAGACCTAGCTGCAAATCAAGGGAAAATGCGCAATAATCTTTCAAAAGAAGAAAAAACAGCCCTTAAAGACCTCACTGATAATGATAACTTGGTCATAAAACCTGCTGACAAAGGAGGGGGAATAGTGCTATTAGACAGAGAGGCATATGACAGGGAGTGCCTCAGACTTTTAGGAGATACAAAAACGTATGAGAAATTAAAATCAAACCCAATGAGAAAATTTACAGAGGAGTTGAAAAACTTCTTAGATGAGGGGAAGGAATTAAATGTATTGAACGATAATGAGTATCAGTTTATGTACAGTGACAGATCTAGATTACCTATCTTTTACCATCTACCTAAGGTCCACAAAAGTGTAGTCAATCCCCCAGGCAGACCTATAGTCTCGGGGATTGACTCGCTTATGGCTAATCTGTCACTGTACATAGATACATTCCTTCAGAAATATGTAGTGCAGCAGAAGGCATACCTGAAGGACACAACAGACATCATTAATACCTTAAATAAAGTAAGATGGGAAGAACATTTTATTATGTCCACCTGCGATGTAACATCGCTCTACACAGTAATAGAACATGAAAAAGGGTGTAGAGCGATCAAACAGGTACTATCTAGGGACAAGGACCTCACTGAGACTCAGATTGGTTTTATTATAGACAGCATTAGATTTATTTTAAATCATAATTTCTTTTGGTACGGAGAAGAATACTATCTCCAAAAATGTGGAACGGCGATGGGGACAAGATTCGCCCCCAGTTATGCGAACCTATTTATGGCCGTTTGGGAGGATGATAAGATCTGGCCGGGGGGCATTCTGGGGGAGAATCTTGTCCTCTGGCGCCGTTTCATCGATGATGTGTTCCTGATATGGAGGGGGGGTCAGGAATCCTTGGAAGGGTTTCTGGCATCTCTAGATGTGAATGAGAATAATCTAAAATTCACGAGCAGTTCTAGCCAAACAAGTGTAAATTTTTTAGACCTTGTTATCTTTATTGATGAGAATAGGATTAAAACAAAAACCTATTTTAAAGAAACTGACAAAAACAACTATATATTAAGATCAAGTTGTCACCTGCCCAGGTGGATGGATGGTGTACCCCCTGGACAGTTTACTAGGCTAAAAAGGAACTGCAGTGACAATACCACGTATCGTGAACAGGCAGAGTATCTCAAAAAAAGATTTATGGAGAAGGAATATAGGGAAGAGAAGTTGGACAACGATATAAGGAGAGTGGAGGGTATTAATCGCGAGGATCTACTTAGACCTAAAGAAAAGAAAAAAGGGAGAAATGAGAAATTTGACTTTGCTTTCCTCACAAATTATAGTGGGGAAGCGAAAGTCATAAGGAACATTATTAACAAGCACTGGGATATTCTCAGAAATGACCCGATTCTGGGTGAGGCCATTCCTAAGAAACCGAACATTATCTTCAGAAAGGCAAACAACCTCAAAAACAGATTGGCCCCAAGTGCATTGAAGAAAAAAAGTGACACAAATCCTGATAGCTGGCTTCAAACGGGAAAAGGTTTTTTTGGCTGCAACAAATGCAGGGCATGCGAATTCAAATCAGATAAAAGAAACGAGTTCTGTTCAAATGTGACAAAAGAAGTTTTCCAGATAGAATCTATGTCCTGGAGTGCCCATGCGGGTTGCAGTACGTGGGGAAAACAGAAAGACCAGTCAGAACAAGGGTACTAGAACACCTTAGCAGCATTAACAGGCAGTTAGTCACTCATAGTGTTCCTAATCATTTCTCAGAAAAACATCAGGGGGATCCCAAGGGACTAACGTACATGCCAATAGAATTCGTTAAACAACACTGGCGTGGAGGAGATAGGAATACAGAGCTTATCAAAAGAGAGTCCTTTTGGATACACAAATTGAGATCACTCCATCCCAGAGGATTAAACATGGAGATAGATGTGGCCCCCTTCCTGAAATAAAAAGCCTCTCTAAAATAAAATCCTTGCATTAATTTTAGTGGTTTTATATGTTTTTTATATATATATTTTTTTATATGCTTTTAAGGACTGTCTCTTTCCTTATATTGTCATTGTTTACACTGCCATAATCGTATACGTTATTATAGCATTTGTGATTGTCACATGTATTCTAATATGGATTCCTTTCCTCTCTATTCATCTCCGCCCTCCATAGGTTAATCAGGAACCTCCGTTTCCATATGCGTCGTTTATAGGTTTAGACTTTGTTAGTATATTATATATTCCTTTTTGAGTGTCATGTAAGAGGTGTCTGTCCATAAGGTCTAGTTCAGAATAGATTAAAGTCTTTTTGGAAATATTATATAAAAACTAATAGTACCTAACATGAATTTTAGTGATGTACATGCTGCTACTGCACTGTCCCTTTAACTAAGAACCATGCTGGAACATGTTTTTAGGGATGTATTCACATCCTCATTACTCAATTTACCTACTTTACTGAACTTTATTATAACGAATTGTATTTTTATAGTATTTTTATAGATTATTTATAGATCTTTTATTAAGCTTATTTTTTAGCCGATACATTTTTGCCACTTTTTGTTTATTCGTTTTTCTCCCCCCACTACCTACAGCCTAAATTTACTTATTAATTAATCAAAAGGATTATCAATTGACTGGAGAGGTATTTCAAATCTCCCCACTCTGACCCCGTTTTTTAGCATGAATTTGTGAATACATCTAACCATGTCTATAGACTTCATACCAGTACTGCAGAGGTTAATTAAACTAGCAATTGTATAGGGTATATAAAGCAACACTGGAAGGGGGGGGTCCATACTCCTGACGAAGCCAGCCATTCCATTGGCGAAACGCGTAGAGTGGACCCGCCCAGGAGGTGAGAGGATTGGTGCCCGCGAACTGCCAATCAACCGCCGAACCGGAAGTGACGCGACGGAGCTGATCGTGCAGACCGGAAGTGACGCGACGCACCGGAGAGACCGCAGCTGGAGATCCCCACACTGCCTGGGTGTAGCAGGGAGCCTGCGGAGGAGAACTATCCAGGATATCGGCGGTGCGGTGAGCTGAGGCAACCATCCCTACCCTCCCATCACTTATATAGTGAAAAACGCTTATTTTGCTTTTAAATATTGTGAGTGCACATTTTATATCCTTTCATAAAGTTTTTTGTATACCATTGATCTGCACCATGGAGGTCTGTTTTTATCTTTCCATGTACACCTGCTAATGATACCCCAGTTCCAGCCACCTCCTGTGTTTACTCAGAGGGACCCACCAGATTCTACTGATCACGCCACTATACACATCCTACCTACATCCTGTGAGTAGGCAGCACTTAGAGGCCAAGCATCACAATCATCTCACACCTGTACATTCCAGTCTGCACTTAGTGTGTTTTTTTGTTGTGTTTTCTCCCACATGCTCCCCCTGGGTTGAGAAAATATTATTTGTTTCCTTATAACCACATTGATGGGTAGTCTGTCTTTGTGCATAGTAGCCAAATATCACATCACTAATGGCACCACTCAATACATGTACATGCACCCCACAGTACAAAAGTACAATAATTGAACCTATATTTTCTTAGTTTTTAAGAGTGTTTCCCATGATAAGGGACAATAACAAAAGAGTTGACCAAGCACGTGCATGGATTGAGAGTGGTTCGGATGGAGGTCGATCCACCCCGACCCTACGGCATAGTAAAGCAAAGCCATGTCTATCGCAGGTTCCGGGGGTGGTGAGCAAAGAAGAGCGGAGCCAGGCCCAGACGGGATCGTGCCGGAGCAGGGTGTTGCCGGATGTCCTGGTGGAGGAAGAGGTCTCGATTGGGGACCCAACCCAATATGGCGGCGAGGCACGTGCGTGCAAGGAGAATATTCCTGATGACCAGAGCGGGGTCAAGTGGGAAATTATCGCGCCTCTATGGTCAAGCAGCAGAAGCCGGTCGCCTACTGTAAAGGAATGGCGATCGATCCGGAGAGTAAAGAGCCCCAGCACTGGTGAAGAGGAGAGACTTTGTGGGGGAGCTGAGCAAGGTATTGCCGAGGAGCAGGTCGTAACCCTGCCAATGCCTACTGTCTGGCCCTATCAGCAAACACCATCCACTCCCAGAGTTAACCCCAAGGCCTTAGATAAAGTCACTGCCCTAGTCGGTTTCACGTTTGGGTCAACTTCTAGTCTAGGGATGTCAGGGGATTCCCGGGTCACTTCCGAGGAACGGACTGAAAGCCTGGACTGGGGAACATCCAATGATGGATCGGTGGGAGGAGGGAGGATTTCCCGACAAGTGTCGGTGTCTAGTGACTGTCCTAGTGCTATGAGTGTCACAATTGGGAATAAGTCACAGCACCGGGGAATTGCGGCACCATCTGAGGGTACTTCGGGGGTATCTTCTGGGGGGCCCGAAGAAGAGTAGTCCCTAGAGTCAGGTCAGGAGGAGCTCAGGGAGACTAGATGGTGGGCGCCTCTGTATGAGGGATATGTAGCGTGGTTTGACCGCACCCGATTCATTCTGGAAAGGGATGGGGTGGTGGATCATTGGTGGGCTACAGGGGAGTTTGATGATGATGCTTACCTTAAAGAGTTGCGAGTGAGGTGGGGTAAGATTAAGCGAGGTTTAATTACGCCAAAGGGTCCCGAGGGGTTAGAGGATCCCGTGGAACCAGACGAGCCCCTGTCATGGGTGTTGCCGGGGAGGGCAGGATATGCTAAATTGACCCGGGCCTGCTGGGCCGAGCGAGCTATCGCGGCTAAATATAAGAGGTCTCATGGGCTTGAGTACCCTTATGTTCCCGAACCTCTGATGAGGGAGATCGAAGATAACCGAGCAAGGTGGCTCCGGGCTGACATTGAGTATTATATTGTCAACAAGGGGGATGCCATTACGGGAGTTCAGGCTGAGCAGAGAGTTTCTCAATTGATGAGGGCCTGGACGATCGGGCGCAGCATCTACATGCATAAAGTAGTGTACCGCAATGAGCGAGGTCTGCCCCGGGAGTACAGTGTTACGGTGATCGATGCAGTGGGAAGGGAGGTGAAAAAGCCAGACCCTAGACATTACTATTAGAACAGAGAAAAGACAAGGCGCACAACGCACATAGTGAAATACAGTTTATAAAGTTAATTAAACTAAAGGATAATAAGTTCTGCGTACATCAATAAATATAAAATCAAGCATTTGATAAGTGGGGTTACCACACAGGGGAACAGCTGGACTCGTCAGACTTCATCCACTTTCAGAAGAGGAGCCGGAGACCCATGATCATCTGACCAGGTAAGGGGGGGGGGCTCTCTGGATCCGTGAAGGAAAGGAGTGTGACACACAAGTGTCACACAAGGAGTGTGTTTCAGCTCATTTTTAACTATATTTTATAGTTTATTTTTTATCTTTCCCTTCCTGTCCCTTGCGTCAGCCATCTCTGCCCCATCCACTTTGTGTCTCCCAGGTTGCCATCCGGCACTTTGCGCTAACACTACGGACACCATAGACATTGCATTGAGCTCTGCACTGTGAAAACAACAAGTGACGTCATCAGGGGGCGTCCCGTGAGGCGCAGCAGCGTGTTACCGGCGTGGAGCAGTGGAAAGGCAACAACAGAGGAGACTGTACGTGTTACTGGGACGTGTATGTACATCCACACTGTGGACTCAATTTCTCAGTATCCAGGAACAGCGTGTGTGCCCTTCACGGATCCAGAGGGCCCCCCCCTTACCTGGTCAGATGATCGTGAGTCTCCTGCTCCTCTTCTGAAAGTGGATGAAGTCTGACGAGTCCAGCTGTTCCCCTGTGTGGTAACCCCACTTATCAAATGCTTGATTTTATATTTATTGATGTACGCAGAACTTATTATCCTTTAATTTAATTAACTTTATAAACTGTATTTCACTATGTGCATTGTGCGCCTTGTCTTTTCTCTGTTCTTCTAGCCCCAGGGGTGTTGAGCCACCCCCCAAGAAGGGCTGCAGATGCACTGAATGTGAAATTACACCTACAAGGTCATCACTATTGTTAAATACACCTTTTATTCACAATTGTGTATTTTATCCTATCACAATATCACAGTATTAGTTGCGCACTATCACTAATTTTTTTGTATCTGACACTACTATTAGGTTGCCTGAATAGCTAGAGTCTGTGGTTAGTCTAGCGCCCTCTGCTGGTCAGTGTGTGCTCTACGTTGCATTATTATGACAATCAATGATGTTTTTACATTAATTTGTGTGTTCTTTTGCAGTGTTTCCTGGCGCAAGGTACACCAAATTTAGGTCCCAGCCGGGATGGTGGGGATTTACCAGGGGGAGTATGTAGCCATGCATAATAATGGACTGCAGACATCTTCCCTGTTGGCAGTAAACCCTGGTAAGTACAGGAATGCCAGCAGTAGTTATGAAGGTTTTCTCTCACACCCTGGTGAGGTGCCCTATGTATGGATGGGAGTGGCTGCATGCTCTGAGTCCCTGGATAGTGACATCAGAGATGTGCCTGCATCCTGCGGTATATAAGGCACAACACTGTCAAGTTAGTGTGGTTGTTGCTAAGGTGTTTGGCTCCTGTGAAAGGGATTGCAGGATAGCTTTGTGACCCTAGTGCTGTAACTAGTGGCACGAGTTTCCAGATCAAGGCCACACTGTCAAGGCCACACTGTGTCCAGGGACCTGGCACAGGGTTGATCTCCCTACGGAGAGAGGGGATCCCACTCCAATTAGGAGGGCAGTACCTGGCAAAGGGACAGCACGGAGACATGTGCGGCTAGAGCTGAAAGCTGCCTGGGGCAGTCTACTACATCGAGTACGTCAATAAAGATGCCCTGTTCAAAGATACCCCCACTGTGTGAGTGTGAGATTACTCTGCAGTGGCAGTCACCACCGAGGAGGAGATCCTCACCAGGACCATCTCCCTGCGGAAGCACAGATCCTGATGAGGTGGAGGCGCTGCACATGATATAGGTAGTACTCGCACCCACTACCTCAGCTACCTGTTCCTGATGACATCCCCTAATACCATCGTGCGGGAGACTCAGGAGTCCTGTTAATTGCAGGTGCACCACCATACACGATCACGTAATGGGGACTGGTTAGACCACACGGGCCAATGTGAGATTGGGTGGGTCAGACAGAAGGGAATACCCGTTACATCTGTATAACAATGTTATATTTGTTTAACACAAGTACTCTAACTGTATCTGAATGTGAACCTGTTCCTGTATAACAGTGTTATATTTGTCAGTGTGTGTGTGTGTGTGTGTGTGTGTGTGTGTGTTGTGTGTGTGTGTGTGTGTGTGTGTGTGTGTGTGTGTGTGTGTGTCAGTAGCACATGCCAGCAGCATTGTGTGTCAGTGTGTGTCAGTGTGTGTGTGTGTGTGTGTCAGTGTGTGTGTGTCAGTGTGTGTGTCAGTGTGTGTATCAGTGTGTCTGTTTGTGGGGGGGGGGGGGTGAGAATCCCATGCAGGCCCTCCCAGCAGTGCAGTCTGGAGATGCCAGTGGTGTGTCTGTTAAAGAGGTGGGGAGCAAGGGGAGGATCTCATGCAGGCTCTCCCAGCATTGCAGTCTGGAGAAGCCAATGGTGAGTCTGCCAGAGAGGGATCTAAGGGGAGGATCTCACACAGGCTCTCCCAGCAGTGCAGTCTGGAGAAGCCAATGGTGAGTCTGCCAGAGAGGGATCTAAGGGGAGGATCTCACACAGGCTCTCCCAGCAGTGCAGTCTGGAGAAGCTGTGGTAAGTTTGCGAGAGAGGGGGGAGCCGGGGGGAGTATCTCACACAGGCTCTCCCAGGATTGCAATTTGCAGAAGCCGGTGGTGAGTCTGCCAGAAGGGAGTGGGGAGGGGGGGTTGAGGGGAGGATCTCATGCAGGCTCTCCCAGCAGTGCAGTCTGAAGAAGCCATGGTGAGTTTGCTAGAGAGGGGGGAAGCAGGGAGGAGGATCTCATGCAGGCTCTCACAGCAGTGTAATCTGGAGAAGCCGGTGGGGGGGGGGGGTGGTGGTTTGGTGCTCAGTGCATCACAGGGGGTTGTTCTGTGCATCACTGGAGGGTGTCATCACTCGAGCGTGGGGTGTGTGTGGAGGGGGGGTGTGTGTGGGGTGTGTGCTGGGTTGTGTGGGGTGTGTGTGTGTCTCTAGAGCTGTCTTCCTCTTCTCTCCGGTGACTTCTTCTCCCGGTTGAAGCTGGTAACACTAACGACCTCTTCTGCCAGCTTTGACGTCACTTCCATCACCGCTGACTTCCATCTCCATCAACTCAATTCACTGCCAGCCAATTTTCCTCATGTGGTAGGTGTGCCCAAAGAAGTTTCACTTCAAAAAAGACATGCGTCCATCAAGTTCAACCTATGCTAAATTTAGATGACATACTTTATCCTATATCCGTACTTACAGTACTGTGTATTGATTCAGAGGAAGGCAAACAAAAACCCCAGTGACATATCATTGAAGGGGAAAAATAAATTCCTTCCTGACTCTCCAAGATTTGGAAATCAGATTACTCCCTGGTCAACATCCTTCCTGTGTTTACTTATTTTGTATACATTTATTTTCTAAAAAGATGGAAACACACTTTTATTATTTTATATATTTTATTGCAGTTTTTATTTAAGTGAAAATCTCTTAATTTAAACTTTTATTTAAATTAAACAGTAGTGTATTGTTTTAATGTCTCTGTTTTGTATGCATAACGTTTCAGGAACAGTAGACAAGCCCAAAAGAATTCCTATTTGCACTCACCTAATAGGTGAGTGCAAATAGGAATTCTCTTGGGTTTTTTTCTCCTCTAACCCCCCCCCTGCCTCCATACATGTGTCTTTTTCCCGTATGCACCTCCTATCTATATGTATATATTTTATGTACATTTGGTGAGCGGCAATACTCTCTGTCTCAGAACAGTAGACAAGCCTCAAGCATTAATGGGGGGTGAACATTTTGTTTATATTTGACCGTTGGTTAAAACAAATTGGTGAGATAAACGTTCTCGCTTTTAACAATGTATGCAATTAGTGAAAAAATAGTGTTGAGCAAAAATTGTGTTGCCCATGTCACCCCCATCTTAGTCCTATCCACAGACATTTAAGAGGAGGAACACATGAATGATTCATGCTTAATATGTGGTATTGTCATTATTTTAACAATATAGGCATTTAGTGTGGCATTAGTGTTGAGCAGAAATCTTGTTGCCTATATCACACTCATCTTATTATTGTGACAAAATCCCACATTACTAATGTCAGCTCTCAAAACATGTAAATTTTATACAAGAAATAGCCCATCACAGTAACAATATTTTTTATTTACGTGAAACTATGTTTCTATGTGCCTACTCTGATTAATGTGGTAAGAAAGTAGAATATATTACACAGTGTCACAGCCTATACTTCCTATACTTGACTACTTGAAAAAATAAATGTTTAAGGTACTGTACACTGTGCTCACTCCTGTCTATGCGCATGCGTGTCTATAGAATGCATATGCAAGTCTTTGAATTTTAGCTGAGGTGTAGATTGTCTTCACTTGAACGAAAGGCTGAAAAAAACAAATGGGACCTTAGCCTCTGGCATTTCACTGTGGGTGTTTTTTTTTAATTAAAGGAACTGCCACTGGTGAACCTTAGAAGCAGGGAGTGGGGAAGGGAGGGTACTGTGTGCAGGCTTTGTCTATGCTGTATATAGTGTAAGAAAGTTGTTAGTATTGTGGTCAAATCCCAGATCACTAATGTCAGCACTCAATACATGTACTCAAGAAACAGCCCATTGAAGTTACAATGTTGTTATTTACGTGAAACTCCCAAGTATAATAATATATGTCTCTATATGAATACTCTGATTAATGTAGTTAAAAAGTTGAACATATTACACTGAGTTCCTCTGCCTTTGAATATAATGTGAAAGTAACAGAAGTTACAGTAGTAGAAAAAAGTTGAAAATGTTATTTGTGTGTAAGGATGTGTATACATATATATGCGGGTTCCGCGCTGTCACTAATAAAGGAAGCGCCATACTGTTTGTTTGCCAGTAAGGTCACTGAGTAAGAGTCAGGCTGCGCATGCGCGAGGGAAGCGCGCGAAAGGCAACCAATCTGGAGAGACTTTGGGGGTTGCACACTGAACTCTGAACTGTGGGAGAGTCAGCTGAGGCTGAGGACCAATAGGGTGCGAGACTCTGGATAGAGAGAGACAGGATGCGTGTGGGCGGTGGGAGACACGAGTGAGAGGTGAAGGAGGAAGGTGGCGGAACCTCGTGTGCGTGAGCGGAGGGTCAGTGACCCTTCCGCTTAGGTGAGAGACATTCCCCAGCCCCGAGGAGCATTACCCCTGTCATCGTAGGGTGCCGCTTTTGTAGGGACGGCCGTAGCAGTTAGGGACCTACCCCTTTAGTGCGGGTTCAGCTGCGGAGTTGCGGACGCCATCTTGGTCTGGAGAACAGACCGAACAGCATAGCAGAGTGTCGGCGCAAGGCTGGAGCAACACTGGGGACCCTGTGTGAAGTGGTGTGGTCACCGTAGTGACCGGAAGGTATCGTTAGTCAACAAGTGCACCTACACCGGTCATCAGGCGCTGATCCCGCCTCCCCCTAACTAATTGGGGGCACCAGTGTGCCAGCATACTATGCTATACAGATACTAGTTACAGGACATACTCCTTGGGAGAGTGGCAGATCCACCTGTGTACAGAACATTATTCCTAACAAGGTGTGGCTGAGCCACTGTGTGTGTGTTACGTTATGTTTTGTAGAGTATAAGGGTCTTATACGTGTCATGTATACTCTGCAAGATTCCGTTAGTTAATCTCAATAGTAAAAGGTTGCCTGTTGCACAATACCGTTATTATGTTTCTTGCTCAGGGTAGATTCTCTAATATGGGGATCCTGGGTAAGTGGAGGCGCTGCACCATGATAAGTAAGGGTATGACCCCAGGCTCCCCCACAGCGGAGGCTCAGAGCTCCTGAAGCCACAGGTATACACAACACCAGTAGTTCCTTTAAAACTGGGATTCACAAAAAGGGCTACATTTGGAGGCGCTGCTGAGAGACTTAGACCTGGGGTGCCCCCTCATTTTTTCTATATTGTGCAACCAACCCACATCATGTCGGTGCCCTCGGCGCTCGAGGTGCGCAAGTGGGCCAAGCGGCGCGGGATCCCCTTAAATCGTGCTTTCGTGCTGGGCCATGTTCCCGCCACGATCTCGTTAGGTACGGTGACCGAGCAGGTCCGTAAGCTCCCGCTCCTGGACAATGCCCAAGTACAAGACCATTTCTATGACAGCGACCAGGCCTGGCGCCGGGTCTTGTATGCCACTGAACAAGATATATGCCCCGAGGCCTTGCCCCGTATACTGCTGCTGCCCGAGGCCCTGGGGGTGCGCTGCCCCGTAGTCCAGGTGGACACCCCTGCGCCCCTGGCCACTTCCACCCCACAGAGAGAGTATACCACCGCAGTAGGTGCCGCAACTGGGGGCCCAGACTACTCCCCTGACCGTGGCCTGCAACCTCGCTGGCTAGCAGCCCTGAACCTAGGCTCCTCGTCCACCCCGCCCGGCCTGCGGTCTGGCCTCAACCGACTTAGCCTATCAAGACTGGACACTTACCCCGCAGTCGGGGATAGCTTACCAGGGGACACCTCTATCCACGCGATAGCAGCCGCTCTCCACAACACAACCCAGTCGCTCCAGTACAGGAAGCTAAAGGCCTTCTCCGGTGAGAAACCCACGCCCCAAGGGGAAGTAGGAATAGAGGACTGGTTGGATCATACCGAACAGGTGCTGCCTGAATGGACCTGCACGGACGCGGTCCGGAGACAACGCATCGTTGAGTGCTTACGGCCCCCCGCGTCCCACATGGTGCACTACTACCGGGATGACAACCCGGAGGCTGATGCAGCAGATCTCATCTACTGCCTGACAAAGGCGTACGGGGCTCCGGTGGACACTTATGCGTTGATGGCCAAATTCCATGCGTTAGCCCAGAAGGAAGTGGAAATGGTATCCGACTTCCTCAGGCGACTACACCTGGACTTATGGAATCTGGTGAGGAAGGGCGTGTTGCCAAGGATAGAAGCCAATGGACTGCGCACCACTCAGCTGTTGAGGGGGCTCCTGCCCCTACACCCTGTGTCGGTGCGGGTCAGTAGCTGCCTAACGCCCGGGCAAGCCTTATCGTTTCACGACCTAATGGATCGGGTCCAAGCGCATGAGACGGTGTTATTAGGACGTGACCTGGCCCCTGGGAAAAAGCCCCTGCCCGGGGGTAAGGAAGTCAAGAAAGTGGAACCCAAGGCCGACGTGCCCGAACCTGGGGACCCTGACCCCGAGGATGCCAGTGCACCAGTGACGCCCCGGCATCGTCCCCCGACCGGGCGAAGTTCACCAACCGGGAGAAGCGAGAGTTACATCAGCCAGATGCAGTGCTACGCATGTGGAAAGATGGGACATCTGCGTGCCCGTTGCCCCACCTTACGAAAAACGGCGTCCCGGCCCGCGTAGTCGATGCCGTGCAAGACCCTGGAGGATGGAGAGGCATCGCCGCCATCCCCAAGCAGCCGAATCGGCCCCGCCGCCATTATTCGGGTAGTTATCGAAGGCATCTACGCCGCCGCATTGCTGGACACGGGATCTCAGGTGACCATCGTATACCGGCCCTTCTACGATCAACACCTACATCGATTACCGTTACTCTCTGCGGATGCATTGCGACTGAGGGGATTGAGTCATGAGGATTACCCCATAGACGGAGTAGTAAAGGTGCAGTTAGACATCCCCCAACTGAACACTGATAAACATCATCCCATGGAAGTGGAGGCCTTAGTGTGCCCTGAACCTCAGGATCACCCCAGCGCTCCGATCATCTTGGGTACTAACGCTGACATTGTACGCGCGGTGTTCCGCCTGTATTTGCAAGAGGCGGGAGAAGCCCCGCTGTTGGCCCTAGCCACCTGCCCCGCCCTCCAAGAGGTCTGCGGCAAAATCGCGACTGAAGAAGAGCATGGGATGCTCTATAGTCAAGAGTGGGGACTGACTCAAATTCCCCCGGGGGAAGGAAGAATGATGGTCGCCGCATGTCACTACCCGGGCCGACGCCCGGAGGATCAACTCTTCTCCCTAGAAAGTGTGGCCCAGGATGAGCACCGGCTGGGCTACGAGGTGTTGGCCTCCGTCAAGAAGTGGCCTGGAAAAATCCCTGAGCGCACCTGGGTATACGTGCAGAATATCTCCCCATATCCCATGAGCATTGATCGGCGCCAGCCGCTGGGCAGAATATACCCCGTGACCCCCGAAGAGAAGGGCGTAACGGGGCGTCCCTGTAACTATGGTCATACATCCGGATCCCGGCTAGAATTCGACTTTGGGGATTCTCCGCTCCCCGAGGAATGGAGGGAAAGGCTGCGGATCGAGTTACAAAAACGCCAACATGTGTTCTCCACCAGTGATATGGATGTGGGGTGCAGCCGCAGTGCCCGCCACACCATCCGAATGAGCGATGCTACTCCCTTCCGGGAACGTTCCCGACGGCTCGCACCACGAGACGTAGACGAAGTGAGAAGGTTACTCGCCGAGATGGAGAGGGCTGGGATCGTGCAAGGATCCCGAAGTCCTTACGCATCGCCCATCGTGGTAGTCCGCAAAAAGAACGGGACCGTACGCCTATGCGTGGACTACAGAACCCTCAATACCCGCACCATTCCCGACCAATACACGCTGCCCCGAATCGAAGACCTACTGAACGCCCTGACGGGAAGTACATGGTTCAGCGTACTCGACCTCAGGTCCGGGTATTACCAGGTACCCATGGGCCAGGAGGACCAAGAAAAGACGGCCTTCATCTGCCCGTTATGGTTTTACCAGTACACTCGCATGCCGCAAGGGATCTGTGGGGCACCCGCCACGTTCCAGCGATTAATGGAAAAGACTCTCGGAGACCTGAACCCGCAAGAATGCTTAGTGTACCTGGATGACATTATAGTGTTCGGGCGAACTCTAGAAGAACACTCCGAGAGGCTAATGAAGGTACTGGATAGACTTCAGGAGGAGGGCCTCAAACTGTCTCTGGACAAATGTAAATTCTGTCGGTCCTCTGTGACGTATGTGGGCCACATCGTATCGGCCGAAGGAGTGTCCACCGACCCCGGGAAGATAGAAGCGGTAGTGAACTGGCCTAGGCCTCAGAATATGCAGGAGTTGCGGTCGTTCTTGGGATTTTGTGGCTATTACCGGCGGTTCGTGGAAGGCTACTCCAGCAAAGCCAAGCTGTTGAATGATCTTCTAAAGGTATATCCAGGAGAAACCGAGAGAAAGGGAGTCACGGCGCAGACACCCTTTGGGGAGAAATGGACCCCAGAATGTGAACAGGCCTTCCTGAACTTAAAGACTAGCCTCACTCAGGCCCCGGTCTTGGCCTATGCGGATCCGGAACGGGAATATGTCCTACATGTCGATGCTAGCCTTAGCGGTCTGGGAGCGGTATTGCATCAGAAGTATGAGACAGGGCTACGTCCGGTGGCCTATGTGAGCCGAAGCTTGACACTTAGTGAGCAGAACTATCCGGTCCATAAACTGGAATTCTTGGCCCTAAAATGGGCCGTGGTGGACAAGCTGCACGACTACCTGTATGGGGTACAGTTCGAAGTACGCACGGACAACAACCCCAGGACATATATAAATACGTCCGACAAATTGGACGCCACGGGACATCGTTGGTTAGCTGCCCTGGCCAACTATAGGTTCAACCTCAAATACAAACCCGGACCCACCAACATAGGTGCCGACGCCCTGTCTCGTCGACCTGGCCTTCAATCTACCCCTGATGAGGAAGTATGGGAAGAAATACCGGGTCCCGGGATTCGTGCTCTCTGCTCCGTGGCTGCAGTAGTCGACAATCAGGTAGCATTCTCGGAATTACGGGTTGCTGACTCTTTGGGATGCCACTCGCGAGCCATTCCTCGGGCCTATCAAGGTCGAGAAGGGATGAATATCACGGAAGATAATATCATCTCATGGAGGGATCTAGTGCATTACCAAACTCAAGACCCCATAGTGGAGATGGCCGTCAAGCGGTACAACAAGATAATCCTTCTATACTGAAGCAAGCCCCCAAAAACTTGGTGAAACTCCTGTTGAACGAGTTTGGGAAGTTCGAAATGGACAATTGTTTGTTATATCGGGTGATACCATATCATAACCATCCCAATCGGCGTCAGCTGTTTCTACCGGAACCCTTGAGGACCCTAGTCCTTCGGGCCCTTCACGATGACCATGGCCATCTGGGCATTGATAAGACATTTGGGCTGCTACAGGATAGGTTTTACTGGCCTAGAATGAGGGAGTCCGTGGAGCAGCATTGTCGAAGGTGTAACCGCTGCTTACAAAGGAAGACACTGCCCACCAGGGCGGCTCCCATGGCACACTTGAAAAGTTCGGGCCCCATGGATCTGTTGTGTATGGACTTTCTCTGTATTGAGCCCGACAGTCGGGGCATTAGTAATGTTCTCGTGATCACTGACCACTACACCAGGTACGCCCAAGCGTTCCCTACGAAAGATCAGAAGGCCGTGACGGTGGCCCGAGTCCTGTGGGAGAAGTATTTCATTCATTATGGATTACCAAATCGTCTTCACTCTGATCAGGGCAGGGACTTTGAGAGCACACTGATAAAGGAATTGCTCACACTACTGAACATTGCCAAGTCACGGACTACCCCGTACCACCCCGAAGGGGATGCGTTGCCCGAACGGTTCAATCGCACCTTGTTAGATATGTTAGGGACTCTGACAAGCCCACAAAAGACGGAGTGTAGTAAGCACATCGAAGCGTTGGTGCATGCGTATAATTGTACCCGACATGAGTCCACCGGGTACACCCCGTACTTTTTGATGTTCGGAAGAGAAGCCCGGTTACCGGTGGATGTGCGACTGCGGATATCTACCGATGGGGTATCCAACAGGACGCATTTTCGATATGTACAGCGACTAAGGGACAGTTTGCAGCAGGCTTATAAATTGGCTGAACGAACGGCAGCACAATTGAATGCGGGAAATAAAAGACGCTACGATCACAGAGTACGTCACAAGGAGATTCACCCAGGGGACGCGGTCCTCTTACGCAACTTAGGTGTTCCTGGGAAACATAAATTGGCGGACCGGTGGCGGGAAGGTGTGTACGAGGTGGAGTCACAAATGCCTGGCCTTCCTGTGTATCGGATCAAGGACTCCGAAGGCCGCGTAAAAGTGTGGCATAGGAATCATCTAATTCCCATACCTCAAGTAGGGAACAATGAGTTGGAATTACCCGCTACGCCAATAGATGGAGAAGTTGAAAACCCAGAGGATGGCCTAGAGACTGTAAAAATTGCCACCTCTGAGGATCCGATGGAAGGAACCTCTCAAAGGGGCCTTCCGGCCGCGGGGGCATCTCCCGAAGGAGCTACGGGTAAAGAGCCTCTTGGCCCGAACATTGACAATCTGACTCCAGTGAGTCAGTCCCTAGATCCACAAAGCCCATGTTTCACACCCCAAAGAGACTTTAATAATGCTGAAAACCCCTCAAGGGTAGAGATGGAAATACCAGTTGAGACTGGATACTCTGCAGAGGAAGCAGAGGAGAATCAACCTCGGCGAAGTCAAAGAATCAGTCAGCCTCCCATGCAAATGGCATATGATCAATTTGAGGCACCCCATTATGAGGCTCAGCAGTGGGCTCGGCATAGAATGCAAGCTATGGTGGTACTGTTCAATGAAATGTGTAACCTAATCTAGGGAAGAGAGGGCTGTGTAAATAAGTCATATATATGTTGTTTAGGTAGTCCAGCGGGGACGTTGGATTCTGGAGAGGGGAGAATGTAAGGATGTGTATACATATATATGCGGGTTCCGCGCTGTCACTAATAAAGGAAGCGCCATACTGTTTGTTTGCCAGTAAGGTCACTGAGTAAGAGTCAGGCTGCGCATGCGCGAGGATAGCGCGCGAAAGGCAACCAATCTGGAGAGACTTTGGGGGTTGCACACTGAACTCTGAACTGTGGGAGAGTCAGCTGAGGCTGAGGACCAATAGGGTGCGAGACTCTGGATAGAGAGAGACAGGATGCGTGTGGGCGGTGGGAGACACGAGTGAGAGGTGAAGGAGGAAGGTGGCGGAACCTCGTGTGCGTGAGCGGAGGGTCAGTGACCCTTCCGCTTAGGTGAGAGACATTCCCCAGCCCCGAGGAGCATTACCCCTGTCATCGTAGGGTGCCGCTTTTGTAGGGACGGCCGTAGCAGTTAGGGACCTACCCCTTTAGTGCGGGTTCAGCTGCGGAGTTGCGGACGCCATCTTGGTCTGGAGAACAGACCGCACAGCATAGCAGAGTGTCGGCGCAAGGCTGGAGCAACACTGGTGACCCTGTGTGAAGTGGTGTGGTCACCGTAGTGACCGGAAGGTATCGTTAGTCAACAAGTGCACCTACACCGGTCATCAGGCGCTGATCCCGCCTCCCACTAACTAATTGGGGGCACCAGTGTGCCAGCATACTATGCTATACATATACTAGTTACAGGACATACTCCTTGGGAGAGTGGCAGAGCCACCTGTGTACAGAACATTATTCCTAACAAGGTGTGGCTGAGCCACTGTGTGTGTGTTACGTTATGTTTTGTAGAGTATAAGGGTCTTATACGTGTCATGTATACTCTGCAAGATTCCGTTAGTTAATCTCAATAGTAAAAGGTTGCCTGTTGCACAATACCGTTATTATGTTTCTTGCTCAGGGTAGATTCTCTAATATGGGGATCCTGGGTAAGTGGAGGCGCTGCACCATGATAAGTAAGGGTATGACCCCAGGCTCCCCCACAGCGGAGGCTCAGAGCTCCTGAAGCCACAGGTATACACAACACCAGTAGTTCCTTTAAAACTGGGATTCACAAAAAGGGCTACATGTGTAAAATTGAACTTGGAGATAAAAAACAAAGACTTCAATCAACATGTTCTTCTTCTTTTGGCTGTCTCTTGTGCAGTTGTATTCTGTAAAATAATTGTGAAATTGTCACATATGTACATTCATGTGGCATGCTTATGAATGTACTGTAGGCCTCACATTAAATTGTTTCCACTCTCTCTTCCTATTAGAGTATATGCTGTATTGAACAGGACCCTCCTTATGTACTGTATGTTAATGTGTGCATTTTATTATAAATTATCATAGACATTGCAGTACAGAATGTGTTTATACTTTTGTAGCCTATAATAGCAATATAGGAAGCGCTCTAACAAAATAAAGGTCCAAACTTTTAGAAGGAATTTGTTATTGTACAGCTTGAAAAGTCGAAATTGTTCCCAATTCCCAGCAGTAATAAAATGTTCAAGGTTTTCAGCGCTCCTCGTTGAAAGGGAAGATAAGAGAAAAAATAGAATAGTGAAGTATGTTCACAACATGCAAATCACATGTAGAAATGGAGAGATATGCACTTACATTGTAGTACCTGTACCAGGCATATAAAGGCATCTTTGAAGGTTTTTCATCTCCGTGCAGCCGTAAGAGATTCAAGAGGGACTTCTTTTTAAAGGCTCCGCTTTATATAAAATCAGGTATAAATTTACACAAACAGTGTAAAAAACACAGGGACAGACCAGTCCATGTTTCCGTTGCTTTCTCCAGTTTCTGCGACATCCACCGCCGATCCAGTCGGTGTTCTACGTCACTTTCAGGAGGACCAGTTTCGCTGTGACACCAAAAACCGGAAGTGACATAGAACGCCGACTGGATCGGCGGTGGATGTCGCAGAAACCGGAGAAAGCAACGGAAGCACACAAACTGGTCTGTCCCTGTGTTTTTTACACTGTTTGTATGTAAATTTATACCTGATTTTATATAAAGCGGAGCCTTTAAAAAGAAGTCCCTCTTGAATCTGTTACGGCTGTGCGGAGGTGAAAAAACTTGTAATATACCTTTATATGCCTGGTACAGGCACTACAATGTAAGTGCATATCTCACCATTGCTACATGTGATTTGCATGTTGTGAACATACTTCACTATTGTATTTTTTCTCTTTTTCTCTTATCTTCCCTTTCAACGAGGAGCGCTGAAAACCTTGAACACTTTTGTTGCCTAACCTCCGGACACTATTTTTTTCTTTTTGTCCCTAACAGTATAAGTCCTGCTAGGGCCAGGGCCTGGAAGGGTTAATTCCTCTGAGGGCATAGTTGTTATTGCAGCCTTGGATGCAGTAAGTGTATCCAAGGGCGGGCCTAGCAACAGCCAGGGAGTATCAGCCTAGGGGAGGTACTGGCTGGGTCACATACCTGTTGTGATGACCTGTCAGTATTAGACCTGTTCTGTTAGTGCAGGGTTACAAGCCCAACCCCAGGGTATATAAACTGCCCAAATTGGGTGTGTTTATTTCCTCACTCTGTGGAGTGGGCAACAACTTTCCTGCTCCCATAAGGGGATGCAGGAGGAGCACCATGCAGGAGGAACTTTTATGGACCTCAAGCCTGGAAGTGACCTTCTGAAGTGGAATCAAGAAAAGATCTTAACCAATGCAATAAATACAATGGAACCATATGCAAGTGTGATTCATTGTTTTGGGCTAAAGAAAGGTGTCAGTCTGGGACATCCTACTATCCCAGGAACCTCGCTGCTTGGAGGCGCTGCAACCATGGAACAAAGGTACCCTGTAAACTTTTCCAGATGATCCCCACACCATCGCGGAAGTGCTCAGCCCTCCTGTTATCTCACAGGTATGCACCATCATACATCAAAGACGCTAGTAGCAGACCAGATCTCACTTAGGGTGGGGGTAAAAGGGCTTCACTTTATAAATGCATAATAATAATAATAATAATAATAATAATACAAATAATTATAACATTTTGAATGAAACAAAATTGCCATAAAGTATCTAGCACCCTAACACACCCACTCATTAGGTGATAGACAGGGAACCGTACCGTTGGGGGAATGTGAACTGTTAGTTCATTGTTATTGTTGAATAAAACATGATATATATTTTTTAAAGTCATGGCGCCCTGATCTTTCTCCTACCTCAGGCTATACCCTATAGCATTGACATACAGTACAGTATGTTGTTGCATACCAGTGCCCCTACTGTACCTAGTTTATCCATTACCCATTAACCTGCATGGTTAGTGAACCCATACAGTGATCCTGTCCATCTATACCTACATCAGAGACTGCCCCTGATCCTTCTGTCTTAATAGTGACGAATCCCAGTGAAGAACATTTGAAGAGACTTAAGATACTTGGGGGACACGTGAACAGGCTCAAATTATACCATACATTTTAGGCTAAAGTTGTTAAACTCCCGGCATTAATGAAACCCCTAGTCTCTGATTGGTTAACATTCCAGGCATTATTCAATCAGTAATGGCCTGGAATTTTTGGCACCCTGACAAATTTTTCAGCTAATCAGCTTTGTGTTCTCATGCAAATAGTATGAGAGCAGCTCTCAGAAAGGGGAGGTGATTTGACAAGAGGCACCAGCAAGGCACTGACTAATCCCCCACCCTGCCCGCAGAGAGCTCAGCACAGGAGAGTGAGGAGAAAGGTGTGTGTGTGTCTGGATGCAGACTGTGTGTTTTGTGGTCTAGATGGGGACAGCAGTCTGTTTTGTTGGTGTGTTTCTGCAGTGTGTTTTGTGGGTGTAGAGGGGGGCAACAGAGTCTTTTTTGCTGGTGTGTGTGTCTAAAATGTGTCTTTTGTGGGTGTAGAGGGAGCAGCTGCAGTGTGTAGTTTGTGGGTTTAGAAGGTGGAGGAGGGCTGTAGAGTGTGCTTTGTTGATGTACAGCCACGCCCCCTTTTATTCTCCAACAACATCGCATTTTTCCGGGATTTTTTTTCGAATGCCACGCACTTCACCGTGTTCATGCCGCATTCTGACCGCAATCATACCGCATTCATGTTGCATTCACAGCAGCGGTTGATGCGTGGTTGATGTGTTTATTGATAATGGTTCGGATTTAATTGGTTGCAATTTTTCGCGTATCCGACAGATGGCAGATATTCATGAATTGTAATGCGCATGAAGGAAGAGGTTACAATAATGTATCAATTTAGGCTTTCCATATTAAAGAAAGACAAGCACCAGTTTCTGTTCTGGTTATTGTCCAGAGTCCCACCATGAGTGTACAAGTGCAGCCCGTGTTCCAAAAACCCGACAGAACGTACGCTTATTTAATATGAGCCGCGATTAATGCAACAGATGATAAGATGGTACCAGTTGTTAAAATGTATCAGTATTTTATCGAAAAGATGACTTTTACAAATTTTCGCCAGATCCTCATGTGTGGAAACGTGCAATAAGGAAAACGTTATGTAGCGATCCAAGTTTTTTTCGTATTGATCCTGATTTTATTGGAGGGTATTGGTGTGTATCACCGGGTTTTTCCCATATCTATGATCATGCAGACGGCAAAAGGCGAAAGGTTGTGTTAAAACCGAGTAAGAAATGTCAGTCACTGGCAAGCAATGCGCCAGCACCAGCTTCCAATAACGGTCTGACCGTCAGTGACAACCCTTGCTGTCTGTCCACGCACGGATACCTGCAGCCTGAGCCAGATTTCGCGTATTGTTTCGAGCAAGCTTGCATGTACCTAAGCGATTTCCAGCCTCATCAGCTGACTACAGGTGTAGTAGTCCCGCTGTCACCTGTCAACGACGTGTATGATCAAGAAAACGGGTCTTTCAGTGGCCCAGCGCCAGCTGATTGGGAAATTCAATGGTGAGTAATGTTGCCGTATTTTATTCTGTTTTTTTTATTTTGAAAATATTAATATCGGTGCGATTCAAAAGTCAAGCGATTCTCCTGTAAGCAATATCATTGGCTGAGCGGCTTCTACAGTAGATACTGCACAATTGGTGAAAAGCTAGGCGCAAGCACATTGGAACCTTCTTGAAACGCATACTGTATGCGTGTCATCACATCGACGGTTGGCGCATGTGAACAGGAGACGCCCCCCGAGAAAATTATTGGTGGGGCTGACTGTGGGAACTTCTTTAGGGGACTGACCATTACAGTAAAACTTATATTTTTGTTTTTCCTCAGAAAAGAAAACTTTGTCATCTCATGCGGAAAACGGCAAATGGAGGGATTTTGATGGATAATATCACTTTGTGTAACAATGCCTGCACATTGCAGAATCGGATTTAAAATAACACGTACCGGAGTCTACAGTTTAGTGGCCGTTGTTATTGATCAGGATAGAATACCTGAAACAGTATGTTGATGTTTTCAGACCGTTCTGTATACAATACTTTTTTATATATACTGTATAATAAACCCGAGAAAATAAAAAGTATGCATTTATTCTACATGTATTCCAGTGCATATGTGTATTCTATACCCGCACAGCATGTATTGTTTTAATACTCTTGTGATGTACAGAACTGAGCATGCCTACAGTATACAGTACAGTATGCCTGGACAGTACTGTACATTCTAGAAACACTGTATTTTGTTACAGTATAAAAGGAGACAATGGAACAATTTAAAACAAATCAACATTTACTTTTATTGGTGGAGTAAGTACAAGAACATTTATTTACAAATACTGTACAATGTAAAAACATTTTAAGTGTACAGCAATTCAAAACATCATCAGGTGTAAGGTTTACTGCTAGTGAAAACATTTATGTACAGAAAGTCAAAACATGTACAGTACAGGACAACAGTATGGTGTTATTAAAAAAAAAAATTGTTCATAAAATATACAAAATGCAACATCTCCTTTATTAAAGTACAGCAAGTCAAAACATTTACAGTAGGATGGTGTACAGAACAGTCAGTCAGGCTTGCACAACTCCAGTCCTCGAGGGCCGCAAACAGGCCCGGTTTTCAAGATAACCTTGAAAATCGGGCCTGTTTGCGGCCCTCGTGGACTGGAATTTTGCAGGTCCTGTGTGTACAGTAAGTAAAAACATTTATTTATTAATACAATTTAAAATACGCAACAGTCAAAACAGTCAAAACATTTACAAAAACATTTACAAAAAATAAACAACAGTGGAACAGTCACGCAAATGCGATACCAACCAGATTGTCCTTCCAGGGCCGATACCTTGTATGGCGCAAAATGTCATTAATGGAGTCTCGAACGCTTTTCATTAAAGGATCTGTCATTGAAAAATAGCGCCGCAATTACTCCACAATAGTCCTTCTTAAATTTTCAGGGAGCGCCCTTTTTTCGCGATTTCCTTCATTGTTCACTTTGTAGGCCCACTCGCAGTACACCAAGTAGGACACATGGTGCTTAAAAATTAACAAGGCATACTTGTGGGGTAAACCAGCACTCATCACCCTATACTTCTCCCTGAGTGCCGGATGCAGCTCGCGCAGGATGATGTCGGGCACCGTATCGATGCAAGCGTATGTAGGTTGGGTTCTGGGAGCGGGTTTTTTCTGTGAGCAGGTGTGCTTGTGGCGGCGGGCGAGAGTAGGTTGTCTGGGAGGAAGCTTTCCTCCTGTCTTGGTCGCCGTGTTGTCTCCTCGCGTGGTCTTGACAGGGTTGTCATGTTATCCTCCTCCTTAACGGCATACATGTACAAAAAATCTTTTGGTGGAGGGGGTGCACTTGGTGTTGGAAGGTGGTCGAAGATCCCATTCATCAGATCCATGCCATCCACCTGCTCCGGCGTCGGGGATACAGGGGCATGAACACCGAGTAAATTATGTATCCCCGCTATGTCAGTCTCTATCTTCTCCATCCGTCGATCCATCTTCTGCATCCGTTGATCCATATTTAGCATGTTCTCCAGAAGCAGATCTATCTTTACCAGCACAGTAGAGTTCCCAGCGATATCCACACTTAACCCATATAGCATGCGGTCTAAAGTGCTGGTTCTTTTGCATGGCGTGCTATGGACATCTGGATGGATGGGTGCTACGGAGGATGAGATGGGGGTTCCATGGAGAGAAGCGGCAGCTTCGTCAAAGAAGGATGGAGGAAGTGACCTGTGGATTTCCGGGAGAGGAGAAGCGGCAGCGTCGTCGAAGAGGGATGGAGAAAGCGACCTGTGGATTTCCGGATGAGAGCGTAATGGAGAAAGTGCCCCGTGGATTTCAGGGACACCAGCGGCAGCGGTGGCGAAGAGCAGCGGAGAAGATGGGCTATGGGTTTCAGGGAGAGCGGCGGCAGCGTGGTGGACGAGTAGTGGAGAAGATGGGCTGTAGATTTCCGGGAGAGCGGCGGCAGAGTCGTCGAAGCGTGATTGAGGAAGCGGCATGCGGGTTCGATGGGTTGGCTGCCATTTGTTTTGCGTTGAGTGTACATCACCGTATTTCTTCATGACATAATAAGGCTTACGTTTTTTAAAACCCTTAGCCTTTGGGGTCAGCAGAAGGTTTTCTTTATTAGCCGTAGCCTGTCGCTTTGGCCTTGGCTTGGAAACAGCTGCCGCCTATCGCTTTTTCTGTGTGACAGGCATGGCAGAGGTGAGTGGCTTCCTGCATCCTTAGAATCGGGGTTATCCATGGAAGCAGATGGCACAATGCAGTATCTGGACAAGGGCAAGTTCAGATAAAGATCATCGAGTGGGAGGCTATGCAAAGTGTGTAACCTTTTATGCATGGCGACGAGGTACAGGTGTTAAAAGTGGGCGTACTCTAATCTGAGTCATTAACGTATAAATACACCATCCATTTTGTGGATTCACTGCACATTGAATACACATCGACTAAACAACGAATATACATTCTTGTGTTTGTATTTCTTTCTACTCGCAGCAATGGGATATAGAGAGAGAAAGGGGGAGCATAGGTTGAAGAATTTGGGGTGTCTGGAGTATCTAATTAGATATTTGTGGGTGTGTTTGAAAGATATAATAAATCACTTACACGGCCTTGTGAGTAAGTAAGTGATTTATTATATCTTTCAAACACACCCACAAATATCTAATTAGATACTCCAGACACCCCAAATTCTTCAACCTATGCTCCCCCTTTCTCTCTCTATATCCCTGTACTAATAAGGATCCTGGATAAGGACCCTATTGGGGTCTGAGCCATAGGACAAGAAGACGAACCAGAGGGGACCTTTGTTTATAAGGTTGTAAATTCCATTGTTACATTGACCCTGTTCTTAAGAACTTAATCAGGGAGCGCCCGGGCTTTTCTTTGTTTCATACTCGCAGCAATGCCTCTTAAAAAGATTTCAAAGGATCTCAGCATGAGAATTAAGGAGATGTACATGAGTGGACACCGAATTGCAGATATCCAACGCTGGTTAGCTGCTTCTGGCCTCGTCTGCTATCATGCATATGGAAAAACCAGACAACGCACGAAGACACCAACGGTAACTAACGCGTAAGTATATTAATATAACTATATACAGTAATACAATAATATATAATATATTGCTGCATATTAATAGAAATATATATTGTGTAGATCTCTCTAATTTTATAGTTATTTAGGTATATTTATATAACTACAGTATATATATTGTTTATATTGCTGCATATTAATAGAACTATATATTGTGTAGATCTCTCTAATTTTATAGTTATTTCGGTATACAGTGGCGACCAACTTTATTCGAACTCGGCTAGCTCCGCGAATTTCGGAATATCCCGGTGATGTGTGGTTTTGTATCGTTTTCGCCCGGGATGTATTGCGTTATTTTCGCGGATGTGATTTAAACATTTTATTCCCACTGTCTGCAATACTGCAATGCCGTGTAAAAACACATGGGGGCGTTTGCGAGCTGTTGTCTTTGAAGTCTAATACCTTCGCGGTTCAACACAGTCTGTGCGTGCGTGCGCAGTAATAGTAAAATTTCATATTTAATTTATTTTAAAGTACAGTACTGTACATGCTCGGACCCTGTTGGGGTGAAGTGAGGGGGTTCCTAACATCTGGGGGCACAATAAATTTTATTTCTAGGTGCCCTAGAACAGAATTTCCAACCCAATTGGCCGTGAACTTGACCAAAGCCCTAAGTAGTTCCCACGCCAATTGCGCGAATATAATTTAAAATAACCTGTTCTGTGGGTCTGAGCGGGTTGAAATTCGCCTGGCCCTTATGCGGAAGGTCCCTTGCCACAGTGGCAAAATATCAGCCTTGCACGACCCCCGGAACCGGAGGTACCAAAAGACAGTTTAAAAGCACATTACCAAAGTGGCTTTTTTTCTGCCATGCAAGTCAATGGCAGAAACCTGAACTTTAACATTAACCTGACTTCGTTCTGTTGCCACGAGAGGGTCGCAATTTGCCATGCAATCCTGCCGCAACTAGGACTACATGGTGACCGAATCTGAGCCCTCTAGGTTGAACAGAACCGGAGTTATGGGTTCCAGGTTTCTGCTCATTCTGATTTAGCCGGTTCAAAGCTTTCTCCGCCATTACGCTCAATGTTAGGACCCTCCTCGCCGGCGTGACCCTTTCTCGCCGCCAGTACTGCTCGGACACTCTTGTGGTCAAGTGAGGGGGATCCTAACATCTAGGGGCAAAATGAATTTTTTGTTAAGTTTTATACTGTCGCGGCCAAGTTTATTCTTACCTTTGCCCGGTCTCGGCCGCAACAGAAACCGGGCGCGCGCCGCATTCTCCCGCACATGCGCCAGAGCCTCGGAGGATCGGTCCTCTGATCGGGGCTTCCCCCTTCCCTCTCCGAGTCCGCCGGGTCCCCCGGAGCCCCCCACCGCCATCCCCCACATCGCGGGACACCAGGGTGTCCTTGGGGAGCCCTGGGCATGCGCGCCATGCGCGCATGCTCCCGATGAAGCGTGACCATGCATCGATGACGCGCGGCATGCCGAGGGAAATAAATCCACGGGTCACTGTCTCCTCTGCTCTTAGACGACTCTGCTTCTCGCCCGGAAATCCAAAGGTCACTTTCTCCATCCCTCTTCGACGACGCTGCCGCTTCTCCTCTACCGGGTATCCACAGGTCACCTCCTCCACTCTCCATCGATGCCGCTTCTCTCCATGGAACCCCCATCTCATCCTCCGTTGCACCCATCCCCCCAGATGTCCACACACCATGTACAAGAAGCAGCTCGTTAGACCGGATGCTGAATGGGATAAGTGTGGATCTCCCCGGGAATTCTCTTGTACTGGCAAAGATAGATGTGCTTCTGGAGACAATGCTAAATGTGGAGCAACGGGTGCTACAAATGGAACAACGGATGGATCGACGGATGGAGAAGATAGAGGCTGAGATAGCGGGCATACATTATTTGCTCCGTGCTAATGCCCCTGTTTCCCCGCCCCCGGAGCAGGGGGGTGACATGGATGTGATGAATGGGACCTTCGACCCCCTTCCATCAGCAAGCGCACCCCCTCCACCAGAAGATGTAGTGTACATGTATGCCGTTGAGGAGGACATGACAACCCCGTCAAGACCACGCCAGGAGACAACACGGTGACCAAACCGGAGGAAAGCTTCCTCCCAGACAACCTACCATCGCCCGTCGCCTCAAGCACACCCGTTCCCAAAAGACCTACACACGCTCGCATCGAAACGGTGCCCGACATCACCCTGTGCGATCTGCCACCGGCGCTCAGGGAGAATTATAGGGTGAGGAGTGCTGGGGTACCCCACAAGTATGCCTTGATCATTTTTAAGCACCATGTTCCCTACTCGTTGTACTGCGACTGGGCCTTCAAAGTGAACTACGACGGAAATCGCGTCAAAAAGACCCTTCCTCTCAATTTAAGGAAAAACATTGTGGAAGAAATGCGGCGCTTTTATACAGTTACAGATCTTGTAATGAAAGGCGTTAGAGACTGCATTAATGGCGTTTTGCGCCATGCAAGGAATCGGCCATGGACGGACAATGTGGAGGACTTTGAGTGAGACCATACTGTTGTGCTGAACTGTATTGTACTGTACATGTTTTGCCCTACTGTTACTTAAAATGCTTCAACATTGTATTTGTAAATAAATGTTTTTGAACTTACTGCACCAATAAAAGAACATGTTGATTTGTCTTACTGTACTGTGCATTGTTTCCATTTGCTCCTTTGATAGTACTGCAAGCTCGGCAACATTGTAATAAAAGAACAATGAGCGCGCAATTGGCGTAGGAACTAGGGCAATTCGCGTGGGAACTAGGTCAATTGGCGTGGGAACTTCTGTTCTAAGGCACCTAGAAATAAAATTCATTTTGCCCCTAGATGTTAGGAACCCTCTCACTTGACCCCAACAGGGTCCGAGCAGTACTGGTGGCGAGAAAGGGTCACGCCAGCGAGGAGGGTCCTACCATTGAGCATAATGGCGGAGAAAACTTTGAACCGGCTAAGTCAGAATGAGCAGAAACCTGGAAACCATAACTCCGGTTCTGTTCAACCTAGAGGGCTCAGATTCGGTCACCATGTAGTCCTAGTTGCGGCAGGATTGCATGGCAAATTGCGACCCTCTCGTGGCAGCAGAACGAAGTCAGGTTAATGTTAAAGTTCAGGTTTCTGCCATTGACTTGCATGGCAGAAAAAAAGCCACTTTGGTAATGTGCTTTTAAACTGTCTTTTGGTACCTCCGGTTCCGGGAGTCATGCAAGGCTGATATTTTGCCACTGTGGCAAGGGTCCTTCCGCATGAGGGCCAGGCGAATTTCAACCTGCTCAGACCCACAGAACGGGTTATTTAAAATAATATTTAATATTTATATATGTTTATTTTAAAGATATTAAAGAATGTACTGTATTGTATTTAAAACATGTGACTGTAAACCATACTGACTGACAAATGTTTTCACACCCTGATGCAATATCAGTGTACTCTCAATTCTCACAGTGCTGTGCACATCAGATTTACATTTCCAATTCGAGAGTGGATTTTCCAAAGCGTTACCGTTAACAAAACAGGCCTCTAAGGGTTGGGGGAGGGGGGTGGTGTGATTAGACGCAGGCGTACTGAGTGTTTGTAGCTCGGCTATGGGCGGATTATGAACACAATGGCAATATGCAGAAGGTTAACGACCCAGTGGAGAGAGGCGGATGGTAGGCTAGGGTGAATCAGCCGATTGACGCTTGGCTAGGGAGGGATTAAAAACTCTTGGGGTGTGTGGCTGAAATAGTTAACAGCAGTGTCATTTCAAAAGGCAGTTCATCATAATAATTTGATGAATAAACCCCCAAAGACAACCCCCAAATACATTACTTATAAGCAAGTCACTTTTACTCCCTTTGCCCCATGCACCAAAAATGTTTTGTGGCAGAAGAATTTAATAAAGGCTGCAGTATATATTATTGTGTATTGATGGTTAGAATTGCTGTGCACTTTAAATGTTACAACATTGTACAGTATTTGTAAATAAATGTTTTTGTACTGACTCCACCAATAAAAGAGCATTTTGAATTGCCTCACATTGTTTCCATTTGCTCCTTTGACAGTGTAACAAATGTAGAGGCTTGCTGCACTGTTTTTTTACTGCCTGACCGCAAAGCCGCAAGCTCGGCAACATTGTAAAAAAAGAGCAACGAGAGCGCAATTGGCGTAGGAACTAGGGCAATTGGCATGGGAACTATGTCAATTGGCGTTGGAACTTCTGTTCTAGGGCACCTAGAGATAAAATTCATTTGCCCCTAGATGTTAGGAACCCCCTCACTTCACCCCAACAGGGTCTGAGCAGTACTGGCGGTGAGAAAGGGTCACGCCGGTGAGGAGGGTCCTACCATTGAGCGTAATGGCGGAGAAATCTTTGAACCGGCTAAGTCAGAATGAGCAGAAACCTGGAACACATAACTCCGGTTCTGTTCGACCTAGAGGGCTCAGATTCGGTCACCATGTAGTCCTAGTTGCGGCAGGATTGCATGGCAAATTGCGACCCTCTCGTGGCAACAGAACGGAGTCAGGGTGATGTTAAAGTTCAGGTTTCTGCCATTGACTTGCATGGCAGAAAAAAAGCCACTTTGGTAATGTGCTTTTAAACTGTCTTTTGGTACCTCCGGTTCCGGGGGTCGTGCAAGGCTGATATTTTGCCATTGTGGCAAGGGTCCTCCCGCATGAGGGCCAGGCGAATTTCAACCCGCTCAGACCCAGAGAACGGGTTATTTTATATTATATTCGCGCAATTGGCGTGGGAACTACTTAGGGCCTCGGTCAAGTTCACGGACAATTGGCGTGGGAACTTTTGTTCTAGGGCACCTAGAGATAAATATATTTTTGCCCATTGATGTTAGGCACTGTATACCACTGTACAGTATACTGTAGAAGGCACATAATGAAACGATACTGAATATGTAGAATAAATGCATAGATTTATTTATTCGGGTTTATTACACAGTATACTGTACGGCCGGAAAACATCAGCATACAGTACAGTACAATATTATCCATCGAAATCCCCCCATTAGCCGTTTTCTTTTCTGAGGAAAAACAAAAAGAAAAGTTTTAATGTACAGTTATGGTCAGCCCCCTACATTAAAGAAGTACCCAGCCAGTCCCACCAAAATAATACGGCAACTCACCATAGAATTTCCCATTCAGCTGGCGCCGGCGCCGGCGCCGGTCCACTGCCAGTCCAGCTTTCTTGATCATCCATTTCGATAGTTTGCAGCGGGACTAGTCCACCTGTAGTCAGCAGGTGAGGCTGGAAATCGCTTAGGTACATGCAAGCTTCATCAAAACTGCACGCCAAATCCAGCTCAGCCTCAGGCTCAGGCTCAGGGTTATCACTGACAGTGGGACCGTCATTGGAAGCCGTTGCTGGTGCTGGTGCATTGCTTGGCAGCGACTGTCGCTTCGTAGTTGGTTTTAACATGATCCTTCGCCTTTTGCCGCCTCCATGATCATAGATACGGGAAAAATCCGGTGATACACACCAATACCCTCCAACAAATTGGGGCTCAATACGGTGAAAACAGGGGTCGCTACATAACCTTTTCCTTACTGCACGCTTCCACGTATGAGGAGTTGGCGAAAATTTGTAAAAGTCATAGTTTTCGATAAAATACTGATAAATTTGACCAACTGTTGCCATCTTATCATCTGTTGCATTAATCGCGGCACATATCAAATACGCGTAACTTCTGTCAGGTTTTTGGAAAGCGGGCTGCACTTGAACACTCATGGCGGGTAGGTCTCTGGAGAATACTATAACTGAAACTGGTCTTTGTCTTTCTTTAATACTGTATGTATCAAAAGCCTAAATTGATACATTTTTGCAACCTCTTCCTTCAGTCTCAAGGCCAAGGCCAAGTTACAATAGCACACTGTGGTACAGTATCTTTTTTAAACGAAACACCTGCAAGCCGACACATTACTGATTCGGCGCATTAAAATTCATGAATTTCTGCCATCTGGCGGACACGCGAAGCATTGCAGCCTATTTAAATCCGAACCATTATCAATAAACCCATCAACCGCGCGTCAGCCTGGCATGACCCCTGGCTGGGAACGGAAAACGAGTGCAGCATGCTCCAGGTGAACAGCGTGGCATTTCAGGAACAAGCCAGGTAAAAGCCGGTGATTTGTTAGAATAAAAGCTGCCGCAGCAGTATTTATATAACTATAGTATATATATTGTTTATATTGCTGCATATTAATAGAACTATATATTGTGTAGATCTCTCTAATTTTATTGTTATTTCGGTATATTTATATCACTACAGTATACAGTACATATTGTTTATATTGCTGCATATTAATAGAACTATATATTGTTTAGAGCTCTCTAATTTTATACTATTTTTACTGCAAATGATGTGCTGTGCTTGTGGCCTACTGTGCTGTAACTTACCGGATTGTTGTTTTTCTGTACATTATAGGGAGACAACTCTTCTGGTCGACAAAATAAGTGAAGAGAATGATGAGAAGAGTGCATTAAGGGTCAAATACACGCTACAGCAAAGTGTACAGTATCTAAACTGCAGTCATGGTGTACACAAAACCTCTCTTCTCTCAATGAACTACTGTACTGTACACAGAATGAGGAAGAAGATAAAGACGGGAAAAATTATATTACTATATATATATATTATTATTATATATTATTAATTAATATTATTATCAATGTGCATTATTCATGATTATCCACCGTCCCTCAATTTCCATCTGACAGAAGAACTTAATAAAGACTGCATTTTGTATTATTCATGATTATTTTTATATTTGTTTTTTTGTTCCTGATAAAATAAAATAAATATTTATTTACCTTCATGATAATCATAATCATTGAAAACAACCCCCCCCCCACCTACACCAAAGAAAAAGAAAGAATGACAAAAAGTGGTAATTTACTGCATCAACAACATGATTCAGATGTTCAATTCTCACAATGCTGTGCAAATCAGATTTACATATCAAATTCGAGAAGGGATTTTCAAAAGCGTTATCGTAAACAAAGCCTCAAAGGTTGGGGGGGGGGGGGGTGGTTGAGTCATGAGCAGTAATCATCAACTAGCTCCCATCCCAAACAGGATTACACATAGGCGCAGCAGAGGTGATGCTCGGTTAGGGACGGATTAAAAACACAATGGCAAGCTTCAGAAACTAAATTACTCTGTAGAGGTGTCTGTCGATAAGAGTTTCAAATCCTTGAGCGAGCCTTGTGTGTGCGTGGGGGAGGGGGGCACAGGCTACAGCAGCATGAAGGATTAGCTGTACTGCAATTGAAAGAAATGACATAATTTCAAAAGGCAGGTCATCATAATAATTTGATCCCTATACCCCCAAATACAGTACATAAAAAGAACACAAATCAACCATGTGCAGTCAAACACATAGGGTCTCAGTCAAAAGCTATAGCACAGATTGAATATCGTAATATCAAGTTGGTCTTGGCAGGTTTGTGGGGAAAATAAAAATAAAAAAAGAGGAGAAAAAAAAATATATTTTTTTGGGGTCACTCACTCTTGAATTTCGCAAGCAAGCAGTGGTGAATTTACAGGCGCATCAAGCAGGAATGTGATTGAAACCAGAAAGACACACATTCAAAGGAATGGTGTGGGAGAGCTGTACTGCACTGTAGAGAAGATACGAAGTTGAAATACTACAGTGCAATAAATTATCCTGTGTGTGTGCGGGGGCAAGCGAGGGGAGAGAGCTGTATAAGCCGAAATGTGATACTGTTACAGCACATGCTTATGCATTTCAACAATTTTCAAATGAGACATACAGCACTGCAAATGCATGTATAAATATGCAAATTTACAATTACTGTGCGCGCACACGCAGACTGTGTACTGACGTTGGTTGAACTGCTAAAGTATTAGACTTCCAAGACAACAGCTCGCGAACGCCCCCCTGAGTTTTTAGACGGTATTGCAGTATTGCAGACAGCGATAATAAAATGCTAATATTACGAGCGCTAAAATACCGCAATACACTCCGGACCAAAAAAAAAAACGCATCTGCCTGCGGTTATCAAAGTTGCATCGATTCGGCCACATTAGGATAAAGGCGGCCCCCACTGTATGTGTGTGTGCAGTTTTTTTTTATTTACAGTGGGGCTGCGGTGTGTGTTTTTTGTATGCAGAGGGGGGCAGCAGAGTCTGTTTTGCTGGTGTGTGTTTTGTGGGTGTAGAGGGTGGGCTGCAGTGTGTGTGTGTGTTTTGTGGGTGTAGAGAGTGCAGGAGGGCTGCAGTGTGTTTTGTTGGTGCGTGTGTGCAATTTTTTACAGTGGGGCTGCAGTGGGTGTTTTTGGGTGTAGAGGGGGGGGGGCTCCTGTGAGTTGTGTATATATTTTGTGAGTGTGGAGCAGGGGTACGCAAACTGGGGGTTGTTAGATTTTCTGGGTGAGGGGGTGTGGTGGGTACAGAGGCCCCACACTCTTCCCGTAGGGCGTGTGCGTGTGGCCTATGTAACTTCCCTTACCTGGACTACGGCATCAAATGACGCCGCTGGGTCACATGCCATCGCGTTGCCATTATGTCATCGACGTCGTGACATAAGAAGATGCTAGACACCAGGTAAGGGGGGGGGGGGCGCAAACACGGGAGGGGGCACAGACTGAAAAGGTTGCACACTCCTGGTGTAGAGGGTGGAGGAGGGCTACAGAGTGTGTTTTGTTTTTGTAGAGGGGGCTGCAGAGTGTGTTTGTATAGAGAGGGGTTGTTGCAGAGTGTGTGTTGTTGTGGATAGAGGGGATGCATAGTGTGTGTGTATAGAGGGGGGCTGTGTGTATGTACAATTTACATTTAATAAACACGTGCAGTAAAAACATAAGAATGTAGATGATCATGCTGATAAAAATCAATATGACTAAAAAAGTGTCTTTTTTATGAAATAAGTAAAAAAATAAAAGCCTAGATTTAGCCTGTAACAGTAATAATCCCCTCAGAACAGGTCATTATTACTTAAGTATTTTGCATAATTCACTCGTTCTAAAATTATCTCCGATAAGACATTTTGTGATACTACAGTATATTAATAAATAAATAAAAAAACACAACAGTATTGTAATTACATTTTTTCCTTATTTTTTTATATATTTGAGAAAATATAAAATGTACAAAATATAAAGTAACTTTTGTTTTGCTCATATGTATTAAATAGTTCTCCTTTCTTTGCTCTCATGCTAGATGCTGTATGGCCACAGTAGTGGTTTCCATGGTTACTGTAACAAGATCTAAGACGATTTCATTTGTTGTTAACATATTCTGGCACATATAAAATAAAAACTGTATCATTTCAGATGGTCTATATAATTAATCTTTAACCATTTTCTTAACTTACTGTAATTCAAAATATTATATATTGCTGATTTGTATTGATGTTTTTATAAACCCCCTGACCATCAAACGATTAAACTGAATTGTTGCTGTAATCAGCCTCGCAACAAAGTGCTCTTAGAAATGGCAATTAAGCTTTTACTTATGATTTCACTAATCTACTCCCTGTATTTTTATTTCCATGCATTAGAATTGTGTTTAATATGCTATGAAAACCAATATAAAAACAAGTTTTCAAAGCAGACTGCAAAACTCATGGGGGGAATAACACCAGAAATAACACTGTTAGTTAAATCATAGCTAACTCTGCCATAGTTGTCCCAATCTTCAAAAGTGGGGACAAAAACACTGTCTCAAACTACAGGCCAATCTCTCTTCTCCCAATACTATCCAAAGTCATGGAAAAACGTGTCCACTCCCAATTAAGCGATTTCTATACCAAGACAAATTTCCCTAGCCAATTATCCCGCACGGCTCTGTTCTGGGACCCCTACTCTTCTCAGTGTTCATTAATGATCTTCCTACAGCTTGTAAGGAAGCCTCAATACACATGTGTAATGCACTTTCCCCCACCCCATGGGAGATATTAGCGGCTACGGTGTATGTGGTGCGTTACCGGCGGCTCACAGGAGGCCTGAACACCCATTAGTGGGAGCCAGGGATGTACCTGATCCGTTTACGATACCGCCTCCACCTGCGTGGGATCCTAACAATGTTAGGATGTGCAGGACAATATAATAAACACACACCAGTAGAATATAACAGGTTTTACAGAGCAGGATATAATAATACTACCCCACTATATATATACACTCCAAACCCCCTTAAACCAAGTGAGTGTCCCCGCAGTACAAAGGGTGCTTGGCACCAATACCCTGATATCCTTTTACCCAATGTCATGTCCCACCCAAAAGTGTGCATGGTAGTGCTACCCATGAACCGTTGGTGCACTTTAGTTGATGTACCTGCCGGGTACTCAAATACCCAGAGCTGCCAATTAACAACAGGTATCCTGGAGATCCAGCTCGTCACCATCAGTGAAGCCTCCGCCTCAGCATGGGGTGGGTTCCAGCAGGATGTCCCACCAATAAAATAGTCTTTTATAATGTATGCCTGGATTGGGTCCCAGACTGTAGGCTATGCTTCACAATGTGGCGTCTTCACTGGCACTATAAACTAACTATATACAGCTAAAAAGGAAATGTCCCTAGCTAGGGGTTTTCCTAAAGCAGCCACAATCTAATTAGGTGATTGGGAACTATCTTGGACCTAAGGGGGTTAATATGACCTAGTCTGGGTGCCACTGACACCCAGATCTTATCGTCTCTGTCTCAGTCCTGGCTCCAACTGAATTAACTGTTAGCTTGTACTTCAAGCGCTCCCAAAGTTCCAATCCCCCCTCAGGAGATTCTAGCAGCCCTATTGGCTGTACTGTGTGACATGACTTCAGCTCCTGGAGCATTCTGGGTAGTGTAGTTCCCTTGCGGAGCAACATAGAGAGGAGGAAGAGGGAGGGGGGGGCAGATGGAGACATGGCTACACATGTATGTGGATAACATAATCTCATATGCACACACATTTGTAAACGGATTGTATCCAATCGCAGTTTTTGATGAATCCACGTGAATTTAATCCAACCAAATCCATTTGCGGATTTTACATTGCAAAAATTATTTTTTTCGGGGGAGAATTCGGGAAATTCCAGTAAACGTAGGCTGATTAACCCATCTCTTGTGAGCAGTGAGCAGAGACCAGCGAGCAACTCAAAAGTAGGATGTGACAGTAATACAGTACTTCGTATCAGCTGGTTTAGATTACACTGCTTGGGCTGTGGCCTAGAAAATCAGTGGTTGTGGGTTCATTATACAAATCTAATGGGTATTTTACATCTCAATTTGGGTCTATGCAGTAAACTGCGAAAAGGCACTTTTCGCCAGTTTCTCGAAAAAAATACCTGCTGCGATTCAGTAAGCCCCGAGAAGCTGGTCAGAAGAGCAAAAATCACCTTTTTTTTAACCGAATTTTTTTTTTTGGCATACGTGTGGCAAAAAGCCACTTCGGCATACACGTGGCAAAAAGGCACAACAATTTGGCAAGAGGCTTGGGAGAAGCAGCGAGGAGCAGCCAGAGTGAGGACTTAGAAAAAATCAGGCCCTTTTCCTGCCTCGGATTGATGCCGGGTTTCTCCGGAGCTGATACCTATTAATACCAGCAGCGGAGACGCCTGGCATGCATCCAATGCAGGAAAAAGGCATTTATAGCCCACTTCATTAACTTAGCGGCAAACCGCTAAGGCAATGAAAGGGTTAACCACCTGTGCCATGCTTATTGTGGGTAGTGGGGTGGGTGAAGGGGGTATTTAACCCATGGTGGGTGTTTAGGCCTTGCGAGGGGACTGTGGGTGGAGTTAACCCCTTCATTACCTTTGCAGTTAATACCGCTACGGTAATGAAGGGGTTAACCCAGAGCTTTCCAAACTGTGTGTCGCGACACGTTAGTGTGTCGGCTGCAGTGTGTAAGTGTGTCACTCAAACGTAACAAGAAACCTCTGAGCGGTGCAGAAACTGGGGGGCGCATAATTATTTAGGGGGGGCACGGGCGGTTGGGGCCACTAACAGGGGGTTTGCTGGGCCGTGCACAGTCCCCTAGACAAAACTGGTCACCACAGGGTGACATGCGCGTGCTGGGGGAAAATAAATAAATAAAAATCCCCCCACCTGACTGGTTGGCGCGCAACCAATCCCTATCCGAGCTGCACATTGAGGAGGCGCCTTTTCCTGCATGGAACAAGTAAGGTAATTACAGCTCCATGACCCCCCCTAGTCTGATTTGGCCCCCCTGCTCCGATTTGCCCCCCGTGTGTCCGATCCCTGTTTGTGTGTAATAGTGTGCAAGAGTGTGTGTGTGCGTGTGAATGAAAACAGACACCAATCCACAGTCAGTCACCCAGCCTCTCTCTCTCTCTCACCCTCTCTCACCCTCTCTCACCCTCTCTCACCCTCTCTCACCCTCTCTCACCCTCTCTCTCTGTGTCACTCATAAATGACAACAATTTTGGAAATGTATGTTATCTTACAAATCATATATTTTTAGAAATATAAATGAAAGGTTTTCATGAGATATGTTGTGTCCCCATACATTTTGTTATTATAATTTATGTATGTGTCCGTATTTCTTATAAGGGGTTTGTTTAACCTTCGGTTTGCTAGTAAAACAGATTTACTATGTCGCGAAACGATGTATGTCTAAAAAGTGTGTCACCAACATGAAAAGTTTGGAAATCTCTGTGTTAACCCCTCCCGCTACCCACCCGCAAGGTCTAAACACCCACAAAGGGCCAAATACCCTCTTTACCCACAATAAAAACAATACACACTACAGCCCCACTACCTACCTCCTAGGCCCTCAATAAACATTACAATATCAAATACACCACCCACCCCCTGTGCCCCCAACAACCCTTATACCCCCTAACATACAGTACATTTTTTTTTATGCACAGGAATTATACTACAGGCCTGCGGTTGCCCTCAGGTGGTCCCAACAGGTGCCCGGGGGTCCCCGCTTGCCTGCAGTTCCAATTCTGTGCCCAAAAAAAATCATTAAAAATACATAAATACTTTTAAATAAATACACCCCACCGAACCCCCGCCCCCTCCCACAATTACAGTACAGTAATGGGCAAAATTACTATTATCCACATATGGATAATAATGCATTTGCCCATTTAAAATACAATAAGCAGCAGAAATAAAATAAATACATCTTGCACTCACCCCTGCCAGGCACCCACGATGAAGGCCGTCCTCGTCCTCACCCCATCCCTGCCCTCCGGTGCTGCAAAAAAATACACAAGAATAAAAAGAGACCATATAATGTTCCCTAACCCCTTAATCACCTTTGCCTCGTAACCGCTAAAGTAATTAATGGGTTAACTCACCCTCCCCCACTACTCACCCGGGAGGCCTAACCACACTCCCCCACTACCCACCCGTGAGGCCTAACCACCCTCACCCTAACCACCCTCACCCATTACCCACCAGGGAGGCCTACCCACCCTTGGGGACAATACCCCCTTCACCATCCCCTACTACCCACAATAAAAACACTACACGGAACAGCCCCACTACCCACCTCCTAGGCCCCACAATAAACATTTCCATATTTAATAAACAATACGTAACCCATGCAACCCCTGTGCCCTCCCATAAAAACATGATTTATTAAACATACAGGCGTAATACCCCAGGCCTACAGTAGTCCACGGTGGTCCCGACGGGTGTCTGCAGGCCCCACAGTGCACCAGAGGGGAGTGCCCACAGGTATATGGGGGTCTCCGGGTGGTCCCCGCTTGGCGCCGTGATCCTCCAGGTTGTCCCAGCGGGTCACAATGGGGTCCACGGGTGGGCCCATGAATGTCTGGGGGTCCCCAGGTAATCCTCACATGTGTCTGGGGGCACTCAGGTGATTCCAGAGGGGTCTGGAGCTCTCGGGTGGTCCTTTCGGGTCCGCAGCTGTGGGGCCCCTGGTTATTCCCCGTACGTGTCCCCGTGGGTCCGCAGGTGGTTCCCGTGGGCGTCCGGGGGTACTCAGGTGGTCTTCATAGGTCCCTGCAGACCTAAGGTACCAATCCTGTATGTAAAAAAACCCACATAGTCTACATTTAAATAAATCAATACCCCCCCTCCCCTCACCACCAAACACATGCAGTACAGTAATGGGCAAAATAACTATTATCCAGATATGGAAAATAGATCATTTGTCTATTATTAAACACATAAACCAGCATAAATAAAGTAAATAAATACAGTTCTACTTACCACAGCAATATGATGGATGTCCTCATCAGGCACAATCAGGTCCCTATCCTCCGTTGCCAGAAAAATACATAGCAAATACATTCTAATGTCCCAATACCCCTTAATCACCTTAGCGGTTAATAACCACTATAGTAATTAAGGGGTTAACACACCTTGCCCCAATACCAACCCACAAGGCCTAACCACCCTCCCCAGGCAACTACCCCAAACGTTCATCTATTCATTTGTACAGTGGCGTCATCATGCCTATATATATAGGCATGATTAACCAATATACAAAGAAATCGTTAAGGATTTTAAAAAAATGCCAAAATAAAAACATCATAGCACATCTCAAAATCAAAACACCACATAGCAAAGCAAAATCAAAATATCACAGAGCCAAATATCAAACACAGCACATCTCCAAATAAAATCATGACTTAGCCAAATGTAAAACCCAGCACATCTCAAAATCAAAACATTCCATAGCCAATTAAATATCTAACAAATGCCAATCAAACAATTGAATGATGCACTGTGTACATGATGCAAAAAATCTGTGCACCATGTAACATTATGCCAATCAATGTTCAAACTAAAAGAAACAATTACAAACAATATACAATGCCACCCAAACAAGAAAATAAAAACAAAGCAAGAAGAAAACTTAAATAATTTACCATCAATTAATACAATCCAAAATCAATAACACAATTCAGTATTAAAATCCCAAAACCAAACAATTCTGAAAAAAACGCAAGTTCAAAGTAACACCATCAGCCAAAATCTAACTACCAAAAAGAAGCCACTATTAAAAACCAAGCCCCCCCCCCCTGAAATAAACTATTTTAAAACACCACTCAAAATTACATCTACCTAAATAAAAATACAAATTACATTGCAGAAACAGATCTAAACAAACAAGCAAACTACATATAAAAAACATCAAAATAAGCCAAAAAAGTATTTGCAATACAAGCATTGATTGTCCCTATGTATATGTATTCATATGGACATACATAAATACAGGGGCAATAAATGGGCATAATAAAAATACATAACAACCATATATTGTCCATGTATGTATGTATGCATGTATGTATGTATGTATGTATTGCCTTAGGGACATACATAAATACCTCAACCAATAGTATATAGATAGACATACAGTCCAGGCATCGGTGCAGCAGAATACAATCCACAGGTAAATGATTTCATCAGTAATCTTCTTTGAATCCCTTAGTAGTGAGCAATAAGCTTCAATCTTGAAAATATATAGTGTAATTGCTCTTAGAATATATAGAGCATCAATGGTGTACCAGAATGTGACCATCTACAGCTCATATAGTAATAATCACCCAGGTAGGCTAATAAAAGTGGGATTATTTGACAAAGGGCCAAGGCCCGAAACGCGTCAGAGTGCACTACTATGTTCCTTTTGTTATGTCTCCGGTCACTTATTAAATTAGATTTTTTATTTATGGTGTGCCGTTTCTATCTGCATTCTACCTGCGCCCTACCCTGCTTGCAGTGCTCCACTCATTCCTCCCACGAGGTTGCCTTCCCTTGCTATTAAACCTCAACAAACTGGCACTCACCACATCTATTGAAGGCTGAAAATGGGTCTTCAGTGCCTGGTGCGAAGGACAAGTAGAGTTGAGTGTCATCTGCATAGCAGTGATAACCCAGGCCTTGCCATATGACAGTGACACCTAGTGGCAGCATGTACACTGCTGACAACATAGGAGATAGTATAAAACCCTGTGGTACTGAACATGACAGGGGCATTGGTGCAGAGGAGTACACTCCTGAAGATACTCTTTGTGACCTGCCAGTGAGAAAAGATCTGAACCAACTGAGAACTGTACCACCCAGTCCACAGAAATCCTTCAGGCACTCAATTAATATCCCATGGTGCAAGGCAGATGCTAATGCCAATTATTGACTATGGAGACATAGTATATGGCTCGGCTCCTCAAACCCACCTTAGCAAACTTGACCCCCTCTACAATTCAATTTGTCGTTTTGTTCTCCAATGCAACTACAACACACATCACTGCAAAATGCTCAAAGAACTAGATTGGTCAACACTAGAGTCTAGGCGCAAAGTTCACCTTTCCTGTCTTGCCTTTAAATTCTTCATGGGCAAGCTACCAAGCTACCTGAACAAGCTCCTCAACCCTACCACTTGCAGCACTTATCATCTGAGATCAGACTCCAAAAGACTGTTCATGGTCCCAAGGCTCAACAAAGTATCCGGACGTTCCTCCTTCTCCTTCCGTGCACCCCAAAACTGGAACAACCTACCAGAGACTCTCACATCCACCACCAGTTTAAGTTCTTTCAAATCTAAGGCTGTCTCACATTTTAACCTGGTCTGTAACTGTTTCATACGCTCATAATATATATTTTCTTTAACTGTGCACGCAATGTCTTGTATATAATGTACAGTATACCCTGTTCATTTATGTAACTGTACTTGTAACCATGTACTATTTGTTTTACTCTGTGCCCAGGACATACTTGAAAATGAGAGGTAACTCTCAATGTATTACTTCCTGGTAAAATATTTTATAAATAAATAAATAATTAAATTTATTTATCAGGAGATCATATAGCACACAAACCAGAGTTGTTTCAGTACTATGTCGTCTTCTGAATACTGACTGGAATGCATCATAAATGTCATGGTTTTATATATGCTTTCCAGTTGAGTTGCCACCACTTTGTCAATAACGTTCCTGTCACGGTTGTGCTCGCCACAAACCTGGGGTCGGAGGTGGGGTTGTAAAAGCACCGACCTTAGACCGCGCAGGCTGATCCGGATTGCGCAGTTCGTAGTCATACGTAGCAGGATCAGGATAGGAGAAGACAGCATCGTCGTTGTACAAGCCAGGTTCAGGACAGGAGACATCAGGATAAACATTGTCCAAGCAGGAGTTCGGCAACAGGTAGTCAGGAAAGCCCCGCTTCAGCTTAGGAGCGCGGGGGTGGCCTCTGCGCGTGCGGCGACCATGGCCCATGGTACTGGTCTCAGGAGGTGGTAGACAGACCAGATTAGCACACCGCCTAGCTGCACGGGTAACCCAGTGCTACAGCTCAAGAGTCCTGAGCGGGTTAGGGAATCCTCCGTTACAGCGCAGGAACCAGGACACGGCCTCTCTATATTAGGGAAAGAGTAGGCCCCAGGAACCAGGAAGCTGAAGATACACAGGGAAACATCAGCTTCAGTGCAGGAAACCAGGAAGCTGAAGGACGCAGGGGAAACCTCCGCTTCAGCACAGGAGAAGGAAGCTGAAGGACGAAGGGGATACCTCCGCTTCAGCACAGGAGAAGGAAGCTGAAGGACGCAGGGGATACCTTCGCTTCAGCACAGGAGAAGGAAGCTGAAGGACGCAGGGGATACCTCCGCTTCAGCACAGGAGAAGGAAGCTGAAGGACGCAGGGGATACCTCCACTTCAGCACAGGAGAAGGAAGCTGAAGGACACAGGGGAAACCTCCGCCTCAGCACAGGAGAACAAGCGGGAGCTTGTGGCAGAACAGAAGTGACATCCAGTAAGGACTATGCTCGGCAGGGAGCATTGTGGGAAAGCAGTACTTAAAGGCCAGCGGGCCAATCCCCGGAGGGGGGTGTGAAGGTACTGCTCCAATGAGTGAATGCAAGTCTAGGTTGCAGTAATAGGCTGCACAGCTGCAGTAGATACCAGAGGGAGTGTGTGGCAGTATTGCTTTGGTGAGTGAATCCAGGCTGCAGTAAATAACAGGAGAAGTGTTCCAGGACTGCACAGTTCTGCAAGGTGAGGCAAACCGTAAACCGCGGAGCGGATTCCTTACAGTTCCCTAGGAAAGGAAGTTTTAATACAGGCCTGTGTTTAGCCATGCAATCCAGGTCTAGTGATGACTTTATTAAAAGAGGTCTGATTACAGCTTCCTTCAGCAGTTCGGGAAAGCTGCCTGTCTACAAAGAGCACAGGACTAATTTGGCAAACAATGGGCCAATTTCGTCAACACAGCTTAAGAGAAAGTGTGTTGGGACATGGTCCAAATCACAGGTAGTGGGACGCAGCCCCTGGATTGCGTGCACAATGTCTTCTACATAGAGATGGCTAAAGCTAGTCCATAAAGAACGAGAACCTGCATTTTCATGACTGGAACACTGACACTTCTTACATAGCACAGTCGGGACCCAAGTCCGGATGGAAATTACTTTATCAGAGGAGAAGAGAGAAAAATAATCACAACGAGATGGTTAAAAGGCTTCACCTGGCTGCAGACATGCTGATTTTAAGAGCCTCTCCATGGTGCGAAAAAACTGAGCTGATCTATTGTCCATTGCCATGATATCACGTGAAAGGAATTCTGACTTCTTTCTAGTAACTGGACTGGTATTTTCTGATGTGGTCAATCAATTTCAGCTTGTTCTCAACCATGCAAGACTTTTTCCACTGCCGCTCAAGCCTGCAACCCTTCTTCTTAAATTCCCTAACAGAACTGTTAAACCAATGGTTGTGGTGGTTTGAGGTCAGGATTCATATGCGAACTGGAGCAATAGTATCCATTGTGGCCCCCCAAATCTCTATTGTAGTAATGGACAAGAGAAGTTGCATCAAAGAAGGAACTCAATATGTAGGAAAAATTCAAGTGTGTCACCAGGTCCGGCGCAGGTCACACCCCTCAATGATCGATACCTGGTCACATACACTGGAGGGTGCCTCTTTGGGGCGGGGGCTGGGATTCAGAACAAACTTGAGTTGAGATCTGACCAGATAACTGAGTATATTGTTACTGTAGGTCTGAGATTTCATAACTGGTCTGGAAAACAAGATCAAATGTGTTTCCAGTTCTATAGGTAGCAGAGTGAACAAGTTGTGTGAAACCCAGATAATTCATTATGTGGAGGAGGTCTTGATTATATTGAGAGAGTTTGTCAATGACCCAGGCAATGAAATCCCCCAAGATAAGTCATCTGGGTAATCCAGGACTAGGCCAGCAATGAGCTGTGCAATTTCCTGCAGAAATTCCTTGCCATTTCCAGTAGGCCAAGAAAGACTAAAAACCCACCAATAGAACTCTGGGCAGTAACACACTCAAATGATTGAATTAGCACAACTTGGAAGGCCAACGGTTTCAAGGTTGTTTTAAAAAAATATTGCTACACCTCCTCCCCTACATTCCTGTGAGCAGTGAATCACATAATAATTTGTTGGGACTGCAACTTCTAAAATGGGGGCTATGTTTTCATCTAGCCAAGTCACCGTGATAAATGTAAGGTCTGATGATTCAATAAGGTCAGCTATAACAGCTGTTTTGTTCCAAATAGATCTAGCATTACATATGACAGTTCTAATAAGACAAACCGAGGGGCCTGAGATAGTTCTCTGTCCATTCAGAAACTCTTGGGATGGGGTTCAAGCAGCAAGGACCCCTAATTCTGTTTCTCTGTACCCTAGACCATAAATTGGATACCACTTCGATCTGTCTCTTCTTTAGCAGTGTGAGTGAGCAGGAGGGTAATTGAGTTTGGAAGGTATGAGAGAAAGTTTGTTTTTGTATGTTTTTCCACCACAGCAGCCCCTGTGAGTATTTTTTAAATGCCAATGGATTGAAGGACGTAATCACGAGAAGGTTCTATAGGAACTGCAGCACAAAGAGAGCGGAGTGACAGAGGGAGACTAGAGATGTAGGAATATATAATTTCATCAGCTGTAGTAGGATCTCTAAGGTCGCTGTGCTTTGATAGACAGATAATATATCAAAGTATTTTGCTGTTTTCAGTTTATTCGGAATGTCAAAAGCACACAAAACACCTGGCCCTGGCCGACTGACCCATCTCTATTATAAAAATTTGAATTAATCTTAGTGCTATATTTAAATAAACTATTTAACACTACTATAACAGGCTAAGCTCTCCCTAAAACAATGCTTGAAGCAATCCTCACTGTACATAAAAAGGAGACAATGCCTGTAACTGTATCAGCTACAGAGTGATTTCTCTACTTATTTCACACCTTAAGATTTTTTCCAAAATTTTAGCAAACAGACTACGTGAAATTCTCCTCACAAAAATTAATATAGACCAGACTGGGATCATTCCAGGATAACGAACTAGTGAAAACACGAGAAGAGTAATTAATCTTATTCACAAATGTAACATGGAGACAGTCCCATTCATGCATTTGTCCCTTGATGCTGAGAAAGCATTTGATCAAATACACTGGAAAATTAATCCCTTCTGTCCTAACAAATTTCGACTTAGGTATTCATTTTTTAAATTGGATACTGGCACTCTATACACATCTTTCAGCTAGATAGAATAAATGGAACAGTCTCTGAACCTTTTTTGATACCAAACGATACACGACATGGTTGCCCCAATTTGCCCCTTAATTTTTGCCCTTGAAATGGAACCACTGACAAACACAATAAGGAATAACCTAGATATAACAGGTATAGTTTGCAGAGATACACATCATAACATTATACACAGATGATGTACTTTTGATAATTACCAATCTATATTTCAGACATTATGAAGAAAATTTAATTATTCGGGGAACTCTCTAACTTCAGGAATCTAACTCCAAATCGATGCATTGAATCTTACTATATCACAAAACACTTGTGATTAATTGAAACTAAACTTTCCCTTTAAATGGGCCCATTTTCACATTACATTTTGGGGAATTACTGTGATCTTTCGAATAGAGGACTTATTTCAGTAAAATTACCCTTCCCTCCTCACTTCCATACAGAAAGACGTAGAACAATGGGAGACATACATTATCTCGTGGTTAGGAAGAATCAACTCCCTTAAGAATATTCTTCCAATAATTTAATTTTTTAAACACCTCCCAATTAATATACCAACTACTTTTTTTATATATATATAAAAAAAAATGTAATTCAATTTGTGTTGAAGACGGAGACTCCCCAGACTAAGACTTCAATATTATACCATAGAACAGAAATGGGCAATCTGGCCTGCCATCAATTTAGTATTACTACAGCTCAACCCAGTTATAGCTCATTTTTTTTCCTGGCAAACTTTAATAACACACACGCACGCACGCACGCACGCACACACACACTTTCCCTACCTGTTGATTGTGTGCAGCCGGACCAGCATTTCAACCATGGAGGTTGGGTGTGTTCTAAGCCTCTCTCTCAGTCTGCACTCTGATAGGCGGAGATTGTCTTGGTTTAATAAAAGGTTTCAATACCCTCCTTTCAAGATTTCCAAACGAAATATAAATGAGATAGATAACATTGGAGATACTTACAATTGCAACATTTTGGACACTCAGTTGTATCTGCGGGGGGCGCCCCAATAGAAAAGACTTAATTTGAGATCTTTTACTTGGACTATGCTACACTGAGTCATTGTGTCTAATCGATCTAAAAGCTCCTATTATTTACACATGATTCTACCAAACCAAGTTATGCTATTATTTGGGTGAAGGATTTGGGTCCAGAACTAACCACTGAAGAGTGGAGACAGATATGGTAACAAACTAAAGAGAGTTTCATATCCATTCACATTCAGGAAAACACATAGAAAGTAACACATAGAAAGTTCTGATGGGGTGGTATTAGAGCCCCTCTAGACTGTGGAAGATCTATCCTATGGCATCTGGTCTTTTCTGGAGCTGGTACCATAATACACATTTGGTGGTTATGTCCTATTATTGTCAAATACTGGATTGAAGGTGAAACATTTTTTTGAAAAATGTTTGAGACTGATGTCCTCTAGTTCCCTATCTTTTCTTAATAGGTCAAACCCCTCAGGGAATATCCAATAATTTTAAGTTTTTAACACATCTTTAATAGTCGCCAGAGGTACTTTAGCAGCTTTTAGGAAAAAAAATAAACGCACCGCTGTAAGTGAGTCAAGGAGTTAAACTCCCTTTACAGGACAGGGAACTGCACTGTGTCGGGTTTCATGCAAGTGGGATGTGAAACTCCTGCTTGAGCAAGAATAAAAAGCAAGAAGTAGCTGCTGTCAGTGTCCTTGTTGGAGTCTGTTGAGGGCAAATACAGAATATATGCTGCACACGAAAAAGAAAAGTGTTGGCAATACCAGTGCTCCTGGCTAAGGGAATACCTGTCTAAATTATCCAGAATTAGTACTGTATATAGAGGATGACCCAAGGCACTGTGGATTTTCAAAAGTTACATTTATTGTCAGAGCAACACAACGTTTAGGCCATCCAAGTGGCCTTTTTCAAGTGCCAGGAACAAGATAACAGTGCTCCCAACCGCAGGGATCCAGGCTTGTTGACCAGAGCCCCACACAGCAGAGGCCTGCACAGATAGGGCAAAACACTTTCCTGGGAGCAGCAAGACTTTAAAGCTTGCAGCTGGAGAAATCAGAGACGCCTGACCAGCATCAGTCAGATAAGACTATGTATTGTTCCCTAATCTTGGTTCATATGTTTTCGGATTGGTAACCAGCTTAGCTGGCAACCCAGATAGAAAGGGCCGGAGCAATGTTCATTTAGTCTCCTAACATAGAGTAGGTGTTTGTTTTATGATTTTGTGTTTTGCCTTAAAGGAGCAGTAGCCCCAATGTTTTGGTTGCTGTTTTGTGGAGAAATAAATCCACTTAACATTTGGTCTACCCTAGAAATGCATGTGTGGACTCATATCTGACCTTACCTACAGGCCGCTCCGTCACACCCACACATAGATTTACCCCTCCAGCGCATATGGGACTTGATGCTAATAGAAAAAGTTAACCATAATATAAGAGAGCTTCAGAGGGTACATTCCCTTCAGTTTTGTCTCCTTGGCTAGATTTTAAAAAGGTTGTTTGGCCCCTTTCACTGACCAATATTTGACTTCTCACAGTTTATCTCATTCAGTCGCAGTTTAATCCCTCTTCAGAAATACAACATTCTTTTTATTTTCTTCTCTTTTCTTTCAAAAGGTATTAACATAAATGGTATATAACATAAATGTATGTGAAAAAAATGGATTGGTTTAACTTGCATTTTGAACTGTACTCTTTTACAAAATTTTACTTTTTTACTTCTGTCAATGTTTAGGAAATGCATGAAAACCTATAAAAACATCTTTAGGAAAAGGGATGATGATGATGATGATGATGATGATGATGATGATGATGATGATGATGATGATGATGTTGTAAAAAGGGAGCTTTCAATAATTGTACAGTGAATCAAAAAAAAGGTTATGGTGAGTAAAATCCCTCCACCATTAAGCATATAGCAAAGATGGAACATAGAAGAGTGTGTCTGTATTTCTTTAACAAGTCCGCAAACCTGCTTCATTCAGCTTCCCCAAAGCTGCATCACTCACTACATTGACATATATGTATTGACATACACAGTGGTTAAGATACAAACAAGGATTATGTGTAGTGAGGAAATGACTGCCAAGTGGAAACAGTGGGCCTCATGCAGAGAGCATAGAATTTTAAAAATGGCGAATTTCATAAAAAGTAGCTTTTTTGGAGAGTTTTATTCTCCATATGCAGAAAAGTGCGAATTCTGCTATGTTTAACATGGATGCGTGTGGCGAGTTTAAATTGGCGAGATGCGCGCTTCAGAAACGTGTAAAAACAAATTCGCGCCTTTTTTTTCCCCTTTACTATAGGCGGCGAGCGCCATCTTGCCATATTTTCGTGGCGCGGCAAAAATGCGAGAATCGCGCCTTTTTTTGGCGCGAACAGCCGCAACTTGCCGTTCGCACCTCTCTGCATTCGGAGAGTTTTAAAAATGGCGCGATGGAGGTTCTCGCCAGCCGCGAGGCGAGTTTTAAACATAGAAATAAAAAAATGGCGCGTTTTTCGCAACTCGCCATTTTATGCCGTTTTCTGGGCCTCATGCAGAGAGCATCGTTATTTCAAAACTCGCCATTTTTTGTTCAATTTCCTTCAGAAAACGGCATAAAATGGCGAGTTGCGAAAAACGCGCCATTTTTTTATTTCTATGTTTAAAACTCGCCTCGCGGCTGGCGAGAACCTCCATCGCGCCATTTTTAAAACTCTCCGAATGCAGAGAGGTGCGAACGGCAAGTAGCGGCTGTTCGCGCCAAAAAAAGGCGCGATTCTCGCATTTTTGCCGCGCCACGAAAATATGGCAAGATGGCGCTCGCCGCCTATAGTAAAGGGGAAAAAAAAGGCGCGAATTTGTTTTTACACGTTTCTGAAGCGCGCATCTCGCCAATTTAAACTCGCCACACGCATCCATGTTAAACATAGCAGAATTCGCACTTTTCTGCATATGGAGAATAAAACTCTCCAAAAAAGTTACTTTTTATGAAATTCGCCATTTTTAAAATTCTATGCTCTCTGCATGAGGCCCTCTGAGGGAAATTGAACAAAAAATGGCGAGTTTTGCAATAACGATGCTCTCTGCATGAGGCCCAGTATGTCAGATTTAGCTCCCTATTGATTTGTTCACAAATTCCCTGGAGATTTTACATGCTGCTTTACTGGATAATTTGACCAGGAAATAGCATTATAAAATGATCTAGTTACAGTATTATTGTACAGTAAATCCTGATTTAAAGATAATATATGTAACTGACCACTCATACTTTATAGAAAACCAATTTAATTTTGTTGTGAAATAATACCGAACCAAGGGAGGGGAAGGGGTGGGGGACAGGGGTGGGAACCCTCGCAACTGCCGGTCTAATTCAAGGTGTATAGGTGCATCGATCTGGGGTAAAAAACAGTATTTGGCACTAGAGAAAAAGGGACCCCATAAGAGAGCACTCAATCACAGTGTGGTCACAGAATATACACAGACTATTTCCACTGGGCAGTCAAATCTGGTGTGGTGTTAAATTAGATAGGGTATGGTGAGTAGTATTAAAAGAATACTTTATTGGAGAGACATACTCTCAATTAAAATAAGACACAAATGAGTCCTAAATGAGTGAATAGGCTCTGCATATAGCCACAAACTAAAGAAGAGAATATTTAAAAATGATGGCAGAATGGACTATAAAGGAGGGGTGGTGACATGAAGGCCAACCCCTCTAATAATACTGGTTCTGGGGTAAGTCAATAGGCCAGAATAGTGCACAGTACTATCTCAATAATGCTAAAAGGCTGGATGTTGGTCTGGATATTGGGGTACCTAAGTGTGGTTAACCCTCATATCATATTATGGCCCATGTGTGCTGTATCGCTGTGGTCTGCATAAGCAGAAGGAATATACACACGCGCAATGCAGTGCAGGATCAACTCTGGCAAAAATAATGACAAAACCACCCACATAAAGACAAAGGGGCCTATGCAGAGAGCAGCGCTATTTCGAAATTCGCCATTTTTCGGAGAAAATCGCGCAGAAAACAGCAGAAAATGGCGAGTTCCGAAAAACGCGCCAATTTTTCTTTTCTATTTGTAAAACTCGCCTCGCGGCTGGCGAGAACCTCAATCTCGCCAGTTTTAAAAATATCCTAATGCAGAGAGCCGCGAACGGCATCTAGCGGCTGTTCGCGCCAATAAAATGGCGCGATTGTCTCCTTTTTGCCTCGCCAGAAAAAATTGGCAAGAATCTGCCGCTCGCGGCCATTGCAATGGGAAAAAAAAGGCGCAAATTTGTTTTTACACGTTTCTGAAGCGCGCATCTCGCCAATTTAAACTCGCCACACGCATCCATGTTAAACATAGCAGAATTCGCACTTTTCTGCATATGGAGAATAAAACTCTCCAAAAAAGCTACTTTTTACTAAATTCGCCATTTTTAAAATTCGCTGCTCTCTGCATAGGCCCCAAAATGTCCTATGAGCAAGGATAATACTGATCTGGATTAAGGGCTGACTCTGTTATGGTGAGTCCAAATTCTCAACTGATCAGACAACTGGTACACAGACAAACTTAATCTGGCTATTGTTGTGAAGATGCATGAGACTCAGTGAGCCACCTCACCAACATGCAGATGAATATTAGGTGATAGTGCCTAGAGGTGTATCCACCTCTGAAGTACATATATAAAGTGGGTCTGGATATAAGGGATAGCCTAATATGGTTAACCCCAGACCCTAATATGACCTACATCCCCTGCAGTGTAGTACTCTGTGCAAAAAACAAGTATGCTAGGGGCACAGAGTGGTATTGTGCTCTTCCCAGTGTGGGTCTGGATAGAGGGTTAGTCATTATTAGTTAACCCCTAATCCTAGTTTGACACACACAAACTGTGGTTTAGTGCTCAGTGGAAATAGTCTGTGTATATTCTGTGACCACGCTGTGATTGAGTGCTCTCTATGGGGTCCTTTTTCTCTAGTCCCTGATAATGTTGTGAAAAAATACCTTTATCCCAGGAATACAAGCATCTTAGTAAAGTAGTGAATGGCAGATGATTGTGTAAGTAAAAGTAAATCGGTGCTTTAGTGGATGGGTGCTCAACTCCAGTCCCCAAGCCCCAACACGTCAGGTTTTCAGGATATCCCAGCTTCAGCACAGGTGGCTCAATATGTCACTGCTTCAGCATAGGTGGCTCAATGAGTCGCTGCTTCAGCACAGGTGGCTCAATGAGTCGCTGCTTCAGCACAGGTGGCTCAATCAGAGGCTCAGTCTTCCGCTGAGCCTCTGATTGAACCACCTGTGCTGAAGCTGGGATATCCTGAAAACCTGACCTGTTGGGGGGAGGGGGGCTTGAGGACTGGAGTTGAGCACCTCTTCTTTAATGAATTGTAGGTTTGGGTGATAGGGGTAGAAGTAAGAACCTACTCTATCTAAGATGTTATCATTTGATCTTAAGTAAGTTCAAAAAGTGGTTCTTAGTTAAAAAAGTGTGTGGGAGAGAAGATTAACTTTTAATGGCCAAATCAGAACACATCTGATAGTCACCCTCACCTTGCCTCTTCTTTCCAGCAAAACATACATTTGCCTACCGTTGGGATGTGTTGCATGAAAACATTGGGAAAAACGTGCATGCAAATGACCAGTCAAATCTTGTGACTGTAAGATAATTCTTAATAAACACCACAGAAATGGCAGATTTTTAACATGTCAAATTACATATTATTTTCGTATGACATCTTTGTCAATATTGTATACAGTATTTTGTATTCTCTAATTCAGGGGCGCGCAAACTGGTGGGGAGCCCTCCTCGGTGGGTGCAAGATTTTGTAGAGGGGCGCAGAGTCAAGTAGGGTGGTGATAGAGGCAAGAGGGGGGAAGTGATGGCGGAGGGAACAATTTACATGGCGACGATGGGCCGCCAAAGTGAAGCAGAGGAGCAGCTGGTAGAGGAGTGATGAGTTGTGCAGAGTCAGAGCAAGACGGCTGGGGAGAAGCACGCACAAGCGGTTCAACCCACAAGTCTTTCTTACTTCCGGTGTCTATTCTGCTACAGCATGCTCCTCCCTAGCTGTCCTTCTCTGCTTCCGTGCAACTCATAATTCCTCTGTCGGCTGTTCCTCTACTTCACTCTGGTGGCCTGCCACCGTTGCGTACCATCATCTCCCCCACTTGACTACAGTATATCACCACCCTGTTCTACAGGTAGGCATGGAGGAGGAGAAGGGGAAAAGAGCTGGAGGAGGGGAGAGAGCTGTGGAGAGATGAGGAGGGATGAGGAGGAAGGAGGATAAAGAGGGATGATGAGGAGGGATGATGAGGAGGGATGATGAGGAAAGATGAGGAGGAGGGATGATAAGGTGCGATGATTAGGAGGTATGATGAGGAGGGATGATGAGGATGGATGAGGAGGAGGGATGATGAGGAGGAGGATGGGGAGAGATGAGGTGGGATGAGTTTATGTTGGGGAGGAGGGGGATAGATAAGGAGGAGAGGGATAGATAAGGAGGAGGGGAGAGAGAGGAGATGAGGAGGGGAGAGAGAGGAGATGAGGAGGGGAGAGAGGAGATAAGGAGGGGAGAGAGAGGATCATGGAGAGGATAGGGGGAAAGAAAAACAAAATTGCAGTCAGTATTATCTTATACTACTATGCTGATTTATTTAAAAACAAACCTATAACATTTGTCATGTTTACTGTTTTAAAAATGTTATACCGATCAATAAAAAAAAGTAATGTTATTTGGATGACATCAGGCAGAGCTAGCACGACTAATATCATGGATGAAAAGGGGGACTCAGTGTAAAAATGTTGCTCACCCCTGCTCTAATTTAATATACAGGCCACTTTATCATACAAAGTCAAAGAAAGAAGGGAATTATGATGCACACTTAACTTCTCAGAGAAAACATAGGGGAATCAGGATAAAACAAATCAATCAGCTTGCAACCTACTTCTGTAAATAGATACATTGTTACTATGTCACTATATTGTATTAGATCTGTCAGATATGCTTTTCAAGACTTTCATAAGAACTGAGTTCTTGTGAAAAGTCAACAATTATAATATGAAGCATATTATGTTTATGTGCTTTTAACAATGGAAAAGTACAAAATAATCAGTGTAACAATTGAAAAGTACAAACTAGTTTAAGAAAAAGTATACAAATTGATAGGTGTGGAGACCAATACATGGCATGGAGACTTTCTCACAACTATCTGGAAAATATATTCCATATTTGAGATCTACAGATAGGCAACCTCCATACAGTAACTGTCACATCTAAATAGAGTGGGATGTTAAAAAAAGACGGCGCTGTTTTAACAGTGATGTACAGTATCACCAATGATATAAGTAGATAATTTAGTTACATACTGTAGACCCAAATTTACTAAACTTCATTAGATTGGCAATACTATTCTTTAGTGTTATGAAAATAAAAATGAACACAGCATATTTATTTTGGTTTAACGCCATATTCAGGAAGAATCATATATGCATGGTAACCATGCAAAACAACATAATGTGCATATGACTTATTTACAATAATGATGGACGCGCATTGCAATATCCCAAATACAGTAACACAAAAAAATTGACATGCATATACCATACATGGCTACCAATGAATAGAAAATGAAGGCCTACTGGTAATAAAGGCAAGACAAACACCCTGTTATTATTACCATTTATTTGTAAAGCACCAATATATTCTGCAGAGTGGCACAATGGGGGTACAGAGATTTGATAATTACATAAACAGAGTTACATACAGATATAAATAAGGATACACATGCACAAAAAAGATACAAAGAGGTAATGGTGGCCCTGCTCATTATAGCTTACAATCTAGAACGAATGAGTGACTATGTTGAAACCAAAGGTAAAGTGGCTGATCATTGTTGGATGCAGTAACTATGCATCAGGTTGGAGTATGGTCTAACTAGACAGCTGGTCCCATTAAGGTTTGAAGGTGGGGATGTTAGAGGGGGTTACATAGTGTGGAGATGGATCCAGTGACACAGGCGGTCCCCCATTGAAATGTGCAAGTGTTGGGAAAGTAGTATGTCAACTACTTCGCCCAGTCTATTCCTGCTGGGGGTGTGTCTAAGGGAGAGACCACAATGGGAAAGTACTGCAGGAGAGGCGTTGTCTGAGGGGGAGAGTCATATTTCTGTATAGCGGCTAGTAGGTTAGGAGAGTTGAAAATGAATAAGTAATGCATTGCAGTAAATTAGTTGCAGCCAGATTGTGCATTCCTTGGGGTAAAGGAACATGGAAGGGAGAAGTGAAATGGGGATAAAGTTGGAGTAATTGGCAGTACATGGTGAGAAGGAGATGTTGCGGTATGTTGTGGGACATAAAAGGATAGGTATGTGGATAGGGCCAGGATTAGGGGACATGACACCACAGAGTAGGAGTATTAGTAAGGAGAGGAAGAAAGAGTAGGAAAGGGAGTTGCTATTTGTTTTTTTGGTTTTGGGAGGGAGGGTGATTGGCGGTGTGATGTGAGAAGCACATGGAGTTGAAACTACAGAATGAGGGAGATGACGGTAGGGAATGTAAAATGAAAAATGGGGTTTAGGGGTGAATGTATAAAAGCTGGGGAAGAGGCAAACATGCAGGTGAAGGCGTGGAGGAAAATAGAAGAGAGCAGAGTAACATTAGTCCAAAGCTTAGAGGTGGCTGAAGTCATTACTTTGCATAAAGCTTTGGTGGTTCCAGTTAGCATGTGCAGTGCCCAATCTACAAATGGTATGTGGCCCCAGCTATTGCCAAAAGCTTGCCGCATTAGGTACACCGGGGTGTCTTAAAATAGGTTGCAGATAGAATTGGAGGATTGGATAGTCAGGAGAGGAAGGTGTGGGCAAATGAGGAGAAGTATTGGGAGAGACTGTGGTACATGAAAGTATATGGGGGGAGGTGTAATGCTGCAGGCTAACAAGTGTAGAATATTTGTATAGAGAAGTGAGCTCACAAACAAATTCCCATTAATATCTTCATGTTGATGAAGTTGCAAAAAGATTAAGACAGACTGATCCTTGGAAATAAAAGAGGCTAATATGTTACTAAATCTTTACACCTTCCATTTTTTCTATAATATTGGATAATTGTATACTATACACTATAGAAATACTTGATAATTGATCATCATTTATTTCTAATGCAAACTCTGAATTTCTACAGTTTTCCCCATTTCAGAGAAACCAACAACACACTTTGTTTTTAAAATGTTTTGTAATAAATTATTTTCTCATGTTCTTTCTCCATTAAAATTCAACTTCCTCTCTCTGACCATCACCTCATCTCATTCTCTCTATCATCGCTTCTCCCCTTCTCCACCACCATCTATCCCTCGGTTCTGCAGAAACCTGCGCTCTATTAACTTACCAGCCTTTGAGTCCACTTTACGCTCCTCCGTCTCCTCTCCTCCGTCTGCTACAGACCCTGACAACCTGGTCAGGAACTACAACTCTGCCTTATCCTCCTCTCCATCTACATGCCCCGCTTTCTCTCTGCTGTCCTCACCCTTCTAACCCCAGACCCTGGCTAAATTCCCACATGCGCATGCTGCATTCATCCACTCGTTCCTCTGAATGCCTCTGGAGGAAATTTCACACTCTCGCAGACTTCCTCACTACAAATTTATGCTATTATGTTTGAACTCTTCCCGCTCTCAAGCTAAACAAACCTACTTTTCATCGTTAATCAACACGCACAAGTCTAACCCACGCCGACTCTTCTCTGACTTTGACACTCTACTCAAACCACCCTCAGCTGCCTCTTCTTCCTCCATCTCACCTCAGGACTTTGCTAACTATTTCAAGGAAAAGGTGGAATCCATATGTCAGAACATCCCCTCTGTTTCCTCCTCCTATCCTCCTCCTGTCTTCCTTTACTCTATTTGCACTGTCTCAGAGGAGGATGTGTCACTGTTGATCTCCTCTTCTCCCTCTACCACTTGATCTTTGGACCCCATTCCCTCCCATCTCCTAAAACCTCTTGGTTCTACTATAATCCCTACGCTCACACACATTTTTAACTCCTCCCTCTACTCTGGTACCTTTCCATCTTCCTTCAAGCATGCAACAGTTATACCATTACTCAAAAACAGCAAGCTTGACTAAACCTGTCTTTCTAACTATCGACCTGTCTCCCTCCTGCCTTTTGCCTCCAAACTCCTAGAACATCTTATATTCTCTCGCTTGCTCCATTTTCTCAACACCTATTCTCTCCTAGACCCTCTACAATCTGGCTTCCGCACTGCTCCCTCCACTGAAACAGCCCTCACTAAAATAACTAATGACCTCCTTGTTGCCAAAGACAGAGGTCATTACACTCATATTACATTACATGCTCATATTACTCGACCTATCTGCAGCATTTAACACCATGGACCACCCTCTTCTCCTTCACATTCTCTATACTCTTGGTATTCAGAACAAAGCTTTATCCTGGATCTCCTCTTACCTCTCCCATCGTACTTTCAGTCTCTCTTCTGCTAACACCTCCTCCTCCTCTATTGATCTCTTTGTGGGGGTAACCCAGGGCTCTGTCCTGGGACCTCTTCTCCTTTCTCTGTACACACTCTCTCTAGGTGACCTAATAACATCTCTTGGGTTTAAGGGTGTATGCTGATGACACGCAAATTTACTTTTGAACCCCGACCTTACACATGCTCTACAAACCAAAGTTTCTGAATATCTCTCTGGAATATCATCCTGGATGGCCCTCCGCCGCCTTAAACTTAACATGCAAAAACAGAGCTCCTCATACTTCCTCCCAAAACTGGCCTTACTACCTCCTTCCACATTACTGTTGGAAGTACCATCATTCACCCAGAAGCCCAAGCACGCTGCTTAGGGGTCACACTAAACTCCTCTGTCACATTCTCCTCTCACATTCAAAACGTTTCTAAAACCTATTGCTTTTTCCTCCGCAATATCACGAAGATAGGCCTGTTCCTCTATTGCTCGACTGCTAAAACTCTGACTCAGGCCCTCATTCTCTCCCGTCTTGATTACTGTACTGCACCGACACACTTTATTCGAGCAAATACCCAGTATGTACCTGGCAGATACCTGGAATGCGCCGCTCCTAGAATATATATATATATTAGAATCCAATGCACAGCCGGCACACCATTTGCAAGTAAATAAGATTAGGTGCTTATCCCATAAAGCAATAATAGACCATACGATACCGGGTGCTCACCTTGAGAAAGGTCCCACTGGAGGGACAAAAACGTCATTTTTTGTGTCTTCTATCAAATATAGAAAATGTATGATCTACTTACCTGCGTGCTGTCCCTTGATGTCGTGTTGCAACCGGTATCGTATGATCGATGTATGTGTGTATATATATACAGAGTATATATATATACAGAGTATATATATATATATATAATCAAAAAATAAATAGATGATACCGTTCTGTGGCTAACGAAAATGCTTTTATTTGTGCGAGCTTTCGAGATACACTGATCTCTTCTTCCGGCGATGTTACAATCACACGCGGAACAAGAGACAGTCCTGTCGGCGATCATTTCTCTGACTCTGGCCATAAGATGAATGATCTGAGGGTTGCCATACTCAAAGGTAATCTTAAAACACCGAAAGAGAGATGGTTGCATGAATACAATTTTATGCAACTGTTCGAGACACTTAATGGTGGCCTAAACAGAGATCGAAATTTTATGAGTCATTACTGACACAAGTGAACTCTCTTCCCATGAGCGCTAAAGACCATGTCTGTACATACTGTGCTATATATATGCACACACAGCTGTCTCTTACACATACCAATACTCCTTGTTTTTCCATCCCTATACACCAATAGGGACCACATAGTATCCACACACACTTTTAGTTATGCTACTATCTCTCATATTTCCACACCTACCCACACCATTTATATTAACTCCCACTCCACACACCCCTTTGGTAAAGCACTTTATACACTGTGGGCTCTCCATTCATTTACATTCACACAGATGCACACGCACACACTCTTACATCACTTACTTTAAGGAACCCTTTAACACCTCTAGCCATAAATCTCATCCACGCCGGGGGAAGGACAAGCACAGATAACATTCCAAGAGACACTGTTTTTAAGTATACCCTTTGCTTGCTTCATTCATTGTAAAATCGCCGGAAGAAGAGATCAGTGTATCTCGAAAGCTCGCACAAATAAAAGCATTTAGTTAGCCACAGAACGGTATCATCTATTTATTTTTTGATTATTGAAGCTCGGCTAACACGGTACTGATACCTCTACATGAATATATATATATATATATATATATATATATATATATAGATATATTAATATATATGCTTTTTGCACTATAAGATAAAGATTTGTTCATTAATCAGATATTTATTTAGGTAGGGGTGACCTCTGAACTTGTAAATGAATGCTTATTTATTTGCATGCAATCGCAAAACACGTATTTGCAGAGCAGATGAAATTGCTTTGTACGGGCTGTACATTGCTTTCATTGAAGGCTATATTTAGTTTAACTTTTATAGAACATATGGCATGATGTAAAATATAAGAAGCTCTGAGGCAGTAATTGCTTCACAACAGGGAGCCTAAGTATCACAAATTGTACCAGAACTGCCATTTACATGTATCCATGTTTCCATTAGTTAATTTTATCATACACGGTTCATACTAGTGACACAAAGTGAAAAAATTGCAAGGATATCAGTACAATTTTTTTTTAAATTTACTGTATCTACAGTAAATAATCCTCATCTATTAGGAGAGAAAAAAAAGATTATTTAAAGCTTTTTTTTAGATTCTTCTCTATTTACCAATTTCCTTTATTTTTATACATTTTCAAAGTGTTATCAGTAGTCTGTTCCTTATATTAAAAGAAAACTATTTGTCTCCCAGGAGGGCGTTCCACATTATTATCAGACTATATACAATACTGAAATACATGAGCATTTAGGAAGAAACAATGGTTCTGTTTGTAAATGCTTGTGTAAATGAGTTGGCGTTAGTTCCTTAATGTTACTTTTATGTCTGAAGCACTTATTCTCTTGACTTGTTATTTATATGATTACCATGTGTATTACTACTGTGAAGCGCTATGTACATTAATGGCGCTATATAAATAAAGATATACAATACAATACATAGTTTAAATTGGTTCTTTCCCCTCATATAGAGGTAAAGGGAAGTGTTCACAATGTAGTGTAGGACCAGCATTTTTGGTTATGCCTTGACGTTTGGCATGCAGGCTTACGACGCTTTGGCCAAAGGGTTTAACAAAATAACCAAGTAATTATTATTATTATTGAAGTATTTAAACTTTATACTTATTAGCATATATGTTTTGTCAATTGGATGTAGCATTGGGCAACCCTGTCTTTTGTTACATACATTTGCCATGCTCAGTAGCACTCTTTTATGACATAAATATATATTCATGATGTGGTGGGTGTAGGAGTTTGAGCTAGCTGGGAATGTGTGTTAATGTTAGAAGTAAACAAAATCTACATCATTTACCTTCTCTCTCTCTCTCTCTCTCTCTCTCTCTCCCTCTCTCTCTCTCTCTCTCTCTCTCTATATATATATATATATATATATATATATATATATATATATATACAGTGGTTGACAAATCACCAAAAAATCTACTCGCCACACAAAAAAAATCTACTCGCCACCTAGTACCAAACGTGTGCTGCTTGGGCCAATATTTACTCGCCCGGGGGTTAAATCCACTCGCCCGGGGCGAGCAAATGTATAGGTTTGTTGAACACTGTATATATATATATATATATATATATATATAGATAGAATCGGGGAGGATGAAGTCAACGTCACAGCTGACGAAACATGTAGGGTATGTCATCACGTCAACCAGTTGATCAGCTTCTTTGAGGATTTCCCAAGGAGAAATAGGCTGGACAAACCAGGAAATGGGAGGCTAGTCAGGATAATAAGGTCATGGGACCTTGAGAAAAAAAAAATTAAACATAAAGTAAGTGTAGAACTGCATGCCACCACTTTGGCGGAATATTTTCACCTTAAGCGTATCCCATGGGGACTACGGTGTAATCTTAGAGCCACCTTGTTTGCAGATGATTCAGACTACTGTACTAAATGGGAGGAAATATTAAATAAATGTTCCCATGACCTTATTATCCTGACTAGCCTCCGACAGTACCCCATTGAGGATTTCTGTACTCCTATTGTTCATCATTTCAGTGCTTTTTTCTGTAGGGAGAATTGTACAGGGATAGGGAAGTACCTTTGGAAATCTTGGTGTCCTTTTGGAACGGGCCTGAAGAAAGGGTTGCGTACCCCGAAACATTGCCACCCCCCATCCCCTTTACTACTTTTTATTTTTCCCATTTTCCCACCCCTCACTCCCCTTTCCTGGTTTCTCCCGTCTATCCTTTATGTGGTGTGCTTGTATTCTTCACTTACTTTTATGTTGATTTGTGCCTTGTTGTTCATTAAAACTTGTTTGGCATATTCACGCCTTTTTGGCTCCCCCTTTTTTTGCGTGCTGGGAAGATTTGTCTTTCTTTGAAATATTGTTTGAGATGAAATAGGGTCCTCTCAGTTCCACATTGCACCACTTTTGTATCCCATATGCTGGTTTTGTGTGCTGTCTATCTTTAATTATTTTGTGCCCAGGATTTAAAGGGGATCGGTCCAGTATCTTGTGCACTGGAAGGGTTTGGGACCCGAGGAACAGTCCTGGGTTCCTCACCACCGTCTTCACGCTCCAAGGCTTGTTGCTTTTTCGCATCTTCCATGCCAAGTACCTTCACAAGCCGTTCCTGAGATGCCCAGAGCTCGCTCCTGAAGGGGGGGGGGGGGGGTACTGTAAGGATCCGTGAGTCTCACTACCCTCTGCATGCTTCCTGCTTACTTAAGCCTGCTGTCGGGTGCTCTGCTTCTTCCGCCTCCTGCGGCGCGTCACCTGGGCCATTTACAAGCCACCGGTCTACGGGCGCGCGCACCACACCCGAGAATTAATGCCGACTCCTCTGGTCCCGCTTCTGGGTTGCGCCCACGCGGCGGCATCATCGGCACGCCAAGTACGCATGGGACGCACGCTCTACACACGCAGGTGCCGCATCACCATTCCCCATCAATAAACCTTCCCACACCTGTCTCCTGCACCTCTTCAGCCAATCACGGTAGGCACTCCTGATGTGCCCCCTCTGTCCTTGTCCTCATTGGTCCCAGTATGCCTTATATGCTCAGCTGTTCCACTGGTTCATCGGCTGAGCATAAACATTCCTACGTGCGAAGTGTTCACTGCTGTCTTGCCTCCACAGACTTGTCGTGCTTCCTGACATTTGCTCCTGACCTTAGCTATTCCTCCGGACTCCACTCTTCTGTTCTCCTGAACTCGGCTACCTATGATGATCCACACCTCTCCATCCCGACCTCGGCAAAGTACCTCGACGATCCACTCCTCTACAATAATGACCTCCGCAGAGTACAACGACGACCTGTCTGTCTCCAATCCAGACCACGGCTAAGTACCTCCTACTATCCGCTTCTCTCCAACACCGACCTCGGCAAGTATTATTGACCTTCCAGACCTCTCCTATCCGACCCGGCTACCTCGACCAATCTACACTCCAGATGCACCCACGCGTCTGTGGGTTGGTGTAATATCAAATCCCCACATCGGCCTCGTGGTCACGCCTTGTTTGTGGTGAGCACTCCGTTACACTCTGTGTGTATGTGTATGTGTGTGTTTGTGTCTCTGTGTGTTTGTGTCTCTGTGTGTGTATCTGTGTGTGTGTCATGTGTCTCTGTCTGTGTGTGTGTATCTCTGTACGTGTGTGCTGTACCTGTGCCTGTGCAGCATCTGCGCGTGCGCACTGCGCCGGCGGCTACTGTGCAGGCGCACCCATCCGGCACCTATAGCGCAGACATGCGAGTCATTGGGAATGGCTCCTGCGCATGCGCGCCTAGTGTGGGAGGACTCAACATGTGCGCCAGCTGCCATAACAGCCTCTTCTGCATGCAGTGGTGTCACTTCCCGAACTGCACTTCCGTCTCCAACAAGGCGATTTACTCCAAGGGAAATTTTCATTTGGTAGGTCCCAGCAAAGAGGTTTCACTTTAAAAAGTTCCAATCATGCTGATTGTCAAGTAAAGTATTCAATTAAGACTGAAAATTGTTTTCAATGGGTCCACTTCTTTGCTGCCTATGTTTTAAGTGGGTGCTCAGTTCTACCACTAGATGATCCAAAGGGATCTTCCAAATTACATAAACAAGAGCTACAGTGCACCAGAAGGGAACAATAGATGGTTTAATATAACACACAACATATACATGAACTTACATTTACTAAAATAAAAGTGGATGCCACGAAGGCGAAGTGATAGATAGAGTCAAAATGATGTAATTCTCTTTGGACCCAGTGCACCAGGTCCCTGGACAGATGGCTCATAGCACCTGGGGCCGTGGGGACCACAAAATGGCATCTTATCAGCTAATCCACTGTTAGGGTGTCTTAGCCATGGAGTCGTGCAATGCTATGATGCTGCCAACAGGGTTGGGCGTCCACCTTGCAGCTGTGCTATGCTCCAGCTGATCACCAGTTCGGCTTCTCTGTGTGATTGCACGCTGGACTGCCGAACAGCTGAGCAGCTCAACAGCTGTGATGATGCTTGCGTGATGGCGTATAGGAACAGAGTAACGACCTCTACGCGTTTCGCACTCACGTGCTTCTTCTGGGGGTTACCTCAATAGTTCCAAGGCTCTTGTAATTAAATTGACCAATAAGTTAAAGCTGTGGCTAATAAAAATAACTTAAATACATATAGAAACAAAGAAACTCCCAATCTCATCTTTGTACTATAAGTGCTTTTAGTGCACTTGAAGTAAATATATGTGAAATGCAATGTATTTTAAAATTAATATAAGCGATTAGTGAAATATACTTCCAAAATGAAACAATATAAGAAATAATTAGTATATCCATTACACCTAATTGTAATTAGAGAGAATACACGTAATTCTGTGAAGTGAATAAATGAATGAAAACAGGTTAGATGAATATGATTTTTCCTATAGAAGTTGATCAACGTTTTTGCAATTGGGAAAAGGACAAAAAATCCCATATGCAAACAAAAAAGCAGCCATGCTCTTAAACAGATAATGTATGCTTTAAGTAGATATGTTTAAAGTAGTTATAAAGTTTAAAAAAGAAGTTAGGACTATTGAATCACTGATCTGATCTCATCTCATCTCTTCTGTTTCCTCAGGTATAAACATATTCCAATTGTCTGTCTATCCTGATATCCTCCCCTGCTGTGTATTTAGATCTATTTAGTTAAAACCATATTTCAAATTGTATGTCTCCATATCATCCCCCCGCTGTCTTAATTTAATTCAGCTTTCACACTTGTGCAAGACAACACCCATCTTAGAAAAACCATTTGCTTTAATGTCCCTCAAATGTGCTAATTAAGTTTGTTGGGCCAACCAGGTGACTTTGTAAAAGTTTATAAGTAAACTCATAGCAGCCATAGCTGCCTGCAGCCATGCTTTTAAGTAGATATGCTTTTAAGTAGATATGAAGTTCAAAAAGAAGTGGAAAAGTGGACAACATCTACTGCTTCTGATTCCTGCATTTGATCTACGTTGGAAAGGAGGATATCATCTATCCCAGACTGCACATCTGAACACTTAACTATTGCTGTGATGCCACCTTTACTTTTTATATTTGCTGTAACCTCACTTAGTTTCAAATTATGCATTTCCTTCCACCAGTATCCTTATGTCTCTAACTCTATTCATATATCTCCATCTCTCCTTTCTTCCCCACTTCTCAGTTCACATGAACTCCTTTCTTACCTGCACCCTCTGTCACCACACAGCTATACACCCTGCACTAAAACACACCCCTACAAATCCTCCTCACACATTCTCTTTCAATCCATGCTTCTCCTCCTTGCTTCTGGAGGATATCTCTCCCAATCCTGGTCCCTGCCTTATTTCTACATGCTCCTGTCTTCGCCTCCCACATGCAACGTCTACTCCTTCTGGGGTTAACCCCTCCAACCTCATACCCATCCCCTGCCACCCTCCCTCCTCTCTCCCTTTCTCCTGTGCCTTTTGGAATGCTCGCTCCCTCTATAGCAAGTGCCTCTCTGTACATGACTTCTTTCTCTCTCACTCCCTGCTTCTCTTTGCTATAACTGAGACATGGTTCACGCAGTCTGACTCTGCTCTGGAAGTTGCCCTCTCCTACAGTGGCCTTTCCTTCTCCCACACTCCGCGCCCTGATGGCAGGGGTGGAGGCGTGGGGCTTCTTCTCTCCTCTCTCTTGCTTTTCCCTCCTTTCTTCATCATCTATCGCCCACCTACCTCTACTCATCCCCCTTCTGCCTTTCTCTCTCACTTTGAATCCTGGCTCTCTTTCTTTCTCTCCTCAGACTCCCCTGTTCTTCTCCTTGGGGACTTCAATTGCCACATTGATGACCCCTCTCTCCCTTGGGCTTCCCGCATTCTTTCTCTAACCTCTTCTTTTGGCCTTCAACAGTGGACTGCAGCCATCACCCACAAGGATGGCCACTACTTAGACCTGGTTTTCACTAAAAACTTCTCTCTCTCTGATTTCTCCATTTCCCCTTTTCCTCTCTCTGACCATCACCTCATCTCATTCTCCCTATCTCGCTTCTCCCCTTCTCCACCTCCATCTACCCCCCGGTTCTGCAGTAACCTGCGCTCTATTCACTTACCTGACTTTGAGTCAACGTTACACTCCTCCCTCTCCACTCTCAGCTCTGCTACAGACCCTTACAACCTGGTCAGGAACTACAACTCTGCCTTGTCCTCCTCTCTTGATCTACATGCCCCGCTTTCTCTCTGCCGCACTCGCCCTTTTAACCCTAGACCCTGGCTAAATTCCCACACGCGCATGCTGCGTTCCTCCACTCGTTCCTCTGAACGCCTCTTGAGGAAATCTCATACTTTTCTTTATCAACATGAACAAGTCTAACCCACGCCGACTGTTCTCTGTCTTTGATACTCTACTCAAACCACCCTCAGCTGAATCTCCTTCCTCCATCTCCGCTCAGGACTTTGCAGACTATTTTAAGGAAAAGGTGGAATCAATACGTCAGACCATCCCTCTGTTTTTTTCTCCCATCCTACACCTTTTCCTAACTCTCCTCCTGCCTTCCTTGACTCTTTTTCCACTGTCTCAGAGGAGGATGTGTCGCTGTTGATCGCCTCTTCTCCCTCTACCACTTGACCTCTTGACCCCATTCCCTCCCATCTCCTAAAACCTCTTGCTCCTACTATAATCCCTACGCTCACACACATTTTTAACTCCTCCCTCTGCTCTGGAACCTTTCCATCCTCCTTCAAACATGCAACAGTCAGACCATTACTCAATAACAGCAAGCTTGACCCTACCTGTCTTTCTAACTATCGACCTGTCTCCCGCCTGCCTTTTGCCTCTAAACTTATTGAACGTCTTGTATTCTCTCGCTTACTCCATTTTATCAACACCTATTCTCTCCTAGACACTCTACAATCTGGCTTCCGCACTGCTCACTCCACGGAAACAGCCCTCACTAAAATAACTGATGACCTCCATGCTGCCAAAGACAGAGGTCATTACTGCACGACACACTTTATTCGAGCAAATACCGAGTATGTACCTGGCAGATACCTGGAATGCGCCGCTCCTCACCTCTGACAAGCCCCGTTGCGTTTGCCTTCCCAGCCTGGGTTCATGCCTGGCTGACGGGCGGTTGATCTGTTAAATGATAATGATTAGGATTTAATAGGCTGCAATGCTTCGCGTGTCTACCAGATGGCATAAATTCATGAATTGTAATGCAGTATATATATATATACTGTGCAGTTTTGCAGCCAGCGGGAATAAAATGCTTCAATCCCTGCCTGGAAAATACCTCAATGCACTCGGGCAGAAAACAGTCACAAACCTCAATACACCCGGGTATACCTGAATTCGTGGGACTAGCCGAGCTCGAATAAAGTGTGTCGCCAGTGTACACTCTGCTCATATTACTCGACCTCTCTGCAGCATTTGCCACCGTGGACCACCCTCTTCTCCTTCACATTCTCCATACTCTTGTTATTCTGAACAAAGCTCTATCTTGGATCTCATCCTACCTCTCCCATCGTACTTTCAGTGTCTCTTCTGCTAACACCTCCTCCTCTTCTATTGATCTCTCTGTGGGGGTACCCCAAAGCTCTGTCCTGGGACTCTTCTCTTTTCTCTGTACACACTCTCTCTAGGTGAACTAATAACATCTTTTGGGTTTAATTATCACCTCTCTGCTGACGACACACAAATATACTTTTCAGCACCCGACCTTACACCTGTTGTAAAAAACAAAGTTTCTGAATGTCTCTCTGCATATCATCCTGGATGGCCCTCCCCCGCCTTAAACTCAACATGGCTAAAACAGAGCTCCTCATACTTTCTCCTAAACCTGGCCCTTCTACCTCCTTCCACATTACTGTTGGTACTACGATCATTCACCCAGTAGCCCAAGCACGATGCCCATGGGTCACACTCGACTCCTCTCTCACATTCGCCCCTCACATTCAAAACATTTCTAAAACCTGTCGCTTTTTCCTCCGCAATATAACAAAGATACGCCCTTTCCTCTGTTGCTCGATTGCTAAAACTCTGACTCAGGCCCTCATTCTCTCCCGTCTTGATTACTGTAACCTCCTGCTGTCCGGCCTTCCTGCCTCTCACCTGTCTCCCCTACAATCTATCCTAAATGCTTCTGCCAGAGTCACGCTACTCTGTCCTAGATCTGTCTCAGAATCTCCCCTCATGAAACCCCTCTCCTGGCTTCCAATCAAATCCTGCATCTCACTCTCCATTCTTCTCCTCACTTACACTCTTCTGCCCCTCCTTAAATCTCAGCCCTAATTTCTCATTATGCCCCATCCAGACTCTTGCATTCTTCTAAAGGATGTCTTCTTTCTACCCCTTTTGTATCTAAAGCCCTCTCCCGCCTTAAACCTTTTTCACTGACTGCCCCACACCTCTGGAATGCCCTTCCCTTCAGTACCCGACTAGCACCCTCTCTATCCACCTTTAAGACCCAAATTAAGACACACTTGCTTAAAGAAGCCTATGAATAGCACTGTGGATATTCTGAACACATGATACATAAAGCTTGGCCCCCTGCAGACACACTTATCAGAACTCCCTCCTACTGTCTCTGTACGTTCTCCCTACCTACCAATTAGAATGTAAGCTCCTCGGGACAGGGACTCCTCTTTCTTAATGTTATATTTATGTCTGAAGCACTTATTCCCATGATCTGTTATTTATATTACCTGTTATTTATTTAATTACCACATGTATTACTACTGTGAAGTGCTATGTACATTTATGGCGCTATATAAATAGAGGCATACAATACAATAATAAATGATTTCCAATGTCAGTAATTGAAATTCAAAAATAACACATATACTGTAGGTACTGTATGTACAAACATAAATAAAAATACAGTAATTATATATATATATATATATATATATATATATATATATATATATATATATATATATATATATATATATACGAATCAACAAGTGAAAACATCCAGATGTTGCTACCTGTTCTCAACCGCTTGCCATGCATGTTTTGCATGGCAACTTCTAGCATGTCCTGAGATTCAAGCAGCCAGACTAATGGCCCATCGGATTACCAGAGTGGGGGTCCCTGCTCTGTGAATCTTACCTGGCTTCACCTGTCTGTGATAGAAACGCAGTAAGAGATAAACTGAATCAATCACTCTACCTGCGCGCCTCTAATAGGCGATCGAGGGTCTTTCATTTTATTTTAATAATACAGTATAGTAGCAAGGGGTCTCCGGAGCTGAACCACATTGATTTCAGGTCCGGGACCCCCTACTTCCAGAGTTACAGGCCCCGTTATGGGGTGACGGAATCGTGGCTGCCATGTTTAATTTCTCTTGCATCACGGCCCATGTGATCGGGAGATTTAAAAAAAACAGAGGGATACCGGAACCCCATAATGGAGCCAGTAACTCAGGAAGAAGGGGGTCTCCAGACCTGAAATCTACGTGATTCAGCTCCGGAGACCCTCTGCTACAATGCTATAAAATAAAATAAAAGCAGCTTCATCACATTAGCGGCGAACCGCTAAGGCAATGAAGGGGTTAAGCAAGACTACTGTTGCGGCAGCTTTTATTCTAACAAATCACCGATTTGTCCCTGGCTGGTTCCTGGAATGCGACGTTGTTCACCTGGCGCATGCCGCGTTCACCTTGCATTCCCAGCCACGGGTCATGCCCGGCTGATGCGTTTATTGATAATGGTTCGGATTTTAATAGGCTGCAATGCTTCGTGTGTCCGCCAGATGGCAGAAATTCATGAATTGTAATGCGCCGAATCAGTAATGAGTCGGCATGTAGGTGTTTCGTTTAAAAAAGATACTGTACCACAGTGTGCTATTGTAACTTGGCCTTGGCCTTGAGACTGAAGGAAGAGTTGCAAAAATTTATCAATTTAGGCTTTTCATATTAAAGAAAGACAAAGACCAGTTTCAGTTTGTGTTACACTATTCTGCAGAGACCCACCATGAGTGTTCAAGTGCAGCCCGCTTTCCAAAAAACCGACAAAAGTTATGCGTGTTTGATATGGGCCGCGATTAATGCAACAGATGATAAGATGGCAACAGTTGCTCAAATTTATCAGTATTTTATCGAAAACTGTGACTTTTACAAATTTTCGCCAACTCCTCATACGTGGAAGCATGCAGTAAGGAAAAGGTATGTAGCGACCCCTGTTTTCACCGTATTGAGCCCCAATTTGTTGGAGGGTATTGGTGTGTGTCACCGGAGTTTTCCTGTATCTATGATCATGGAGGCGGCAAAAGGCGAAGGGTCATGTTAAAACCAACTAAGAAACGACAGTCGCTGCCAAGCAATGCACCAGCACCAGCCCCAGCACCGGCTTCTAATGACGGTCCCACTGTCAGTGACAACCCTGAGCCTGAGCCTGAGTCAGATTTCGCGTGCAGTTTTGATGAAGCTTGCATGTACCTAAGCGATTTCCAGCCTACAGGTGGACTAGTCCCACTGCAAACTATCGACGTGGATGATGAAGAAAGCTGGACTGGCAGTGAAACGGCGCCGGCGCCAGCTGAATGGGAAGTTCTATGGTGAGTACTGTTTTGTTGCCGTATTATTTTGGTGGGGATGGCTGGGTACTTCTTTAAGGGGCTGACCATTACTGTACATTAAAACTTTTCTTTTTGTTTTTCCTCAGAAAAGAAAACGGCTAATGGGGGGATTTCGATGGATAATATTGTACTGTATGCTGATGTTTTCCGGCCGTACAGTATACTGTGTAATAAACCCGAATAAATAAAACTATGCATTTATTCTACATGTTCAGTATCGTGTCATTATGTGTCTTCTATAGTATACTGTACAGTGGTATACAGTGCCTAACATCTATGGGCAAAAATAATTTTATTTCTAGGTGCCCTAGAACAGAAGTTCCCACGCTAATTGCCCGTGAACTTGACCGCGGCCCTAAGTAGTTCCCACACCAATTGCGCGAATATAATGTAAATAATCAGTTCTGTGTTTCTGAGCGGGTTGAAATTTGCCTGGTCCTCATGTGGGAGGACACTTGCCATAGTGGCAAAATATCAGCCTTGTACGACCCCCGGAACCGGAGGTACCAAAAGACAGTTTAAAAGCACATTCCCAAAGTGGCTTTTTTTCTGCCATGCAAGTCAATGGCAGAAACCTGAATTTTAACATCACCCTGACTCCGTTCTGTTGCCACGAGAGGGTCGCAATTTGCCTTGCAATCCTGCCGCAACTATGACTACACGGTGACCGAATCTGAGCCCTCTAGGTCGAACAAAAACGGAGTTGTGGGTTCCAGGTTTCTGCTCATTCTGACGTAGCCGATTCAAAGCTTTCTCCGCCATTACGCTCAATGGTAGGACCCTCCTCGCCGGCGTGACCCTTTCTCGCCGCCATTACTGCTCGGACCTTGTTGGGGTCAAGTGAGGGGGTTCCTAACATCTAGGGGCAAAAGGAATTTTATTTCTAGGTGCCCTAGAACAGAAGTTCCCACACCAATTGACCTAGTTCCCACGCCAATTGCCCTAGTTCCTACGCCAATTGCGTGACCAGGCAGTAAAAAAACAGTGCAGCAAGCCTCGACATTTGTTACACTGTCAAAGGAGCAAATGGAGACAATGTGAGGCAATTCAACATGTTCTTTTATTGGTGGAGTCAGTACAAAAACATTTATTTACAAATACTGTACAATGTTGTAACATTTAAAGTGCACAGCAATTCTAACCATCAACACACAATAATACATTCTGCAGCCTTTATTAAATTCTTCTGCCACAAAACATTTTTGGGGCATGGGGCAAAGGGAGTTAAAGTAACTTGCTTTTTAAGTACTGTATTTGGGGGTTGTCTTTGGGGGTTTATTCATCAAATTATTATGATGAACTGCCTTTTGAAATGACACTGCTGTTAACTATTTCAGCCACACACCTCCAGAGTTTTTAATCCCTCCCTAGCCAAGCGTCAATCGGCAGAGTCACCCTATCCTACCAACCCCCTCTCTCCACTGGGTCATTAACCTTCTGCATATTGCCATTGTGTTCTTAATCCGCCCATAGCCGAGCTACAAACACTCAGTACGCCTGCGTCTAATCACACCATCCCCCTCCCCCAACACTTAGAGGCCTGTTGTTTGAACGGTAATGCTTTGGAAAATACCCTCTCGAAATTGAAATGTAAATCTGATGTGCACAGCACTGTGAGAATTGAGAGTACACTGATACTGTATTTCATCAGTGAAAAGAGAAACTAAACTACAACCAAGCGCTCAACCTATTGTGAATTGTGTGTATAGTGAATTAGTATATACAACAAGTGAAATATAAATAATAATAAAATATAAATGAAATAATGTGACAATAATAAGTGTGTTAAACGTATTGAGGATAACCACTATATAATATATACCCCACACCATCAGATTAGGGGAGGGTATGGGATTGGGCTGCCCAGGACTATAAACAAGCTAATCCATATAGCTGTAAACCGAAATGTTAGTACAGAGAGCAAAGTCCTTGGCGCACTATCAAGTGCATAACCTGATAAATTAGTCCTGTTTGTTGAAAAACTGGTAGGAAAATGTCCACAGTCTGACTTCCTGGTTTTCTTCTGAAGTTTGTTGATCTGCAATCAAAGAGAACAGGAAACCATTGCGCAGTATCTCATATGTATTGAAGCCTCATTCACACAGCTGCTAGATACTTACATCTAGATGGGTGAATGCAGGCCTTGAAAGGTATCTTTAAACCGGAGATTAGTATCTGTCACCGGGTCCCCACTGGTGTTGCTCCCGCTCCACAGATGGCCGGTCCGCCCAATGATACACAAAAGATAAAAGGCCCAATAGTGTGGTACAGTACAATTTAATAAAACAATAAAAAGACCAACATATAATGCACTCACATGCTAGATGATCTAACTGCACGATTTACAATGTGCCGTCCGCAAGCATGAGGGGCTGAACCGTGATGTGCGTGGAGGCTGGATCCTGCGTGTATCTCCTCCTCGCGGCCGCAAATCGGAGCGCCAGGTCCACCTCAGATGTCGTCACCTCAAACAGCAACCTCCTCAGCTGGTACTAGCACGTAGCAATGCGTGCAGCTATGCTCCACCCTACGCGCGTTTCGTGACCTCTGACGTCACTTCCTCAGGGGTAATGGAGCATGGATGTTGTATGGTGCTATTTAAGCACAGCTAATTGGCCCTAAACTCGCCCTGATAGGATAATTATTCCCAGAGGGATATTGGGCTAATTGGTGTTATAAGGTGCTGCTTAAGCACAACTAGATAGCCCTAGACTTGCCCTGATAGGATATTTATTCCCAGAGGGGTGTTGGGCTGATTGACTGGTGTAATGATGTTTTCATTACAGAATCCTGTCATATATCGTAAATGTATCACAAACTTGTTATAATAAGACTGTAACACAACATTTCTAAAATACAATTCACATACAGTATTACATATGATATTAAAAAACAACAACAGATAATACAATTGATATTTCTAATGCATGAAAATAAATATATATAAACATTCATGTCTGAATTCATTTAATACAGTACTAATTGATTATATACTTAAAATGAGCTTATATAAAAATGGAACTTCAAAATGGTATCCATATAGTGTGTATGGGACAGATTGAACAGAGGACTCATAGGAATTAAATGATGCTGGCTGACTGATTTTGCATGTTTGATATTGATCAACTATCAATTTGATATCAATTAGCTATCTCTCAAAAAGGATGCCAGGTCAAACTCTATGTTTAGACCTTTTGGGGTTAATGTTTTTAGGGTGTATATCCAATAGCTTTCATGCCGCGATATTAGATTGATTTTATCTCCCCCTCTCCAGTTTTGTTTGGGGCAATCTATACCCTTGCAGACCAATCCCTCGGGGTTTTGGTTATGTTTTATTTTGAAGTGATTCGAGACACTATGTGTCTCGAGACCCCTTTTAATATTGTAAATGTGTTCCGCAAAGCGTCTCTTTAATGGTCTACCTGTTCGCCCTACATATTGTAGCTCCTTTATGGTCTACCTGTTAGAATGCCCCTGTGGGCTACAATATGTAGGGCGAACAGGTAGACCATTAAAGAGACGCTTTGCGGAACACATTTACAATATTAAAAGGGGTCTCGAGACACATAGTGTCTCGAATCACTTCAAAATAAAACATAACCAAAACCCCGAGGGATTGGTCTGCAAGGGTATAGATTGCCCCAAACAAAACTGGAGAGGGGGAGATAAAATCAATCTAATATCGCGGCGTGAAAGCTATTGGATATACACCCTAAAAACATTAACCCCAAAAGGTCTAAACATAGAGTTTGACCTGGCATCCTTTTTGAGAGATAGCTAATTGATATCAAATTGATAGTTGATCAATATCAAACATGCAAAATCAGTCAGCCAGCATCATTTAATTCCTATGAGTCCTCTGTTCAATCTGTCCCATACACACTATATGGATACCATTTTGAAGTTCCATTTTTATATAAGCTCATTTTAAGTATATAATCAATAAGTACTGTATTAAATGAATTCAGACATGAATGTTTATATATATTTATTTTCATGCATTAGAAATATCAATTGTATTATCTGTTGTTGTTTTTTAATATCATATGTAATACTGTATGTGAATTGTATTTTAGAAATGTTGTGTTACAGTCTTATTATAACAAGTTTGTGATACATTTACGATATATGACAGGATTCTGTAATGAAAACATCATTACACCAGTCAATCAGCCCAACACCCCTCTGGGAATAAATATCCTATCAGGGCAAGTCTAGGGCTATCTAGTTGTGCTTAAGCAGCACCTTATAACACCAATTAGCCCAATATCCCTCTGGGAATAATTATCCTATCAGGGCGAGTTTAGGGCCAATTAGCTGTGCTTAAATAGCACCATACAACATCCATGCTCCATTACCCCTGAGGAAGTGACGTCAGAGGTCACGAAACGCGCGTAGGGTGGAGCATAGCTGCACGCATTGCTACGTGCTAGTACCAGCTGAGGAGGTTGCTGTTTGAGGTGACGACATCTGAGGTGGACCTGGCACTCCGATTCGCGGCCGCGAGGAGGAGATACACGCAGGATCCAGCCTCCACGCACATCACGGTTCAGCCCCTCATGCTTGCGGACGGCACATTGTAAATCGTGCAGTTAGATCATCTAGCATGTGAGTGCATTATATGTTGGTCTTTTTATTGTTTTATTAAATTGTACTGTACCACACTATTGGGCCTTTTATCTTTTGTGTATCATTGGGCGGACCGGCCATCTGTGGAGCGGGAGCAACACCAGTGGGGACCCGGTGACAGATACTAATCTCCGGTTTAAAGATACCTTTCAAGGCCTGCATTCACCCATCTAGATGTAAGTATCTAGCAGCTGTGTGAATGAGGCTTCAATACATATGAGATACTGCGTAATGGTTTCCTGTTCTCTTTGATTGCAGATCAACAAACTTCAGAAGAAAACCAGGAAGTCAGACTGTGGACATTTTCCTACCAGTTTTTCAACAAACAGGACTAATTTATCAGGTTATGCACTTGATAGTGCGCCAAGGACTTTGCTCTCTGTACTTGTATTTCATCAGGGTGTGAAAATATTTGTCAGTCACTATGGTTTACAGTCACATGTTTTAAAATCAATACAGTACATTCTTTAATATCTTTAAAATAAAAATATATAAATACTGTATATAAGTATAATATAACATAATCCGTTCTGTGGGTCTGAGCGGGTTGAAATTTACCTGGTCCTAATGCGGGAGGACCCTTGCCATAGTGGCAAAATATCAGCCTTGCACGACCCCCGGAACCGGAGATACCAAAAGACAGTTTAAAAGCACATTACCAAAGTGGCTTTTTTTCTGCCATGCAAGTCTATGGCAGAAACCTGAAATTTAACACCACCCTGACGCCGTTCTGTTGCCATGAGAGGGTCGCAATTTGCCATGCAATCCTGCCGTAACTAGGACTACATGGTGACCGAATCCGCCATTATGCTCCTCGCCGGCTTGACCCTTTCTCGCCGCCATTACTGCTCGGACCCTGTTGGGGTCAAGTGAGGGGGTTCTTAACATCTAGGGGCAAAATGAATTTTATTTCTAGGTGCCCTAGAACTGAAGTTCCCACGCCAATTGACCTAGTACCCACGCCAATTGCCCTAGTTCCCACGTCAATTGCGCGACCAGGCAGTAAAAAAAGTGCAGCAAGCATTTGTTACTCTGTATTTTGTTATACAGTACTATCAAAGGAGCAAATGGAAACAATGCACAGTACAGTAAGACAAATCAACATGTTCTTTTATTGGTGCAGTCAGTTGAAAAATATTTTTTTACAAATACAGTACAATGTTGAAGCATTTTAAGTAACATCTCCTTTATTAAAGAAACCCAGTACTGTATACAGTACATGGAGAAAAAAGTTTGGTTGTTCCGTGGTCACAGCATCTTCAACAGCCAACGCATGGATAATAAAAAAACTTTATTGACATCAACACGAACACTCTGACGCATTTCGTCCAGGCTTGGACATTATCATAGAGTGCTATCTATGCATATTGACTGACCTTATATAGGGGATGACGTGTGCAAGCCTCCAATCATCACAGGGATCGACCTTCACTCTCACCTGCAAATTAATTATTAAATCAATGGCTACAGCACGTCACTCCCTACGACAGTGGGCATATACATAGAGACAGATATACAAATGTTATTAGACAAAATCATTAAAAAACAACATGGAACATGTTGAAGAAAATTAAAAACACAGAGCTGGTTATTCAAATTACTAGTGCTATAATTAATATTAATACTATAATTAGACAGAAGATAATGAATACAATATATACATATTACTTATAAAGTGCGATAAATATTATTATAATTTCAATCAATAGCTTATAAACATAATATCAATATTACAGAATGTGGATAGTTGTTAGTACAATATATATCAACAGGTTTCATAACACCCCACACCTCCCAGATCTAACTGTATTAGGGTGTACACTGTGAACACTCCCCATATATTGGCCATTACCCCACCAAAAAGTGCTTGAGTTCCCACTCCTGGTTGATGCCAGCCGGATGGAGTGTGTTCAGAGTGTACACCCAGTACATTTCTTGTTTATTAAGTACCCCCTCCCTATTTCCACCTCTGGCATGACAGGGAATGTGTTCAATAGCAGTGTAGGAAAAATTAGCTATTCCTCCTCTAAGGAATCTAGAGAAGTGTCTAGGGACTGGGTGTTAGGTATCGTTTTTCTTAATCAACCGTACATGTTCTGCAATGCGAGTCTTAACTGACCTTATTGTTCGTCCTACATACATTTTATTACAGCCACACCTCAAAAGATATATAGTATAGGCCGTATTACAATTTAAAAATTGTTTAATAAAGTGTTTTTTTCCATTCTTTTCAGATTTAATGAATTTTGTGCTGTGGACATATTTGCGCATGGTACAATTTCCACATGCAAAAAAACCTTTAGGTATTCCTTTGATATTTTTAAGTTCAGAGTTAGACTGGAAATGACTTGGTGAAAGATGTGACGCTAATGTTTTGGCCTTACGGAATGTGAATTTTGGCCCATTCTTGGTAAATTCTGCAATATCCCCATCAAGTGACAGCGTATGCCAATGCTTATGTATGATATCGCATATAAGTTTTGATTATCGACTGTAAGTGCTCACAAATAGTGGACTCATATCACTGTAGCTTGTGGGAAATTGCGCATTACCCTTGTAATGTTTGTTTTTCTTCTTCTTTTCCAGAAGTACAGTACGATCCAAGGACATCGCATGTTCAAATGCTACCTGGATATCCTTACGTTTATAGCCCCTGGCTTGAAATCTTTCTGACAGTACTTTTGACTGTGAATAAAAGCTGTCATCATCGGAACATATCCGTCCTAGCCGAATAAATTGGGCTTTTGGAATGCTTTTAATTAACGACTGGGGATGGCAACTTTTTGCTGAAAGCAGTGTGTTCCTAGAATTGGGTTTTCGAAATATGTCGGTTTGGATGTGCAAGTTATGGTCGATGTACAGGAGCAAGTCTAGATAGTTGATACAATTAATATTGTGTTCATAAGTAAATTTTATGTTTACATTATTAGTATTTAATGTATTAACAAATGAAAGCAGTGATGTTTCATCGCCGTCCCATATCATGATGAGATCGTCGATGAATCGTTTGAAATAGATAATTTGTGAACGATATATATTATTACTGTGATAAATATGTTGTGCTTCCCATAACCCCATAAATAAGTTTGCATTTGAAGGTGCAAAACTTGTGCCCATTGCTGTGCCTAATAACTGTAAATAACATTGTGAATCAAACAAAAAATAATTGTGAGTTAATAAAAACTTAATGGATTCTAAAAGAAAAGTGCAAAGTGACGTAGAAAGTTGTGATAATTGTAAAAAATGTGCAATTGCTGATAACCCGTGATCGTGATGTATGATGGAATAAAGAGAGATCACGTCAAGCGTGACCCATCTATATTCTTTTTTCCAGATCAGGTCCTGTACATCCACCATAAGATCCGTAGAGTCCTTGATAAATTATGGCAATGAAAATACCAATGGTTTAAGATAAGAATCCACATACCGTGACAAACCATCTCCCAAAGATCCAATGCCTGCCACTATAGGACGACCCGGAGGATCGACAAGTGACTTATGGATCTTTGGGAGATGGTGGAATACCGGAATCACGGGATGTGGGTTTCTCAAATATTCAATTTCTTGTTTATTGAGTGTACATAAAATGTTACCAAATTCAATAAGTTCGTCATATTGTAACATAAACTCTGCTGTTGGATCTTTTTTAAGGAGTTTATAATGTTCTTGGTTCCCTAACTGTCTAAGTGCCTCCTGTCTATATTGGATAGTGGATAAAACCACAAGGGCCCCACCTTTATCCGCATTCCTAAACATGATATCATTATTAAACTTCAAAGTGTCAAGTTCTTGGACCTCTGTGTATGTCAGATTGTTGGCATGCATGGATGAGCAAGAAAAGCCTTTAGATAATATTTGCAAGTCTCTTTCTACCAACCTTTCAAATGCCGTAATATATGGTCCCCTGTTGGAATTTGGACAGAAGATAGACTTCTTTTTGAAACCTGATGAATGTGTACCAAAAAAAGGTTGGGCGAAAGTATTAATTTGTTCACCTTGCTGTTCGAGTAATGCATCCAAGTCTGATAATACACAGGTTTCCTGAAAGGTATCAAGTGAAACATTAGTCATAACGTCATTATCATCTTCATTAGTAACAACAATAGACAAATCAATATCATTGATATCAGAACCAGACTGATTTATGGTTTGAAATTGTCCCCTAGATGGAAAAAAACTTTTTTAAGGATAATTTACGGGTAAACCTCTGGAGATCAATAACCGTCTGGAAAAGATGAAAGTCCTGGACCGGGGCAAAACCCAATCCCTTATTAAGTAAGGACAACTGTGCATAGGATAGTTCTAATCCTGAGAGATTAATAACGTTATTTTCACACTCATCTATGTGTATTTTTTCCTCTTCGTTCTCCCGCGTGTTTCTATGTTTTCTCCGAGATCGTCTGGTTCGCGGCGTTGTCTTGCTCCTGTTGATAAAAAAGAAGAAGAGGAGGGAGCCTGTTCTTGAACTTTTGCTCTGGCCCAATTAGATGTAATGGAGGACCTGCTGTCGCTCCTAGATCTCCCATGGTTGTCCCGTATGCTTTCAGTGGAACCTTCAAAGGACACAGAGTGGGACCTCAATTCACATTCTGAATAATCAGACTCAGCACCTGATGTATCAATTGCTCTTCTCTTAAGAATAGATTTGTTTGGATTACTCTTGGACCATGCTTTTGGTTGAGATTTAAAACCTCTTGACATATTATACCCTGTGTTTTCTCTCGCCTGTGGTTTTTGCCAACAGTAGAATTGGCCTTTTATGTAGTCTGCGCGATCTCGCTCAAATTTGTTGTGTTTTTTGTCACTTATGTATCCTCTATGGTTTCAATATTTGTCAGCTGTGTTTTGTCGTTTTTTATAAATTGATCCATTTTAGTAAATGGCTTCAAGTTATTCCTCAAAACATTTATCTCTAACATTAATAGTTCTTTTTCTTTTGTTTTCTGCTGAATAATTAATTCCATTAGTTTTAAGGAACATTGATTTAAAGTGTCAGTCCAGTCCTGTTCGAATTGCATATTTGTAAAGCCGAATGTTGGTGTCTTTTTGATGCGCAAACCCCGTGGTATTCTTTTACATCTAATGTAGTTGTTCAATGAGGTAATGTCCCACCATAGACGTATATTCAACAGCAATAGTCTTTCCAACTTTACAAAATAGTGTGTGAGGTCTGATGGTTCCTCACAAATAATCTCTGTACTTTCATCAAACAAATGAGCTGCTCTTTTTGAGCGTTTGGCATTGTCCCCGCATGCATTGACATATGTATCCACATCTATAGGATCTAATTCCGTATCCACATCTTCCATCACAAATTTGTACAATAATCTTCAATAAAAAATAAAAAATTGTTTAATGATAAATTTAAAAACTCATGCGTTGGCTGAAACTGTAGTGGAAAAGGTATACATATATACCAAAATCTTCAATAATATGGTATAGTACTCGATTCCTTACAGTATATCATGGATTCTTCCATAAATGTTTATCATAGTCCATAAACTGTATCACATACGCACCCAGTGAGCCATCAGGTAGTTGTATACACAATGAAAAAAATATAGGGTGAGTCCCTAAATACCGAGGCTACAAACTAGGCACTTTAGAGTATAACTTCTCCACTTGATTGAAGACAGACACCAGTGTAAATAAGAGCTCTTATAGTAATAATAATAAACCTCCGGTACTTACTCAGGGAGTTGGGCAATGGTATAACCGGATAGAAGTACGAGGGGACACCTCCCAGGGGGAACCCCCAAGTAAGTCACGGCCCGATCACCAAAACGCCTCACCTGTCTCCCTTGTGCACCGCATGGAGGCAATCAGCCGGTCTGCACTCACAAAAGCCGTTCCCGTTGGCGCAGGAAGAATCCTCTGGCAGCTTGTGTCCATGCTGCTACTGGTGTCAGCGTGCTCCAACCGCAAGTGACATCTCATGGAGAAAAAAAGTTTGGTTGTTCCATGGTCACAGCATCTTCAACAGCCAACGCATGGATAATAAAAAAACTTGATGGGGATATTGCAGAATTTACCAAGAATGGGCCAAAATTCACATTCCATAAGGCCAAAACATTAGCGTTGCATCTTTCACCAAGTCATTTCCAGTCTAACTCTGAACTTAAAAATATCAAAGGAATACCTAAAGGTTTTTTTGCATGTGGAAATTGTACCATGTGCAAATATGTCCACAGCACAAAATTCATTAAATCTGAAACGAATTTAAAAAAACACTTTATTAAACAATTTTTAAATTGTAATACGGCCTATACTATATATCTTTTGAGGTGTGGCTGTAATAAAATGTATGTAGGACGAACAATAAGGTCAATTAAGACTCGCATTGCAGAACATGTACGGTTGATTAAGAAAAACGATACCTCTCACCCAGTCCCTAGAAACTTCTCTAGATGCCCTAGGGGAGGAATAGCTAATTTTTCCTACACTGCTATTGAACACATTCCCTGTCATGCCAGAGGCGGAAATAGGGAGGGGGTACTTAATAAACAAGAAATGTACTGGGTGTACACTCTGAACACACTCCATCCGGCCAGCATCAACCAGGAGTGGGAACTCAAGCACTTCTTGGTGGGGTAATGGCCAATATATGGGGAGTGTTCACAGTGTACACCCTAGTACAGTTAGATCTGGGAGGTGTGGGGTGTTATGAAACCTGTTGATATATATTGTACTAACAACTATCCACATTCTGTAATATTGATATTATGTTTATAAGCTATTGATTGAAATTATAATAATATTTATCGCACTTTATAAGTAATATGTATATATTGTATTCACTATCTTCTGTCTAATTATAGTATTAATATTAATTATAGCACTAGTAATTTGAATAAAAAGCTCTGTGTATTTAATTTTCTTCAACATGTTCCATGTTGTTTTTTAATGATTTTGTCTAATAACATTTGTATATCTGTCTCTATGTATATGCCCACTGTCGTAGGGAGTGACGTGCTGTAGCCATTGATTTAATAATTAATTTGCAGGTGAGAGTGAAGATCGATCCCTGTGATGATTGGAGGCTTGCACACGTCATCCCCTATATAAGGTCGGTCAATATGCATAGATAGCGCTCTTTGAAAAAGTCCAAGCCTGGACGAAACGCGTCAGAGTGTTCGTGCTGATGTTCGTTGCTAGTTGTCAATAAAGTTTTTTTATTATCCGTGCGTTGGCTGTTGAAGATGCTGTGACCACGGAACAACCAAACTTTTTTCTCCATGTGATGTCACTTCCGGTTGGAGCACGCTGACACCAGTAGCAGCGTGGACACAAGCTGCCAGAGGATTCTTCCTGCGCCAACGGGAACGGCTTTTGTGAGTGCAGACCGGCTGATTACCTCCATACGGTGCACAAGGGAGACAGGAGAGGCGTTTTGGTGATCGGGCCGTGACTTACTTGGGGGCGCCCCCGGGAGGTGTCCCCTCATACTTCTATACGGTTATACCATTGCCCAACTCCCTGAGTAAGTACCGGAGGTTTACACTGGCGACACACTTTATTCGAGCTTGGCTAGTCCCACGAATTCGGGTATACCCGGGTGTATTGAGGTTTGTGACTGTTTTCTGCCCGAGTGCATTGAGTTATTTTTCAGGCAGGGATTGAAGCATTTTATTCCCGCTGGCTGCAATACTGCACAGTATATATATATATACTGCATTACAATTCATGAATTTATGCCATCTGGTAGACACGCGAAGCATTGCAGCCTATTAAATCCTAATCATCATCATTTAACAGATCAGCTGCCCATCAGCCAGGCATGAACCCAGGCTGGGAAGGCAAATGCAACGGGGCTTGTCAGAGGTGAGGAGCGGCGCATTCCAGGTATCTGCCAGGTACATACCGGGTATTTGCTCGAATAAAGTGTGTCGGTGCAGTATGAGCTCTTATTTACAATGGTGTCTGTCTTCAATCAAGTGGAGAATTTATACTCTAAAGTGCCTAGTTTGTAGCATCGGTATTTAGGGACTCACCCTACATTTTTTTCATGCTGTATTCAGTACAGTGGGATGGTGCGCAGCACTGTCAGTCAGACCTGCACCAGTTCAGTCCTAGAGGGCAGCAAACAGGGCAGGTTTTCAGGGCAACATTGAAAACCGTGCCTGTTCGCGGCCCTCAGGGACTGGAGTTGTGTATGTCCTGTGAAAAAAAACACACAACAACATCTCCTTTGTTTAAGTACAGCAGGTACAGTGCTGGCACAACAGTATGGTCTCACTGAAAGTCCTCCACATTGTCCATCCATGGCCGATTCCTTGCATGGCGCAAAACACCATTAATGCAGTCTCGAACGCCTTTCATTACAGGATCTGTAACTGCTTAAAAGCGCCTCATTTCTTCCACAATGTTTTTCTTTAAATTGGCAGGAAGCGCCTTTTTAACGCGATTAACTTCGTAGTTCACTTTGAACACCCACTCGCAGTACAACGTGAAGGGAATATGGTGCTTAAAAATGATCAAGGCATACTTGTGGGGTACACCAGCACTCATCACCCTACACTTCTCCCTGAGCCCCGGTGGCAAATTGCACAGGGTGATGTCGGGCACTGTTTCGATGCGAGCGGGTGTAGGTCTTTTGGGAGCGGGTGTGCTTGTGGCGACGGGCGATGGTAGGTTGTCTGGGAGGAAGCTTTTCTCCGTTCGTAGTAGCCGTGTTGTCTCCTGGCGTGGTCTTGACGGGGTTTTCATGTCCTCCTCAACGGCATACATGTACACTACATCTTCTGGTGGAGGGTGGGCGCTTGGTGATGGAAGGGGGTCGAAGGTCCCATTCATCACATCCATGTCAGCCCCCTGCTCCGGCGTCGGGGAAACAGGGGCACCGAGCAAATAATGTATGCCCGCAATATCAGCCTCTATCTTCTCCATCCGTTGATCCATCCGTTGCTCCATTTGTAGCATCCGTTGCTCCACATTTAGCATTGTCTCCAGTAGCAGATCTATCTTTGCCAGCAAAATAGAATTCCCGGGGATATCCACACTTATCCCATTCAGCATCCGGTCTAACGAGCTGCTTCTTGTGCATGGCATCTGGACATCTGGGGGGATGGGTGCAACAGAGGATGAGATGGGGGTTTCATGGACAGAAGCGGCATAGATTTCCAGGACAGCTACAGCAGAGTCGTCGAAGCATATGGGAGGAAGTGGTCTGCGGATTCGATGGGTTGGCTGCTATTCGTTTTTTGTCGAGAGTACATCGCCGTATATCTTCTTGACATAATGAGGCTTACGTCTAAGAAAACACTTAACCTTTGGGGTCAGCAGAAGGTTTTCTTTATTGGCCTTAGCCTGTCGCTTTGCCCTTGGCGTGGAAACGGCAACCGCCTTTCGCTTTTTCAGCATGACAGGCACGGCAGAGGTGAGTGGGTTCTTGCGTCCATAGAAACGGGGATGCTCCATGGAAGCAGGTGGCACAATGCAGTACAGTATCTGGACAAGGGCAAGTTCAGATAAGATCATGGAGTGGTGGGCTATGCAAAGTGTGTGACCTTTTATGCATGGTGACCAGGTACAGGTGTTGAAAGTGGGCGTACTCTAATGTGGGTCATTACCGTATAAATACACCATCCATTTTGTGTATTGACTGCACATAGAATACACATCAACTAAACATCGAATATACATTCTTATGTTTGTATTTCTTTCTACTCGCAGCAATGCCTGTTAAAAAGATTTCAAAGGATCTCAGCATGCGAATTAAGGACATGTACACGAGCGGACACCGAATTGCTGCTATCCAACGCTGGTTAGCTACTTCTGACCTCGTTGTGCCATCAAGCACCGTGTGCTATCATGCATACGGAAAAAACAGAGACCGGAAAAGGGAGGGATTAAAAACTCTGGAGGTGTGTGGCTGAAATACTGTAGTTAACAGCACTGTAATTTCAAAAGGCAGTTCGTCATAATAATTTGATGAATAAACCCCCAAAGACAACCCCCAAATACAGTACATAAAAAGCAAGTCACTTTAACTCCCTTTGCCCCATTCCCCAAAAATGTTTTGTGGCAGAAGAATTTAATAAAGGCTGCAGAATGTATTATTGTGTGTTGATGGTTAGAATTGCTGTGCACTTTAAATGTTTCAACATTGTACAGTATTTGTAAATATATGTTTTTGTACTGACTCCACCAATAAAAGAACATGTTAAATTGCCTCACATTGTTTCCATTTGCTCCTTTGACAGTGTAACAAATGTCGAGGCTTGCTGCACTGTTTTTTTACTGCCTGGTCACGCAATTGGCGTAGGAACTAGGGCAATTGGCGTGGGAACTAGGTCAATTGGCGTGGGAACTTCTGTTCCAGGGCACCTAGAAATAAAATTAATTTTGCCCCTAGATGTTAGGAACCCCCTCACTTGACCCCAACAGGGTCCGAGCAGTAATGGCGGCGAGAAAGGGTCACGTCGGTGAGGAGGGTCCTACCATTGAGCGTAATGGCGGAGAAAGCTTTGAACCGGCTAAGTCAGAATGAGCAGAAACCTGGAACCCACAACTCTGTTTCTGTTCGACCTAGAGGGCTCAGATTCGGTCACTGTGTAGTCCTAGTTGTGGCAGGATTGCATGGAAAATTGCGACCCTCTCGTGGCAACAGAACGGAGTCAGGGTGATGTTAAAGCTCAGGTTTCTGCCATTGACTTGCATGGCAGAAAAAAAACCACTTTGGTAATGTGCTTTTAAACTCTCTTTTGGTACCTACGGTTCCGGGGGTCGTGCAAGGCTGATATTTTGCCACTATGGCAAGGGTCCTCCCGCATGAGGACCAGGCAAATTTCAACCCACTCAGACCCACAGAACGGATTATTTTACATTATATTCGTGCAATTGGCGTGGGAACTACTTAGGGCCGCGGTCAAGTTCACGGGCAAATGACGTGGGAACTTCTGTTCTAGGGCACCTAGAAATAAAATTATTTTTGCCCATAGATGTTAGGCACTGTATACCACTGGTTCGTTTCTTGGAACATCGAAGAAGTATAGTTAACGGAGTTAGCAGCCATGGGATCTATAGACACTTTGAAATGGTTCACAATAAAGACCCAAAAACGTTAAAAATTATAGGATTGGATCACCTCTTACTTTAGAGGGCGATCGGTTCAAAAAGTTGTGTAGACTTGAGACTTATTGGATCTACCAGCTCGCGACACTAGCGCCTGGTGGATTCAATGAGTCCATTGACACAAATACTATTGTTTAATATTGGTTTCTTATCCAATCTGCCATTGGTTAATATATTTTTGTTTCTGGCTCTGTTGTTCCCTGGTGGAGCTTCTCTCCTCTTTTGCCATATTGATTATTTACGATGACAAATAAGGCGGAGCTGGAGAAGTAGGCACAGATGTTAGTGTCTGTGCTATTATTAGAAATTTATATTATTATTTTTGATATGCTAGTATTGATACTTCTCCAGCTTGGGCTATTGTTTGGCCAATTTTTACACTAATAATATGTACTAAACAATACTGCATTTGGTTATGACTGTTCAGTTTGTAATTCCTGCATTTGTTATATTATTTTGGTGGCTATTTAAATTGAAGGTAAAATTATTTTCCTTTAGCTTTTCGCAATACTAACATTTGTTTTCTTTTTTCTATAGCTCTAACAGCTGATATGTGTGTATTCAAGTTATTGCCCTTTTAGTTTTAATTGGGGAAGCCTTGTGATTGATTAATTGTTATCCACCACCCACTTTTCTGGGTATATATACTTTTGTCTCTGTTGTTGTTCCAATATCCTTTGAAAAAGTCAGTGTGTCTGACGAAACGCGTCAGGAAGCAGCGCCGACACTACGTCATCAACAAGGGTCGGAAGCAGTGGCAAGCTTCCAGCCCTGCTGCACACAGCCCCAGAATTGGCACGGTTGATAGCCGGTCTGGTGCTGAGAGACTGACAACCCAGGACTCCAAAGATTTCAAGTTTCAACACCATCCATGAGGTCTGAGACCTTGGGACACGAGCGGGCAGCGTTTGTTTCATCTGACGCTGCAGGAGATCTTGCTGTGCTGTTCCTGTGGTGGTGATATTATATTCATACATGTCTAATTACTTTCTATGTTTGTGAGTGAGCTTGTTTCCCTCTCAATATATTTTTATTAAACTATTTGTATATATATAAATAATATATTTCCTCTGTTCATTTAGATTGCTATTTCACGCAATCTTTTTGCTAAAATTAACATTCATCATCAATGTGGGACCGTCACCAGAGGAAGTCGCCAGAGTGATGAAACGCGTAGAGACTTTTCTATTGGAGCAGACCCAGAGTGATCTGATTACGTTACTTCGAGCAAGATCACATTTTCAATTATTGTGAGTGCGAGTTGCTAAACTGCTTCTCCCAGAAAGATATCGACAAGTATGGGAAACGTTGAAAGGAGACCGGTAGTCAGACCAGCATTGCACGTGGGAACATTCTATTGGAGCAGACCCCGAATGGTCTTAGTAATCACTCTGAGCAAGCTTTCAACCATCGCAAGTGCGAGTTGCTACCTAAGAGACACCAACAGGCTCTCCAAATCCAAGGGTAGCGATTGGGGAATGCCATATGAAAAAGAAAAATTACATAGTGCAATATGCTACAAACAGGGAATGAAAAAATAAAAAAGAGGCTCCAAAATGACTAATCACAATAGAGTAGAAATAAAGAGCAATATGTCAGCCAGTGCTTATAGTATCTCTGGATGGTACAGGTAGATGTTCTCAGCAGTCTTGGACAAAGATTTATAGCACATAAAAACTCACAAGTGGAGGCTTATAAGATAGAGAAGGAAAACAGGCAGGATAGCAATATGTATTGGTAGTCTAGTGAGTCGTGATCTCACCACTCCGTTGCTTTGCTTCACATTCCAAATTCTTCCACATTCGTCTGGGTCCGCGACATCACTTCCGTTTACCACGTCACTGCTGTACACGTCGGGAACACCTCTGGATGCCTCTGGTTCTCTCTCTCACTTAGACCAGCCTCAAAGCAACGCTCTACGCGTTTTGGAATACAGGGTAGATGGCTTCCTGAGGATTAGGTGAATCCACTCAAATCCATTTCCCAGATTTCCTCTAATGTTACCCCTAAAATTAAAATTGGGTTTGCAGTGTAAAATCCGCAAACAATAATAATAATAATAATAGTTTGTTTTTGAATAGCTCTGCTAGTTTTTTACGTAGTATTTTACAGACACATGTTTTGCTAACACAGTCCCTGCCCCGTGTAGCTTACAATCCACGTTTTTGGTGCCTGAGGCACCGGGAAATAAAGAAACTTACCCAAAGCCACATGGAGGTGACACCAGGAATTGAACCAGATTCCCCGTGTGCTGAGGAACTTGACGAAGCTAACCAAGCGAAACGCATTATTCTGAGGAGGACTTTTGGACACATTGAGCCACCGTAGGCAGACCTGAGTAGCCGTTTGTTGCCAGACCCTCCAGACGCGGGAGTCAGGACACACGCCGAACGAACTACAAAGGACAGCTGCTGTGAGTTCATCTGTGCATCTGCATCTTTTATGTTCACCCTGCATTTTTGAATACTTTTATTGTTGCATGTTTCTGAATAAATCCACTTCGTTTTATACCCCCATGGCATACTATGTTTATGAGTGATGTCAGAGGATTTGATCTTACCATCCAGCAGTGAGGCTTAGACTTTCTCTGAGTGCCTCCCACTCACATACGGCCATGTGAGTGAAATTTATATATAGCTATTTATTTTCACCACTGTCACTCATCAGTGACATACACCGACCGTGCCTTTTCTTCCATCTTTTCCTGTGAGATCACCTCCATCAGCAGTGACCATTTGAGTGACCATTTAGATGGAGCTGTGATTTATGTGATGGGCACATGGCCGTGTGAGTGATTAATTAATTATATACTCACCTTCCCCTCCACTCCCATGTGTTTATTTTATTTTTTATTTTATTTCATTTTATGTTGATATATGCCACACTATATTAGTGTATTAATTGCGTTTTCCTTCTCTTCGTTTTTGTGCTCACCATACTGTGTTCCCATACTATGTGAGGATCCTGGGAGATCCTTTATCGGCTGAGCAGCAGCGAAGAATTGGGGCCAGTATTTTGGATTTTATTCTATTCATTGTGTGTATGTTGGATGTTTATTTGAGTTTCCCCTAGCAATTCAGGGATCATTTTAATTATCACTTTATAAGGAGCACCCCTGTCTTTTCTTTTATTAGTCCCCGTGTGCAGAGTCAGTGCCTTTACTCACTGAGCTGCTCCTTCTCAATTTGATTTGGGCGGTTTCAATCATCGTGGATTCATCAAAATTCGCCATTGGATACAACCCATGGACTGGTTTGTAGATTCCAATCCACGGATTCAGCAATACATTGGCAGATTCTTAAAGATCCGCCAACGGATTGCTGAATCTGCACATTTATTCTACAAATTGGTCCACGGGTGGCTGAATCCAAGGAGTGTATTGGTATTGGTAATAGTAATGAAAAATCCGTAAAACACAAATCACCCTTTTTGACATTGATCCTGTGAAATCTGTGGACCAAAGGAACCAGCCGATTTGCTGCGGATAAAAATCCACAAAAAAAATTCATCCAACGCTAGTATTTATATGGACATAAAAGGCACAACCAGGCAAATTCACAATGTCATCGGTTAAAAATTGCATTGGGTTAGAGGTTTAAACTCTTTCAGGGTGCTGACAGTCTCACCACCGCTCAACTTTCGAGACTCACAAAATGAAAATGCTTGCTATGCTTATGATATTACATCCGGCAGGACACAGCTCTGATTCTGGGGGATAGTTATAGCAGCGTCAGTATAGGGCAGCAGGAAACATGGTCAGGACTCGATACATCGATACATTTCGCTGCATCAGCTTCCTCTGGAGTCTCATAATGGGGGGGGGGGGGATACCCAAGGATGTAACCTTATATACCACCTATGTGTAGTATGGAGAGACTGAGCACCGTGAAATAGATAAAGGGCTGGAGGCAAGTAAAAATTGAATTATTTAATAGGCAAAAGAGCCACACAAAGACAAAAAAAGGTTGCTGATATAACACCTATCCTAATCTAATAAAAGTGCTATCAGGTCAGTGCACTTAGGACAGTGGAAAGGCAATATTATATTATATTATTCCCATTCATTTACATTTAGAAACAGCTTCTTACTTTTTCTTGTTATGAGAAAAACAAAAAGAACTCGGGTGCAAACTCGTATAAAGGACTAAATCAGAAAGAACTAAATCAGAAAGAAAAGAAAATAACACTATATTGCCGTAACTACGAATGTAGCTGCCCTCCCCTTACAAAAGGGAGAATGAGGGCTAGAATGTAGATCCCAGTCTGCTGCAACCCCAATAGGATCTATCCAAGAACCTTAGTACATACAGAAAAAAACACATAAAAGGGGGAGCAAGGGATTAGATAGTCAATAATAATAATTAAGAATATATATATGCAATCTCGACCAGTGGGGGTAGGGAAAATAGCACACATATATATTCTTACTACTCACACGGCCATGTGTAAGTAAATACACAACAGAGGTATCTTTGCGTGTCTTTACTTGTCTTTGTCTTGTCTTGTCTTTGTCTTTACTGGTGTTTGCTTTTGACTTTTTTTATGGAAATCCTTGTCCAGATGGTCCTCGGATCCTCCCAATAAGATATACACAATGTGTAGGGAGCAAAAGATTAGACGAAATAATTTTGCAATATAGCAGGGGGATCAGCCAGCGGAGGTTTAGAGTGAATAATGCTAATAATATCACAATACTCACACGGGCATGTGTAAGTATATACACAATGAGGGGTTTCTGTTCCTTTAAAGTGGATCCAGAGATCTCTATCCCTTCAGTAATGATATTCCTCCAGGTGCCAGACACAGCTCACACCCACGTGATCCCAATACGATGTATATGAGATGTGTTCAATAGTGGATAAAAGTGCATGTATTCACACATATATAACAACCAAACTCACATGACCAACAGCCCAAATGAGCAACACCACTGACCATGTGCAATGCAGCATATAGGATCCTAGATGCCACGTCCGGAATAAAAGGATCATGCAGGAGATCTTTGAACACAGCACACTCGGTCAGCAATGGAGGCTTCAATGGGACAAACTTCCTTCAGTGTATGAGCAACATGTTACGCCGATGCCACGGCTTCATCAGGCTCTGTGATTTTTCTTGTTATGTTATATCTTGTATTATGAAACAGGACTGTGGGGGCAATAAGTTGATGTGCATATAATGTGGTCCAGTATCTATAAAAAACAGCTGAAAACAAACTTGAATTTTACAAATATTGACCATAATTCCAGCAGTGTCATATGTAATAGAAAGCCCAGAGACCAGTAAAAAAAAGGTTAAGCCCGGTTCCTGGCCCCTGTCTGTGCTTCCCTGGGGCTCATCTGGCCATCAGACCCCAGAGCTACCTGTGTGTGTAATACAGTATAAATTTGTGTTTTGTTCAACAAAAAAAGCAGAGCAAGAGTCTCTGGACACGCAGGGCTGAGAAACCCTTTGCATGCCCAGAGAAAATGTCTGCTGCTGGGAAAGGAGGGGGAGGAGAGGGGAAGGGGACAAAGGAGAAAGTGTTTAGGGGCAGAGATTGGGACAAGGGGCAATTAGCCAGAAAAGTAGAGAAAATGTTTGCCTTCCCAGACCAAGAGGCACCAGCCCAGTGGGAGATGTCCTGTCAGCTGGGGGAAGCCGTTGCTGAGTCTCTCTGGTAGGTGCTGCACCCATTTGCCTGTTTGTATTTCCCTCCACAAACTCTTTAACTCTCTAAGCCCGCCCCCACCCCTTATTGGCCAATGCAGATGAGCACTCGCCTCCTGATTGTTCCGTGAGCAGCATCCACACTGCTTTAGGGCTCGTTCAGGGAGCCAGCTGAGGACTCGGAGGGAGGGCGTGAGGGAGGCAGTGCTGGGAGTTTGCTGGGCAACATGTGATTATCCCCCAGCAGACTTTTCAGCGTTGGGGAGGGGGCGGGGCTACAGACGGTAGGGTAAAGTATCCAAGCTGCAGTCATGAAATCATTCTGAAGAATGATTTCATTGGCTGCCTTGGTCCCTGTGACGCTGCTTCAGCTCCAAGAAACGAAATTTTCGTTTACTGAAGCTGTCGTCAGCGGCAACGCCTGGCTTCGGAGGCAGGGCAGTTGCTACCCTGACAACAAGTATTCAAATTGAATACTTTGTTGCTCACGGCAGCACGCACATCAGAACGCCCGCCCTGCGAAGCCAGCACCTTGAACGAGGCCTTACTATGTAGCGGGTAAGCTAGAAAAGGGGAACCCTGATCAGCGCTCCACAGCTCACTCGGATCCTGACGTGCAGATGGACAAAGCAGTAGGCTCCAGGGCTGTGCTGGAGACACCCGAAAAGGAGTCTGAGAGCATTGCCAGTGGGAAATTCAAAAGTGCTTTGTGCTACGGGACTGTAGCTGTGCCGGAAATGCGGAGAGCAGGATTTTTCAGCGTGACCTTTGAAAGTGCTCTGCTGCGAATGGTCACATAAATAACAAGAATTGCAGCATTGAAAACCTTTATCAAATTACTAATAAGTCTACTGGAACTTAATATATCTGTGATTGTGCAGTATATTTATAGCGGGGAAGAGTTTATACTCATCCTTCGTGTTTTGTATAAAATGGAAGTTTTTTATTTGCAATAGAATAAAAAGAGCAGATAAAACCTAACAGCTCTCCCCACACTGCAATTTCTGTCAAAATTACCATGGTAATGAAATTCAGACATAAAGACACTAATAATCCACGGAGTCCATTGTGGCTGAAATGTCACTGGAATGCTGCTTACAGCTATGGATGCATAAAAAAAAGATTTAGTAAAATGACTGATTATCCCCAAACTTTTTGCCATCATATTTTAACTCTCTACATTATTGTAGATTTATTGTTCACACCAAAGGTCTTATTTCTGTTCTAACTGCTACTTTAACTTTAATATCCTCTGGTGATGTTTCTTATCACCATCAGCTGACACTCACAGTACAGACCGAATAATTTGGAATATAACGTGAGCATAAGAGGACACAAAATGTCACACGAGTAAAGTGAATCTCTTTTGTTATGCCCTTTGGCAACAATGGACGATTAAGGAATCTGACATTGGCTGAGCATTTCCTATTTTGCAGACTGCACTGATGAGACAGAAGTTGACTCATAAGCTTCAGTTATGTGCGTCCCTTTGTCTCTGCTAACACATTCTATTTCACTTTTTCAAAGATTTCTGTATTGGCCTGAATCTGACTGCTATCACTTCTTCCCTGAATCTGTAGAAGAATAGGTTAGTATGGTAGTGGAATACTATCATTTAACTGCATACATAAAGAATGGTGAAAATATACTGTAACTATATACATATACATTTAACTGCATACATACAGAATGGTGAACATATAACTATATACAGATACATATAACTGTATGAACAGTATTTGTAATTACATACAGTAACAGGATTCTTTTGGAGACTTTGCTCATATTTCTGCAAGACAACAGATGGTGGAGGATGTTGCAGATCAAGTTTAAAGTTAAAAGTGCTAAGAAAGCTACTTTTAACTACTTTTTATATGTAGAGATGTAGCCAACATTATTGCTCAATTAAACCAAATTTTTACACACGGGACAAGACGCGTTTCCGGGTGTCATTTGACATGTTTTGTTTTTACAACACTGATCTGTTCGCAATAATGTGAGTTACGTCTGTACATCTGGTCTAGTATTTGTGTATTTATTTATTATGTTTTATTTATTGTGAAATTACTTTTTTTATGATTGCTTTTATAATAATCATTGCATAATTAGAGTTATTGAAAATCTCTACCCCAATAACATCTAAATAGACAAAGACACAAGCAGAGGACAACTTTACAACTTTACAGGAGGGGGATTCTATAACTCAGAAGGTGTAAATGCGTAATGCTGAAGACCAGTAACAGGAGAATATTAGAAAATAAAAGGATACTTGTGGAGGGACCCCAAGAATAATACTTGATTGAAGACAGGTACTTGGTATAGGGTCCTGGATGGTAAACTAACTAATGAAGTGATATTGGTATACACAATGACACCAGGGACCATAAGCATATGAATAACCCTAGATTGTACCAAATGTCCTGAAATCCATAATAAGGAAACATGTAGCAAGCAAATAACTCACTTTGAGTGCTGCAACGTCCATGTAATCCAAAAATAAGGGGTCATCAGGTGGGCTCTCCTTTTCTCTACGGATTCTATAACTCCCCTTATACTCTCAAATATACAGAATTGAGATTTTGATAGTAAAAAAACACTAATCATGTTCCTCCTTTATTTACTTGATCTTTCCTAAAAATCTGCATCCAATGTATATATATATATACACACATATATATATATATATATGTAACGGGTATTCCCTATGAATACAACCGCTACTACCTGCTGTGCAACCTGTGTGGCTCTCAGGAGCCTAAGCCTCCGCTTGGGGAACCTGGGGTACATGCATGTTATACATCTCTTGTTGCAATGCCTCCACCTGGGAGGGATCCCAACGGAGTGGGAGGAGGCCCTCACAGGAAACAACCACACAAAGCGAGCAAATATAAAACAGGACTGGCTTTACTGCATAGCAAAACATATATTATCACACATCACATAACCATGACTCCTCTCTAGAGGAGCCACATGTGGCGTCACACAGGACGCTAACCACTATGCGCCACGGCGGACGCTAACCACTCTGCGCCACGGCGGACGCTAACCACTCTGCGCCACGGCGGACGCTACAACCTTTAGTCGTCACGGCGGACGCTAACCTCCCACAGAGTGACCCCACCCTGTGTCCAGTAACCCCCACCCAAATGTCTTGCACTCCCAAATGTCAAACACCAATGTCTGTATATATGTGTGACTGCGCAGCCACTATGTCTGGTGATTAGGCCTTGTTGGTGCACGTGAATGGTAGGTTACCTGCCTGGGGCTCCAGCCACGGGTACCGCGATATCACTGGAGATCCGCCCGATCCGACGTTGTCCTCCACACCGCGTTGGGTGAATTCCAGCGCGGAAAATATCACCTTAGTCCCAGGGTTGTAGGTGGTGTTCTGAGCCCAGAACCCACCTCGCAGGGCCGCACGGATTCAGCACTGTGTCCCTGACTAAGCAACCAATTAATGGGGCAGTGTCCCTATCTAGGGCCTGTCCCTAAGCTCCACAAACTACTAGGTGGCTCAGGACCTAACTGGGACCTTGGGGGCTGCTGGCCTAATGCAGAGGGTCACTGACCCCTGCATCCACCTCTTACCCCTAGCTGGTCCGGATCCTGACTAACTGCGTGGCTGCAAAACCCCGCGAAATGTATCCTTCCTTCCTAGGTAATCCTTCAGCCCTATTGGCTCCCTGGAGTCATGTGGCTCTGCCCCTATGCACCCTGGGGGCTGGCAGACTCGTCTCGCGCATGCGCGAGCTATCTGGGGCCTTCCCGCGCTGTGCACTGCCATTGCGCATGCGCAACAGCCCTATGTATGGCGGCGCCCTTCTCACCGGCCCCGGGGACCCCAGCAACGTGATCGCGGCCTCGGCAACTGGCCCGATCGCGTCCCCGGCAACCGCCCGACCGTGCCATAGCAACCGGCCCGATCGCGTCATAGCAACCGGCCGCAACGCGCGCTCGCAACGGGGAAGGAGGGGGTGAGTGCGCGAGGGGGGACCTGGATACATCCTCCCCCTGGTGAAAACTCCAACGTCCTCGCTTGGACCGCCTAACTTCCCAACAATGTACAAAAATTATATAATAAAAAATGCAGTAACTATATAACTTAGCACAGGTAACTCTAAACGATATTGCATAACTCGATGAGCATCGCTATCACAGATTGTATCTTACTACGAGAACACTGCTGAGCCTCATAATGGGGTGCCCCCATTTGATCGTAGGTAACCCGAGTTGGCGGGTACCTGACTCGTTGACTCCGTCGGAGTTGTTCTTCGGCAACTCCCTCGGGGGAGTAATACGCATAGTCCTGAGGCCTAGCCTCTTCCCTTGAGGGGAGAAATGTCTCTGAGGGTACAAAACACAGGCTCTGTGGATCCAAAGGCTGGCCTGTTGGTGCCACCTTAGTAGGCATTGGCCTATGGGGCCCTTTACCCGTAGCTCCTTCGGGAGATGCCCCTTCTGCGGGATGGTCCCTTTGAGAGGGTCCCTCCATAGGGTCTTCAGGAGTTTCAGAGTGAGTCTCGTTAGTTACAGTCTCTTGACCCACCTCTGATAGATCGAACTCACAGTTGAGCGGTGTGGCCTGGAGTTCCTCTTCTTCGTCTCCCACTTGGGGGATGGGGAGAAGGTGATTACGATGCCAAACCTTTACCCGGCCATCGGTGTCTCTGATGCGATAAACCGGGAGGCCAGGCATCTGTGACTCCACCTCATATACGCCATCTCTCCACCGGTCCGCCAGTTTATGTTTTCCGTGGATTCCCAAATTACGAAGTAACACTGCATCCCCAGGACGTAACTCTCGATACTTGACTTTATTGTCATAGCGTCTCTTGTTACCAGCATTCAGTTTGGCTGTAGACTTCTCAGCCTGTTGGTAAGCTTGTTGCAGACTGTCTTTTAGCCTTTGCGCATACTTAAAATGAGTGGTATTGAGTATCCCATCCGTTGATACTTGGAGACGCACATCTACTGGAAGTCTGGCCTCCCGCCCAAACATGAGGAAGTACGGGGAGAACCCAGTGGACTCATGGCGAGTACAGTTGTACGCGTGTACCAAAGTTTCTACATGACGACTCCATTCTGTTTTCTGCATTCCCTTCAGGGTTCCAAGCATGTCCAACAGGGTCCTGTTGAATCGTTCAGGTAAAGCATCTCCTTCAGGGTGGTACGGAGTCGTCCCGGATTTGGCGATGTTCAGCATTTTAAGTAATTCTCGGATCAGAGTACTCTCAAAATCTCGCCCTTGGTCGGAGTGAAGTCGGTTTGGAAGACCGTAATGAATGAAGAACTTTTCCCATAGAACTTTCGCGACCGTGATAGCCTTCTGGTCTTTTGTGGGGAAGGCCTGTGCATAGCGGGTGTAATGGTCCGTGATGACCAGCACATTACCGATTCCTCGACTATCAGGTTCGATACACAGGAAGTCCATACACACCAGGTCCATTGGACCAGAACTCTTAAGATGGGCCATGGGAACTGCTCGGGTAGGCAACGTCTTGCGTTGAACGCACCGGGAACAACGGCGGCAGTGTTGTTCCACCGCTTCCCGCATCTTGGGCCAGAAAAACCGGTCTCGGAGTAGCCCAAAAGTCTTCTCTACACCGAGATGCCCGTGTTCATCGTGTAGAGACTTCAACACCATATATCTCAAGTTTTGGGGTAGAACTAGTTGTCGCCTATCAGGGTGGTTATGATATTGGACTACCCTATAGAGCAAACAATTATCTATCTCGAACTTGTCCACCTCACGCATGAGTAACGCGACCAGATCTCGGGGAGCACTCTTCAATAGAGCGGGGTTCTTTCGCTGAACGGCTTGTCGGATGATGCTGATTACTGGATCTCTTAATTGATAGTCCACTAAGTCTTTCCATCTTATGACTTTGTCCTGGGTTATGTTCATCCCTGCGGGGTCGCAGTAGGCAGCAGGGATCGCCTGCGACTGGCACCCTAACGAATCGGCAACTCTTAGTTCAGAGAATGCGACCTGATCATTGATGACGGCCGCTATACTACACATTGCTCGCATCCCAGGTCCAGGGATCTCTTCCCATTCATCATCATCAGGGGTAGCACTCAATCCTGGTCGTCGTGATAGAGAATCGGCCCCAATGTTCAGAGGCCCTGGCTTGTACTTCAGGGAGAATCGGTAGTTACATAGTGTCGCCAGCCATCGATGTCCGGCTGCATCCAATTTGGCGGAAGTATTGATGTACGTGAGGGGATTGTTATCGGTCCTTACCTCAAACGTAACACCATAGAGTTAATCATGAAGTTTCTCCGTGATCGCCCATTTAAGAGCCAGGAACTCTAACTTGTGTACCGGATATTTCTGCTCACTGGGTGTCAGACTGCGGCTGATGTAGGCTACAGGCCGAAGACCCTCGGGGTGCTTCTGATGCAGGACAGCGCCCAGTCCATTGAGACTGGCATCCACATGCAGGACATATGGTTGTTCTGGGTCAGCATATGCAAGCACTGGTGCTTCAGTCAGGCTTTTTTTCAAGTTCAGGAAGGCCCGTTCACACTCAGGCATCCACTTATCGCCAAACGGTTGACGGGTCAACGTGGCCTTTCTCCCAGTATCTTCAGGGTATATCTTCAGCAAATTGTTCAGGGGTTTAGCTCGACTAGAGTACCCTTCCACGAACCGACGGTAATACCCACAGAAACCGAGGAAGGACCGCAGTTCCGTGACATTATCGGGACGCGGCCAGTTCACCACCGCTTCTACTTTGGCTGGATCAGTAGCAATCCCCTGGGCAGACACGATGTGTCCAACGTAGGTCACCGAGGTGTGACAAAACCTACACTTGTCGAGTGATAGCTTCAATCCTTCTTGGCCAAGACGATCTATCACCTTCAGCAGCCTCTCCTCGTGTTCTTCTAAGGTCTTCCCAAAGACAATTATGTCGTCCAGGTAAACCAGAGACTCCCGAGGGTTCATGTCCCCTATTGTCTTTTCCATCAGCCGCTGGAAGGTAGCAGGGGCTCCACATATACCTTGGGGCATACGCGTAAACTGGTAGAAGCCCAGGGGACAGACGAAGGCAGTCTTTTGCTGATCCTCTTCACTCATGGGTACCTGGTAGTACCCAGATCGCAAATCGAGCACACTAAACCATTGGCTCCCATTCAGAGCATTCAGGATCTCTTCAATACGAGGGAGATTGTATTGGTCAGGTACCGTACGATTATTCAGCGTTCGATAATCGACGCACAATCTTACAGATCCATTCTTCTTCCTTACTACCACTATGGGTGATGCATAAGGACTCCGCGACTCCGTCAGTATTCCAGCGGTCTTCATCTCCTCCAGGACACCCCTTTACGTCGTCCACATCCCTGGGGGCGATACGACGAGAACGTTCACGGAACGGAGTGGCGTCACTCAGCCTAATAGTGTGTTGGGCGCTGCGGCTGCGGCCCACATCCATCTCGCTGGTAGAAAATACTGTTCTTCTTTCCCTCAGCTTGGCCGTCAGTCGACCCTTTCACTCAGTTGGCAGAGTCGAGTCTCCGAAGTTGAAGTCCAGGTCGACTAACTGCTCACCTACTGCAGCGGCGTTCACCTGGGGCGCTGTTTCTACCGGGCTGACGGGATATATACTGCCCAGACTTTGTCCTACATCGATGTCCATTGGGAATGGAGAGATGTTTTGAATATACACATGGGTTCGGAGAGGAATTCGGGTCGTCCACTCTCTTACTTCAGGTATTACCCTATATCCTCTCTGGATCTCTTCCTCAGGGTCACTCTCCAGAGAGAACAGATGATCGGTCTCCTCCCGATCCGGATAACAGCACCAGACGGCCAGGCGTTTCACTCCCCCTGGTGAAATGGTCGTCAGTCCGCGTTGACGATTGTAGAGGTCCCCGTGACGCTCTAGGGCATATACTCGGTTGCACTCCTCTCTCAGTACAGGATCCAGGCGTGTATTGGCCATTGGCAATTCATTAGTCTCCTTCAAGTAGGCTCTGATTACAGCTCGTACTATATCAATATTTGTCCCCAGGATGACCGGGTACTGACACTGTCCTTGAGGCTTTGGGCACACTTTTGCCTCCACATGCATGGGATGTTTCTTGCCGGTATTCAATTGAAGTATCTCCAGTTGAACGCTCACAATCCCATCGATAGGGTAATCCTCGTTGCTCAATCCCCTCACCTTCATATGTTCTGCCGACCGTAGGGGACAATGCTTCAGGTGCTGGTCGTAGAAGTGCCGGTATATTATGGTCACTTGAGACCCGGTGTCCAATAGAGCAGCAGCATAGACTCCCTCTACTACCACACGTACAATGGCCGAAGGGCCCACCTGACAGTAACCATCTCCCCCTGGAGTTCCTTCGCCTGGGCTCAGGTCAGGAGGGGCTTCGGAAGGCATGGGGGTGGCCTCGGTGGTTTTGGCTTCTGAGGTCTGCCTCTGACAGATCATAGCCCTGGCCGAGCTTCCTTTACGGGGCGTTTCCTTTTCTTGGGTAACTCCATTAGGGCACTCTCTAGAGAAATGGCCTTTCTGTCCACAGTTATAGCAGACGACGTCTTTGAGGTCCAGTCGTCTTGGGTAAGTGGGGGAGGATCTCCCCGAAGCCCGCCCTTTCGTTGAGGGTGACTTGGGTGGCGCATCTTCCTCTTTGACAGGTGTCTTGGTCCGGCGAGCGGAGGCTCCCGGGGTGTCACTGGCCGGAGGATCTCTGACCTTGGTGCCTGCATGCGGCTTGGTATAGGCCTCATGCCCTTTTACGATCCCCAGAATGTCCATGAAGGTAGGGGGAGATGCCTCCTTTAGTGAGCACCTGATCATGATCACGATGTGATGCGTGGGGATGGCCCCTCGGAGGAACTGCTTGCGCCGATATTCGTCCATCTCTGAAGATAGGATGAGGCCGCAAGTTCGCAATTTCCACAGGACCAGATGGATGCGTTGCAGGAAGTCGGACAGGTCTTCCTTCTCCTTCTGTCGGAGAGCGTAATATTTGAACCACAGCTCGCTCTCCTCTTCCTCTTTGCCATAGATCTGGACTAACAAGTCTACCATCTGGTGAGCAGAGAGATCAGGGTCTTGGTCACGCTGTGCACTGACCATGGTGGCCGCTGGGGGTCGTAGGCTTTCCAGGATTCTCTGCCGTCTGACCGTTTCAGAGCAGGGCCATTCGTCGATCACCTTGAGGGTGTGCTCCTTCCAAGAATCGATACATTCTTCGCCTGTGGGGACAGGAACCGTTCCTGAGAACGCCTTCAATTTCCTATAATTTTGGGCTTGAGCGGACGTAGTTATCGCTTCCACAAGCTGCGGGAATGTCACTCCTAGCAGAGAGCCATCATTGTCGGAGCCACTGGCTATCGCTGCTCGCTGCCTGTTAGGAGTTGGGGTAGAACTGTTCACGGACCTGTTAGTAACCGGTGATGTTGGCGGACTACCGGCCCAGCTGGTGGCCCCTTGCCTAGCATCAGAAGAGAAGGTCACTCTGGGTAGGGATATATCTGATCGGATGGGTGTACTGGCGGCCATATCTCTGTCGTCCCAACCCTCGTGTCTGGGGAGGGAAGTGACGTGACTGGAAACGGTTCCGGGGTAAATTAGGGGGCACCCTTGCGGTAAAGTCTCTGGTAGATACACTACTCGTGGGCCTCTATCAGGAAGTATAGCTTGTTCAGTGGTTAGCAATAGGGTGTTCTCTTGCCGGTCAATGTTATAGTGCTTGCTGATGAGGCGGGCGCCCGCCAGACCAGGTAATGTCCTCACTGCGCTGCAGACAGTAAACATGGAGACATCAGCAGGCACCTCATCTACGGCGACCACGTGTCGCAGAAGCTCTCCTAGCTTTTCTGCCCAGTCGGCCACTTGTTTGGGCGTGAGCGCAGACATGCTGACTGACAGGGTAACGGTAACTACAAAGTGGGGCACCCCAGGACTATCTCAGCAGCGCCTCCAAATGTAACGGGTATTCCCTATGAAAACAACCGCTACTACCTGCTGTGCAACCTGTGTGGCTCTCAGGAGCCTAAGCCTCCGCTTGGGGAACCTGGGGTACATGCATGTTATACATTTCTTGGTGCAACGCCTCCACCTGGGAGGGATCCCAACGGAGTGGGAGGAGGCCCTCACAGGAAACAACCACACAAAGCGAGCAAATATAAAACAGGACTGGCTTTACTGCATAGCAAAACATATATTATCACACATCACATAACCATGACTCCTCTCTAGAGGAGCCACATGTGGCGTCACACAGGACGCTAACCACTATGCGCCACGGCGGACGCTAACCACTCTGCGCCACGGCGGACGCTAACCACTCTGTGCCACGGCGGACGCTACAACCTTTAGTCGTCACGGCGGATGCTAACCTCCCACAGAGTGACCCCACCCTGTGTCCAGTAACCCCCACCCAAATGTCTCGCACTCCCAAATGTCAAACACCAATGTCTGTATATATGTGTGACTGCGCAGCCACTATGTCTGGTGATTAGGCCTTGTTGGTGCACGTGAATGGTAGATTACCTGCCCGGGGCTCCAGCCACGGGTACCGCGATATCACTGGAGATCCGCCCGATCTGACGTTGTCCTCCACACCGCGTTGGGTGAATTCCAGCGCGGATAATATCACCTTAGTCCCAGGGTTGTAGGTGGTGTTCTGAGCCCAGAACCCACCTCGCAGGGCCGCACGGATTCAGCACTGTGTCCCTGACTAAGCAACCAATTAATGGGGCAGTGTCCCTATCTAGGGCCTGTCCCTAAGTTCCAAAAACTACTAGGTGGCTCAGGACCTAACTGGGACCTTGGGGGCTGCTGGCCTAATGCAGAGGGTCACTGACCCCTGCATCCACCTCTTACCCCTAGCTGGTCCGGATCCTGACTAACTGCGTGGCTGCAAAACCCCGCGAAATGTATCCTTCCTTCCTAGGTAATCCTTCAGCCCTATTGGCTCCCTGGAGTCATGTGGCTCTGCCCCTATGCACCCTGGGGGCTGGCAGACTCGTCTCGCACATGCGCGAGCTATCTGGGGCCTTCCCGCGCTGTGCACTGCCATTGCGCATGCGCAACAGCCCTATGTATGGCGGCGCCCTTCTCACCGGCCGCCGGGGACCCCAGCAACGCGATCGCGGCCTCGGCAACCGGCCCGATCGCGTCCCCGGCAACCGCCCGACCGTGCCATAGCAACCGGCCCGATCGCGTCATAGCAACCGGCCGCAACGCGCGCTCGCAACGGGGAAGGAGGGGGTGAGTGCGCGAGGGGGGACCTGGCTACATATATATATATATATATGTATATATATATATATATATACATATATATATATATGTAGCCAGGTCCCCCCTCGCGCACTCACCCCCTCCTTCCCCGTTGCGAGCGCGCGTTGCGGCAAGTTGCTATGACGCGATCGGGCCGGTTGCTATGGCACGGTCGGGCGGTTATATATATATATATATATACACACATACATACACACACACACACACACACACACACACACACACACACACACACACACACACGCACACACACACACACACACACACAAACACACACACACACACACACACTGTAATATCATGTGCTGGAAAACATGCAATTATATATATTGGATGCAGACTTTTAGGAAAGATCAAGTAAATAAAAGAGGAACATGATTTGTGTTTTCTACTATCAAAATCTCAATTCTGTATATTTGAGAGTATAAGGGGGGTTATAGAATCCGTATAGAAAAGGAGAGCCCACCTGATGTACCCTTATCTTTGGATTACATGGACGTTGCAGCACTCAAAGTGAGTTATTTGCTTGCTACAGTACATGTTTATATATCTATCTCATACTGTAATATCATGTGCTGGAAAACATGCAACTGGCACAAGACATGGAAGCGACAAGTGAAAAAGAGATAGGGATAAAAGGAAAAGTGACCTACTTATGCACTTTATGTAATTAGAGTGAGGCTATCCTTAGTAAGACACTGTTTGAATAATGCTGCAGTCCTGTCTTTGATAACTTTTTTTTTACAACTTCAACTAAAGCTTAGTACCTGCAGTAACGCAGCCCCTTGGCTTATAACATGCTTTGCTGCTAACCTACTGGAATTCATGAATATAATACAAATCTGTAAAACATAAAAGCACACAGTAGGGAAAAGAATCCTTGATCCAGAAAACGTATGATTTATAGTAAGTGGTATGGTGTTATACTTACAGAGACAATTGTAGGAAGAATAAATTCAGGGAATGAAGGTATTTGGCCAAGAGCATTGGTACAGTAAATGCCTTTGTGGTTATGTGGAGGAGTAGTTGTTGAAATGCTTAATTCAGAAAATTAGAATTGACCTGAAGGTAAGGAGAAAGGGGGTTGGCACAATATTTACTGTGGATAAGAGAGTTCCACAGGTAGGGGATTGTAAAGGAAACATTTTTTCATGTGAGAGAGAACAGTAGAAGTGAGAGTGGGCAAGTCATCAGAAACAAGCAGGGATATAGCGAGAAGTCAAAGTTGTGACGCAGACAGTGGAAAAAGAGTGGAAAGCCTTGAAGTTGAGGAGGGGAACTTCGTACAGTAGGTGGTACAGAATTTGATGGGAAACTACAATAGGGATTTAAGGAGTTGATAGTCAGACACTTCTGTGGGATAAAGTGAAAGGATTCAAGCTTCAAATTGTTGTATACAGTAGATTTAAAGGGAGAAATATGCAACACGGTTAGACCTGTTAATAGTATGTAGCACCCTGCTATATTTCAATAGCATGGCATATAAGTCCAGGTAATAGCAGGCTGTGCTAGGGTTAATAGTTGCAACCTGGTGAGATCACATCCCCTCATGTTTCAATAATGTTGCAACTTGTAGGCACATGTCTGGGCCTGGAAGGTGCTGGGGCCACATGACAGGATGAGGGCAACATTGGTTCTGCACAGTTACTATGGCAGACTAGCCTGGCCCCTCCTACTGTATAAAGATGTGAGTTACTCCAAATTAGAGACTGTGGGTGCTCCTTAGGGTGTGTGTTCTATTGCAATACCCCTTATGGGGTGTAAGTGTGTTAGCTATGGGCTAGAGCCCTGTTCCTTTGCAGTGCTGCTTAGGGAGTGAGCGCAGTCTGTTCTGCCTTATCCCTTAAGGGATAAGTGTGGAGTTCATCCCTATCATCAGGGGTGAGGATGACTCCTTCTAAGGACTGGGAGTTTTCCCCAAAGTGTTAGGACCTGCAAATTGGTCATGATTGAAGTTGCTCGCAAGCTTGTATGCTTTGGCCAAAGGGTTAACTAAATTACCCTTTTTCAAGAGATGTATAGGTATTTCACTGTGTATTTGTGTCACATTGGATGTTGCGCTGGAATTCTTTGTTTCTTGTTGTATACATTTAGCCACGGCCAGTAGCACTCCTTTTGACACTTGTATACATGTATATAACAAAGTTACCAAATACACAGATGCCCAGCAAGCTCTCAGAAACCCCCCAAATTACCACTATATATATATATATATATATATATATATATATGGCCAAAAAAGAAATACAGTAGTGCCACTTATAAACCAGTGAACAATATAAAACCTTATACAATTTACCAATATTCAAAAATAAACAATCCTATAGTATATAATGACTAACTGAAAACACTCTATCACAAATATACTGTATGCAATGAATAAAAATAATAAAATAAAAATACAAATGAATGTCCAATTTGTAATAGTCCAAACCCCAAATAAAGTCCTGATTCAGTTCTGCAGGAACTAATTGCTGGATCCAGGGGTCCCCGGCTGCTCTCACAAGGAAGAACCACTTCCAAGATGATTTCTATAGAGACAAAAACAAAACAGAGAGCGCACGCCCCATAGTGTGATCCTGTACAAATTTAATAGGGAAGGGGTTGGTAGGGGGGGATTAAAAACACTTACAAAGTATAAGTGTTAAACAAGCAATTTGTGACAACAATATCACCACCGACAGTGTCCGTTCTTTTCCGCGATCAAACAAAGTCCTCCACGTAATGTGTCATCAGAGTAGGCCTCAATGCTGCGCCTGCACGCTCCGGCCGTAAAGCGCGCAGACAACGTGATGACGTAATGTCGTAATTTTACGTCCCTGACGCGTTTCGTCACAATAATGTAACTTTATCAAAGGGATTTTGCAAATCGCGGAAAAGAACGGACACTGTCGGATGCACTGCCTAAAGGTTCCAGCTGCATTCCAACACATCACGGACGGCCTGCATCGGTGGTGATATTGTTGTCACAAATTGCTTGTTTAACACTTATACTTTGTAAGTGTTTTTAATCCCCCCCTACCAACCCCTTCCCTATTAAATTTGTACAGGATCACACTATGGGGCGTGCGCTCTCTGTTTTGTTTTTGTCCATATATATATATATATATATATATATATATATATATATATATATATATATATATATATATATATATATATATATATACAATGAAGGACTGCGCTTGGGTATAGTGTGACAGCAATGAATACAAAAAATATGTAATGAAAAATATATTTATATATATTAACAACCTATATATCAATAATAATCTCCTACTGTGCAATCAATACAATCAAAAAATACATGAATAGTTACAAAAAGATGTGCTGTGGACCCACTGAATTACAAACTCTATAATAAGTCCTCTGGAGTCCAAATGAAGTCCAATGTGGAAAAAACAAAAAAGCACTAACAGGATAATGGCAGCTTCTTTAAAGGGCACAATGACCTACCTCTCCACCTGTATAGAAAATAGAAGAAAAAAGCACCCAATCCTAGTGCATTACTGTGCAAAAAAGTATTTAATTCCCAATAAAAGGTTCATAAAATGAACTCACAAACATAAAGGATAAAAAAGCATGTTATGAGTTAATACTCATGCTCCAAAGGATCTGGAAGCGCCGCTGCTCTGCTACACTGCTCCGTCACTCCACTGCATCTGGTATAGCCCTCGTGTATCTCTGCCAGCAGGAACTCACGACGTCAGGCTCACCACAGTTTCCTTTCCCCGGGAACACACCTCCAGATGGTCTAAGTTCCCACCGGGGACACTGTGTGCGGCGGAACGGACAGATGACGCCACACAGTGCACGGAGATGTCAAGCAGGAAGATGTCAAGTAGGACTTTGAAAACGACGCTGAAAGGATCCACAGCACACCTGGCCCTTCGCGTTTCAACAGCTAAACTGTTTTCATCAGGGGATCTATCTATCTATCTATCTATCTATCTATCTATCTATAGATAGATAGATAGATAGATAGATAGATAGATAGTGGTAATTTTGAGGGGTCACAGAGATGCCAAGGTGTGAAGGCAGGCGGAGTACCAGTTTTTAAACTCAAGTACCCAAGTCCTGGCTTTAAAGGGGGCTATTCGGCAACCTTTAGCCCAGCCCAGACTTGAGGAGCCCGGCACCACAGGAGGGTTCTGCATAGAATGTAGCAGAGGTGCCAAGTTTAGCGCATGCCCATGCAGAAATCAAATCGGTACTGGCATATCTGTGATAGGCTGGTGAGAAAATTCCCACGCGCTGATTGGTTAATGGGTTCTGTGAATGGGAATAAAAATCCTATAAGAAACCCTGCAGCCAATCAGGTAGAGAGATTCTGTGCCAAGACAGACGTGGCAGATTTGAACTGACCAAAAGATGCTCTGTGAGAAATAGACGCTAGCCGGCTTCAGAAATTTCAAGGCAAGAAAGTCCCACTTTTCGGGCAAAGTTCTAGAGAATAGAATGTAGCGGTCGTGGCTGGAACTACAAGCCGAAAAGGGTACCAGTACGGTTGGTACTCGCTCCCGGTCAAGAGATTTCAGCACCTCCAGAGTGGAAAGAGCTGTGGCGGCAGGAACTGCATGCCGAGATCCAGAACTTTTCAGGCTTAGTCTCGGTCATCTAAAAAACTTGTAAATACCTTGTTTCTGTGCTATATAAACTAGAAAAGGTTAGTATTGTAGCCCAGACCCCCAGTAAGTGTGTTTTCCTCTGTATAATTGTAATACACTGTGTGTACTTCTGTTTCAATGGAATAAATGACCATTTGTTTTACTTATTGTTTTTGCTCAATGAATGATCCCGGTTTAAAGGTGTAAGTGCCTGGTCTCCCGTGACATGCACCTATCCCCTTTCTAAACCAGAAACCAAGGCTATGCTGGAATACATTTCAGAGAACCTTCAGCGTATGTTTATCAACAAATCAAGTTCTCCCGCTGGAGCGGGTTTCTTCTTCATTTCCAAAAAAGATGGTTCTCTCAGGCCATGTATCAACTACAGAGGCCTAAATAAAATAACCGTAAAGAACCGATATCCACTACCCCTCATTCCTGAACTCTTCTACAACTTAGGCAAGGCTACCACCTTCACCAAACTGGATCATCAAGAGCCTACAATTTTATCCGGATCAGAGAGGGTGAAGAGTGGAAAACAGCCTTTAATACCCATGATGGCAACTACGAATATGTATTTTTCAGACAGTCCAGGGGGAGCACATATGGGAAACAAAAGACAAATAAAAAACAATTTAAGTGCAGATGTTTTGGATAAGGAGATCAATGATGTGTTGAAAATCTTGGCTCTAAAGGTGAATCTACTCACAAGATGATTGTGGTTATAAATGCAGTTAGCAGATCGGGCTGCTACCCATATGGATAAACTGGTGTGTGGGATCCCCTCCAGGCACGTCTCGTCAGTTGGGAGATGAATGTGCTAATTAAAAGTAAGCATTTATCACAATCAATGTGAAATCTGTGGGTACTGTGCAGCTCTCACTGCCTCCCCTCGCCGTCCCGGAGCTCCTTCACCTGCAACTCATGAGTTCAGCTTCTCTCAGTGTTTCCTCCGGTGCGTGTGACGTCACGGCTCTGTGGGTGGTGAAGCTACGGGTCCCTCACTGATCCAAGAAGCCACTCTACGCGTTTCGCCCAGTTCTTGGAAGCTGTGTACTTACTAATATCTGTATATCATTTTGGTTTTATTTTATTTTAGCTCACCACTTTATTGCACTGAATTTTGCATTTATTGTCACTTAATGTTAAGTAGCTAGCGCCTTTATTCACTTTAATTCACAAAACTACGAATATGTAGTCATGCCATTTGACTTATGCAACGCACAGGCCATATTTCAAAACGTAATTTTTCCGGGATCATTTGGATCAATTTCTTGTGGTATATATGGACGATATCCTTATCTTTTCCATTTCTTAGACTGAACATTGGGCACAGGTTAGATTGGTTCTCCAAAGACTTCGGGACTACTCCCTCTACGCGAAGCTCGAGAAGTGTCAATTCAAACAGAAGAAGATTTCTTTCCTTGGGTTCTTCATCTCTTCCCATGGGTTCGAGATGGATTGTGCGAAAGTTTCGGCAGTGCTGGACTATTAGGTCTCAAACCGATACAATGATTTCTTGGGTTCGCCAACTACTACCGACGATTCTAATCCATGCTAATCTGATTGCCCTTTCGCAACATATGATATTATGCCTCAGTACCTATCTGATTTAAGAATTTAAATGCCTGCCTCTTCCTTTCCATTTCGTCCTCTACCTGTTTATTTAGCAACATTTGTTTTGGACTTGTTTATTTTATTTTTACTTATCTAACAATGTTTTAATGACTGCAAATTAATCTTACACATTTTTTCCGTCAAAAATACAATCCCAATTGATTCCTTGTAGATTATTGCTCAATTTATTAAAATCTGACTTTCTAATATTTGAAGACTTTGTTGTACTCGTATAATATGTTTTTTGATCATTTACAATATTTAAAATGAGACCATGTTACTGTGTGATCACGGTTTCCTAAATGTTCCTTGATGTGAATAATTTTTATTACTTCAACATTGTTTGATATTACCAAATCCAATATTGCCCCTCTTCTGGTTGGTTCCTCTATAATTTGCATCATATAATTGTCTTTTATCACCCCCAAAAACCTGTGTCCTTTAGTTGTAAATCTAATTTCATTGCTCTATCAATGTCCAGATAATTAAAATCACCCATTATAAAAACATGACCTAGTTTTACTGCTTTCTCCATTTCAAAAGGTATTTTGGCTTCCTCTATCTCACATATATGTGGTGGTTTATAGGATATCACTACATACATTTTTCTTTGTACTTTTACTCCCAACTGTTAATATTTTTGAATCACATCTTTGTGTTTCAACTTTAGCATAATTTTTGTATCTAGGCTTTTTTGTCCTCGCCCTATACTATGTTCCCTATTGGAACTTTTAGTAGTCATCGTTAAAATGTGTAATGTCTTGAGAATATATATATTAACTATTATTCTCAACGTAACACCACATTGTGTCTATATTAATAGTACACAGCAAGCCATATAGATCATCCTTGGTGTTTTTTGCTTTGTCTTTCTATCATCTCTCGCAATCATGCATTTATTGTGGTCACCTCCTTTTTATCTTTATTAATTTCTGGTAAATAGATCTTACCACTTTTATGTTTTTTAGTGTATAAATGCATATCTAACATATGTTCATTTTTCTCATTGCAGCTCATATTTCTGCATTATGTTGCGTCACTTTTATATGTTTGTAATTTTTTCATTAAATTTTGTTTTAAAGTGGGCCGGCTGAAATCACCAAAGCAGCTGTGCCAAACCCACTCAGTCCGGATTAGCCGCACCCCCACCCCCTCTGTTCAACCAATCCGCAGAGACCGGTAGGTTTACATTCCCTATGAGTGCTCCGTATAAAATGAATCCCTGATGAAGTAGTTGGTGAACTATGAAACGCGTATGATTTTTTATTGATTATATGCTTCTGACTCCTTTAGTCCTAGGTACCGACGAGCGGCTAAATATTGTCTTTTTGACATATCCTGTATAGCTGCCAATGTGTGGCAATAAACAGTAACGTGATCAGCCGACCCTATATATAGCCAGTTATAACTTGGCCTGGAGTCCTTTAAGTAAGGATTCTGCTTGATCTGTGCCGGGTTTTCGTTTTGGTCCAGGTTTTCTGTTTCTCCTGCTCCTTCTGCTCTCTGTGGTCAATTTGGGTGCTGGCAGCCTTCTTTATAAGGATGCAGTTACTATAGGGTGGTGTCAAGCAAAGTTCTGTGTGTTTGCAGCTCTGTCGGTCTTTGCAATTATGCCTTATCCTCTTGCTTGTTTTGAATTCCTGTTGCTGAAACCAGACCGTGACCCCGACATCACTGTCTTCTGCCTGCCCTGACCTCCGCTTGCCTCCTCAACTTTGCACCTCTGCCGCAAGCCCTATCTCAGCCCTGCGGGTCCACCTCCTGATTTGAGACGAGCACCGTCACACTTTATACTCTTTGCGAACATTAGTATCCACATTGCGCCACTGCTCCACTGGTGACTGCAGCTGTTTATTTTATTTCCCAACAGAAACCTCATGGCCACGATCACTTGTGATGCTGTGTGGTGAATTCGGGTATCTCTGCAAATAACACTGCTGTGCATGGGGCTTGATCCTGGAAAGCTGTTTCTACTATAATACCAAGACCCACCCATGGAACATACTGTACCGCCAAGGAGACTGGTTCCTGTATACATAATGGAGGATTCATTGTGCTATCTACCATGAAGAAACCAGCCTTATTTCAACATGCTCCAGGAGAGACCAGACGGCGTTGGAAATTCATCCTGTGTTTTCTAGTGTGGTAACCCATGCCTTGTAACATGAAATGTGTAAAAGAACTGCTCTGATGTATACACAATACTTACCATTTCTATGATCAATTTTATTACACCAGATTTTACTTCACTATGAGCGTTAAGCGCTGTTTTTGTCAGCTTTCGTCTAGCATTTGAGAGATGTTGAGCCATCTCTAACTAACAGCCTCTAACTAACAGACATTCTCCTTTTAATTTGTTCTATTGCACCTTTTGCTTTTTACTTAAATCCCTAGAATTTACATTTTTGCTGCACACTTTCTTCCTTTTTATTTAAAACATGTATTTATTTTTTTGCAGTGGCAGACCATGCCTGCAGGGCATGGGTGTGCCACTGTGCCAATCAATTGGGTTTTTTTGGGCTTTTTTTGTTTTATGTCAATGCAATGTGGTTTTTATTTGATGCATCTACTGTATTTCATTTTTTGCAGGTTGCATATTGCCTGGCGTGATGGCAGCTCATGGGTTTGCCACAGTGCCACTCAAATTTTTTTTTTTGGATTAAAATTGAATGTGTTTTTAATTTGAGGCTTGTTTTGGAGATTTGCAGGACACATATTGCCTGGCGTAGTGGTAGCTCATGTGCTATTTTGCCAATCAATCGTTTTTTTTGGCATTTTTGGATTTAAATTGAATGTGTTTTTAATTTGAGGCTTGTTTTGGACATTGACAGGTTGCATATTGCCTGGCATAATGGCAGCACATGCCCACAGGTTATGGGTGTGACACTGTGCCAATCAATTGGTTTATTTGCATTTGTAATGGTTTTTTTCTATGTAATACTGTGTTTCATTTTGGCCTGTTTTTTTAGCTTGACCATTTATTGCTATAGTATCAAAACATGCCCATATTATATGGGCATGCTTTAACACTGTGCCAAATCAGTGTCACACTCCCCCTTACCTTTAATCTGGCATAAAATGATCCATCGTAACTGCCTTGCCCCCCAAGAAAAATGTCACCCCCCAGTTTGTGCACCCCTGCTTTAAGGATCAGTTTTGTTCCAAACGTGTTTTACGGATCCCACATACACTTATAGTATGTACAAAAGCAACATTAGCACAATTTGGATGAAAAATATATGCTCAATGTATGGTAGAATTAATTTATTGAATACTGTATGGAAGATGGCATTGTACAGTGTGTGTGCCCTTGCATACCAGGAACTTCACACTTTTTCAGTACAAGATACAATGTAGAAATGTCTTGCATTATTTTAGTAATTGTTTAATCCTTGCTTTCATCCTTTTTTCCCCAATATGGTAGGCTGATGAACATCAACACCGTGTTTGTGTAGGAAACACATGCACAAAAATTCAATGACATGCATATGCATTTCAACAAGGTTCAATAGAACACGCATGCGCAGAAATTTATTGACAGGCATATGCATTCCATAAAGATTATCGGTAGAACACGTTCACGACAGGGTAATTCATGCATCTATTTCTTCACGATTATTAATTATTAGTTATTAATACTGTTCTCACAATTGTTTTAGAGGTGAAACTACAAAAGAGTGAGACTGAAGATGTTGGTTCAAGAAGATTGTATTTTGTTCTGTATGCAGATTGAAGAAGATTGTATAATTCCAACAAACGTGTGCTATTTATCTCTATACTGTATTTTACTGTACTCTAATAAAAAATGTCATACTTTAAAAATACTTTTTTGTCATCTAAAGAATTTAGGAGTATACATTAAGTGTTGGGTTACATGGAAATAACTGGGATTTCATATCATGTCTTATTAAATGAAAGGGAATAAGGGATTATCTAAATTGCATTGAGATTAAAGATACCCACTTGCACACTATGGCCGCTTATCATTACCGCAGAGTACTACAACTGATATTAAACTACATTTTCCCGGTCACAGCTCTGTCGTGGTCGCCGCAATCAATCTGCAAAATTAAAAAAAAAAAATGCCAGGGATTTAGACTTAGTTTCTCGTGGTCCCAGGGAAAGTAAGTCTTGCTACATCTGTACAGTACATGTATTATAGCAGCACATTGTTGCCAGTTGATGACTTTTCTAAAAGATCAGTTCATCCCTGAGTACTGTTGCATTTTAGACATACAATATGTTGCACAAAATAACACCATAATAACTGGATGATTCAACATAAATAAACACAAATAAATATCCACTTTAGAGCAGATACACATTTTCAAGATCATCTGTAAAATATATGCAGGAACAAAATAACATACATAAACTGTTGTTTACTATAATTGTTTACAGTAATTTGGTTTTGTAGTTTAGATTGTTAGAAATGGGTTATAAAATCTTTATTTATAGTTTTGTACACAAATGTATGAAGAGAGAACCCTCACTCAACTGGTATAGTTTTATGGAAGTGGGTGCTACCTAGTAAGTAAAAATAGATATTGACGTGCGCCTGTAGAATCACACAGAAAACAGAAATCCTTTATGTGGTACATTCCACTGCTCAAAGAATATCTAATTAGTGATCTGAAAAATGATGAATTATTAGAATATAAAATGTAGCATTTAATACACATATTTTTTATACAAAGAGGAAATATATACAGAACACACAAACATATCACACTGAGGTGGCAAAACAACAACAATGGGACTACTTCAGAGTTAATAGTCTGATATTAGTGGGAGGGCTGAGATTATGACAGGGAGTTGGTGAACCCAAGTATTGTCTCTAATGTCTGTTCCCCTGTAAGAAAAAAAACAGATCCACAGAAAAAACGCACAAATTAACCAGGTGTGGAGTATACACAGTATTTTCAGAAGCACCCATAAAGTAGCTGTTCTCACAGCGAAATGTACGTCACATAGTCGGGTATGTCTGACATCATACACAATCATCGAACCACACAATGTCTGATTTGAAAGGGAGCATGCATGCAATGGGTGGTATCGGCGGCTCCACAGAAGGCCTGTCACAGCTCTATATCCTGTAGAGCAGGGGTGGGCAACTTATTTTTCAATGTAGCCACAGGTGTGGCGAATTAGAAGTGAAAATAGCTACACCATGTAAAAATTGAGGTATTATGTTGCGCACGCACACAGCCACACAGCCACACACCCACACACATAGCCACACACACACAGACAGCCACAAACACAGCCACACACACACACAGCCACACACATACACACACACACATAACCACACAGCTACACAGCCACACATACACACACAGCCACAGCCATGGTGAGTCAAGCAGGTTATATGTTCATTACGAAGAGAATTAATGCGCATTAATGCACATTAATGCGCATAAAATAGAAACAGTATGAAAAGAAGAGCAAGCAAGGCAAAAGTATTGATTAATAAATAATATATATAGAAATGTGATGACACGCATACAGTATCCGCATGAGCGGGATAATCCGGGATAAAAATATGTTATATTTGGAAGAAGATGCGACGTTATATTTTTGTAATACTGTACTTATTTTCCCTTTAGTATACAGTACTGTACTGTATGTGTCCTCATATTTTTTATGTGAATGGCTAAGGAGCCTCATACTACTGTATACATACTACTGTATACAGTATGAACAGTATACAGAAATGTAAGGCTGTAGGTTGAATTGCTATTAGACTTTTATTAGACTAGGTATTGCAGACAATGCTAAAAAAACAATCGCAAACATATAGAAAACAGATCGAGAAAAAAAAAGTAATTTTCTAAACTGTTGGAAACAGAGCGCGTCTGGCCGCGGTTATCAGAGCGGCTCGGCTTCAGCTGCTTTAGAATAAAGGCTGGCACAGCTGTACACCCAAATGCAAAAATACAAATCAGTGCACTGTTACAGAACAGTTTAAAATACACACCTTTGCTTTGAACTTGAAGCAGGGCAACCGGCTAGTAGTGAATTAGCAGGAGGAGGACAGCTAGAGAAGAATGAGGAGTCAGGACTCAGAGGAGCGTGGCGCCACAGTGGAGGATCGAGTATAGCAGTGCAGACAAGTAACGGGGGGGAGACTCATGCTTGCCGAGACTCATGCTTGCCGCCACGGTTTCCATTTGTAACAGGGGAGTTATCCCTGTTCAGATAATGTGCCTCTAATCTAGCAGTGTGGTGGTTAACTGCTGGTAGTCAATTAACAAACACCACCTGCCTGATTAGATTGCTTAGAAAAGCCTGTCTTTTGAGACAGGAAGTGAGACTCCTTAGCTCACACCTGAGCTGAACTTGGAGACAGAGCAGAGATTGTCCTTGACTCTCACAACTTGTCTTGAGCCCTGCCAGAAGAAACAGCAGAGCTGCTTTCAAGACACAGTGGAAACTTCTAAACCTGAATGCTGACAAAACCTGAGGAAAGGTAGCAACGCAGGAACAGAGAAGATTTTCCCTCCAAACCACAAGGAACAGATAAGACTTTCATTTATGAGACTTTATATATCTGCTTATTTCATGCTATATGTTTGGGGCTGGGAGACATGCTTATCTAAAGGGAGTGTGGACTGCATGCAGTAGTATTTCACTAGAAATACTCCCAAGTGAATAGAAGCTTTGTTTACCCCTTGTTTGGATGGTTTCCTGATGTTAAGGAAACAGGCACAAAAAAAAGCCTTATTTAATTTCACTATAACCAGACTCCCTTGCATACCTCTGTGAGCGTCCCACTACATATGGTGTGAGAAGTGGGATGAGTGAATGTCATAATACCCAAAGTTGAGACTGAACTCAAGCAGAAAATCACATTATTTGGCTGAAGCAGAGAGATTTACCTAGCAAGTAAATTGTGTAAAGCAAACAGAAGTTTTTACCTAGCAACTACACATTCAGCATACCTAATGAGAGATTATACCTAGCAAGTAAATGGTTTAAAGCAAATAGACGTTTTTACCTAGCAACTACACATCCTGTATACCTGATGAGAGAAAATGCGTGCACAGTACTGCTGATATTGTAAAACTTATCCAAGAAAGAAAAGTCTACAGAGATGCCTGTGAGAGCTACGACCTCTACAAGCAAAATATGCCCACGTGTAGGACTACCACAATTGGGGGTTCTAGCAAATACAGGGGCAACAGCTTCAATAGCGCCTCCTGAGGTCAGGAAGAAAACTACACCTGAGAGCCCCAAAATGGAGGACAAGATGCAGCGTTCCTTTAATGAACCCTACCCCATGGAAGAGTGGCCCTTCCATTCCAATAAAGAGGAAGACATCTCTTACGGGGAACCCGAACCGAGTCACATGCACAAAACACCCCACGAATGGTGGGGGTGCCTGAACTCAGCACGAACAGAAAAGACCGCTCTCTATGATGACGAATATGGTCGACAAGAGAAAGAGCGGGAGCAGCAGATCACCCAATATTTCTGTCAGCTAAAGCAACTGCAAGAAAAGCCTGGCGTATATAATTAAGCTGCTAAAGTATCAAATAAAGAAGGAGACCCCAGTATTCCTGATGGGACGGAGTCATCCAAAACAAAAAGGCGGAAAAAGAAAAAGAAAAGCGGTTCTTCCCTTACCGTGGAAGGAACAGACACGTCCGCAGATCCTGTGGAGGAAAAGGGGAATGAGTTGCCCTGCAGCCTAGAGAAAATGGAGAATTCGTCCCGCGGTTAACCGAATATCCAGAGGGCCCAAGGCAGAAGTCGTGTACCCCAAAGAAGTGTCTGTCCGGTGTCAACAGTAAGGAACCCTCAACCAACCATCCCAGGGAAGTGGAGCCAGAACCAGTGAGTGACGATCCCTTGACCAGCCCTGAAGATGCCCTGAAAAATACCAGGCGTGACTGTGATATGCTCCGTGAACAGTTGAAACAAAAGAAAGATGATTACGCGGAGCTACTGAAAAATAACGTGAAGCTACAGGAATATGTGCTCGCAATGTACTCTGCAGCCAGGACAGAATTGGACGATCTCAAGACTGAGCTAGATACTGCAAACGCTACTATTTCCGCCATGGATGAAAAGCAGAGCCAATCTGATAAAATGATGGCTAAGCTGAAGTGGAAGTATGAGGAGGCACTGAAGCAGATGACAGTCTTCCAGCAAGAGGTTCACACTCTTCGCATAGAGCTGAATGCCTCACAACAGGAGGTCAACAGTGTCCGGACAGAGGTGGACGTATCTCAGAAAGAGGTTCTGACACTCCGCAGAGCACTGGATGCCTCCCATCATGAGACCAACAGCTGTCGCACAGACTTGGAAATTTCCAGAAAGGAACTCCACAGTCTCACTGAGGAGCTGGACATTTCTAAAGAAATGATTGTCAATCTTAATACAGATCTCCAAGTCTCTCAGAAGGAGCTTCAGACCCTCAACCTAGAGAAGGAAGCCTCACGCCAGGAGACTGTCATTCTCAAAGCAGATGTGGATAAATGGAAGAAGGCCCTGAATAGTACAGAGACTAAAAAAGGAGAAAATGTAAGAATAAAAAGAAAAAACTTAAAACTCAAAGAAGAGAATTTTCATTTGACAGACGACGTCAAGAAAAAGAATGAAAAGCTGCACGAGCTTTAAGAAATAAATAGACTTTTGGAAGGTGAGAAGTTTGAAGCAGAGCACTGACTGCAGAACCAACTGCAAGGTCTGCGTACGCACCTCGAGAAGGCCGAGGAGAAGCAGCGAACTCTGCAGGAAGACAATCTGCAGGCTGTTAAAGAAATTCAAGTGCTGCAGGAACGTCTGATGACCCAGTATGTCCCCGCAAAGCAGCATGAGAAACTGAAGGCTACCCTGAGCATCACCAAAGCATCGCTAGAGGCCAAGCTTAGAACCCAGGTGAACCGGCACAAAAGGGAGCACAAGAAGGTCCAGAAACTAAAACAAGTAACTGTGGCCCGAGTAAAGATATTCATAGTGCTTCACAATGAAATAAAAATGTGGAAGCAAGCTCTGAGAAAGCAAAGCGTGCAGATAAATTCCCTGAGAAGAGACTTGCAAGACGCACTCAAAAAACAGGGATCTCTCGCGGATGAGATTACAGTCCTACAAGGACAATTATTGACCCTGACTAAGCGTCAGTATCCCACAGCCACAAAAACCCATGAAGACAAGGGTACAGTGAGAGCTGGGAATACCGCTCGTCTGAAGGACAAGGTTGCAAAATTTGATCCACCTAAATAAGCACTAGCAAAACCTTCAGCCACCCAACAAGCAACAAAAGAAGGTACACGTGCTGAATCAAAACCAGAAGAATCCTTAGCTGATGAAGCTGAAAAGATGGGACATTCTCTGGAAGTGGGTGTGGAATTGCAACTTAATCTCAAAGAGGCTGAACTAGCAACCCCATTGAGTGGGAAAAGGGCAGAGAGATAGCTTCAAGAGCGGAAAACTCAAAGGGCTGTTTTTAAATGCTCTGCAACTGCTGCCATACAGTATGCCTACAATAAGACGAGCACCCGACGCGAGGGAAATCTCATGACTGCGCACGTAGCAAAAAGACTATACTTAGAAAAAGTCCTCCTTGAGCGACTGAGGAGTGCTGATCTCAAGCACCTTCGGGAGGAGACACGAATAAACTGGAGAAAGGGCTCCAATACCAGCGGAACTGAGGGTTCTCTTCCTCCATCCACTCTCATTCAAGTCACAGAGATATCTAGAATGAGAGTGGAAGATGGGCTTTGGCCGTGGCAAGCCCGAGATTCCCACAAACAAGGGAGGTATGTAACAGGGGAGTTATCCCTGTTCAGGTAATGTGACTCTAATCGAGCAGTGTGGTGGTTAACTGCTGGTAGTCAATTAACAAACACCACCTGCCTGATTAGATTGCTTAGAAAAGCCTGTCTTTTGAGACAGGAAGTGAGACTCCTTAGCTCACACCTGAGCTGAACTTGGAGATATAGCAGAGATTGTCCTTGACTCTCACAACTTGTCTCGAGCCCTGCCAGAAGAAACAGCAGAGCTGCTTTCAAGACTCAGGGGAAACTTCTAAACCTGAATGCTGACAAAACCTGAGGAAAGGTAGCAACGCAGGAACAGAGAAGATTTTCCCTCCAAACCACAAGGAACAGATAAGACTTTCATTTATGAGACTTTATATATCTGCTTATTTCATGCTATATGTTTGGGGCTGGGAGACATGCTTATCTAAAGGGAGTGTGGACTGCATACATTAGTATTTCACTAGAAATACTTCCAAGTGAATAGAAGCTTTGTTTACCCGTTTGTTTGGATAGTTTCCTGATGTTAAGGAAACAGGCGCAATAAAAAGCCTTATTTAATTTCACTATAACCAGACTCCCTTGCATACCTCTGTGAGCGTCCGCCTACACCATTACAATGGGAAACAACTACAGTAAGTTACTCAATTCGCCACACTTTGACTTCCAATTTGCCACAAGTGGCGAATGGCGACATGGTTGCCCACCCTGGCTGTAGAGTTTCTCCTACACAATGCTATTTTGATAATGAGGCTATTTAGGCTTCTAAACAGGTTTTACTAGGGTGACATCTCCCATTCTAAACTCTTCTTTCATCTCTGCCTTCCCCAATCCCCAAAACATCCCACACTTTCCTCATCCCTATTTACTGCATTAATAATCATAGCGAATTAAACTAATATAGCCTAGCCTCCCAGCTGCTACTTCTTTTTCCTGGGCCTTTCCTCTGTCAGTCCTGTTAGTGCAGGCAGTGGAAAGGTTAATTCCTTCTATAGGCCTGTGTGTGTATTACAGCCTTGGATGATGTAATCAGTATCCAAGTGCGGGCCTAGCAACTTCTGAGGATGTCAATCTGAGGGGTGGATACTGGCTGGAACACACCCTGTATGTGAGGGCCTATCAGTATCCCGATCTGGCTTGTTATGAGTCAGAGTTACAGAGACTCCCCAAAGATGATAAATTCTGACATTCTCCCAAATTATCAGTCCAGTTTTGAGAGAGGATGGAGTTATAGAAGAAGAGAGGAGTCTATTCCTCCCACCCATGAGGGGATGGGAGGGAAGACAAGGGTGCCCAATGCCTACATCCAATTGACAAAACATATATGGTAATAAGTATAAAGTTTAAATATTTTAATAATAATAATAATTATTATTATTATTGGTTATTTAGTTAAACCCTTTGGCCAAAGCGTCATAAGCCTGCATTCCAACGTCAAGGTATAACCAAATCAATGCATGTCCTACACTACACTGTGAACCCTTCCCTTTACCCCTGCATGAGGGGAAAGAACCATAGTAGATCCTATTCTTGCAGCAAAGTGAAAAGACCTCCCAGGTTAAAAAGGTGAGGAGGAGTGAGCTCTGGGGGGAGGTGCCACCTACCTCCATGCAACTGTTGCCAGTCAGTTGACAAGTAATTATTATTATTGAAGTATTCCAACTTTATACTTATTACCATATATGTTTTGTCAATTGGATTTAGAATTGGGCACCCTTGTCTTTTGTTGTATACATTTGCCACGCTCAGTTGCACTATTTTTGACATAAATATATATTCATGATGTGGTGGGTGCAGGAGTTTATTTATTTATTTATAAAATATTTTACCAGGAACTAATACATTGAGAGTTACCTCTCGTTTTCAAGTATGTCCTGGGCACAGAGTTAAGACAAATAATACATTGTTACAAATACAGTTACATAAATGAACAGGGTATACATTATATACAAGACATTGTATGCACAGTTAAAGAAAATATATTTTATGGGCAAATGAAACAGTTACAGACCAGATTAAAATGTGAGACAGCCTTAGATTTGAAAGAGCTTAAACTGGTGGTGGATGTGAGAATCTCTGGTAGGTTGTTCCAGTTTTGGGGTGCACGGTAAGAGAAGGAGGAACGGCCGCATACTTTGTTGAGCCTTGGGACCATGAACAGTCTTTTGGAGTCTGATCTCAGGTGATAAGTGCTGCATGAGGTAGGGGTGAGGAGCTTGTTCAGATTGCTGGGTAGCTTGCCCATAAAGAATTTAAAGGCAAGACAGGAAAGGTGAGCTAGCTGGGAATGTGTGTGGTAATCAATTTCTGACTGGCAACAGATGTATGGAGGTAGGTGGCACCTCCCCCCAGAGCTCACTCCTCCTCACCTTTTTAACTTGGAAGGTCTTTTCACTTTGCTGCAAGAACAGGATCTACTATGGTTCTTTCCCCTAATGCAGAGGTAAAGAGAAGGATTAACAGTGTAGTGTAAGACCTGCATTGATTTGTTAAACCTTTACTTTGGTATGCAGGCTTATGACTTTTGGCCAAATGGTTTTACTAAATAACCAAGTAATTATTATTATTATTATTATTATTATTATTATTATTATTATTATTATTATTATTATAGTATTTAAACTTTATACTTATTACCATATATGCTTTGTCAGTTGGATGTAGTATTGGGCACCCCTGTCTTTTGTTGTATATATTTGTCACGCTCAGTAGCACTCTTTTTGACATAAATATATATTCACTAGCTAATATACCCGACGTTGCCCGGGATTGCAGGGGTGGTGTGCGTGAGGGGCTGGGAGGGGAGGGGGGGTGCATGAAGGGCAGGGAGGGGAGGGGGGGTGCGTGAAGGGTAGGGAGGGGATGGGGGGTGCATGAAGGGCAGGGATGGGAGGGGGGTGCGTGAAGGACAGGGAGGGGAGTGGGGTGCGTGAAGGGCAGGGAGGGGAGGGGGGTGCGTGAAGGGCAGGGAGGGGAAGGGGGTGTGTGAAGGGCAGAGAGGGGAAGGGGGGTGCATGAAGGGCAGGGAGGGGAGGGGGGGTGCGTGAAGGGCAGGGAGGGGCATGAAGGGCAGTGAAGGGGGGGGCATGAAGGGCAGGGAGGGGGGTGGCAAGGAGGGGTGGGGTGTGAAGGATAGGGAGGGGGGGCATGAAGGGCAGGGAAGGGGGGTGCATGAAGGGCAGGGAGGGGGGGTGTGAAGGGCAGGGAGGGGGGCATGAAGGGCAGGGAAGGGGGGAGTGAAGGGCAGGGAGGGGGGTGTGAAGGGCAGGGAGGGGGGGAGTGAAGGGCAGGGAGGTGGGTGTGAAGGGCAGGGAGGGGAGGGGGGGTGCATGAAGGGCAGGGAGGGGAGGGGGGTGCGTGAAGGGCAGGGGGGGGCGTGAAGGGCAGGGAGGGGGGGGCATGAAGGGCAGGGAGGGGGCAGGGAGGGGGGTGGCAAGGAGGAGTGGGGTGTGAAGGATAGGGAGGGGTGGCATAAAGGGCAGGGAAGGGGGGTGCATGAAGGGCAGGGAGGGGGGGCGTGAAGGGCAGGGAGGGGGGACATGAAGGGCAGGGAGGGGGGGAGTGAAGGGCAGGGAGGGGGGGCATGAAGGGCAGGGAGGGGGGGAGTGAAGGGCAGGGAGGGGGGTTGTGAAGGGCAGGGAGGGGGGGAGTGAAGGGCAGGGAGGGGGGGCATGAAGGGCAGGGGGGGCGTGAAGGGCAGGGAGGGGGGTGGTGAAGGGCAGGGAGGGGGGCATGAAGGGCAGGGTGGGTGAAAGGCAGAGAGGGGGGGTGAAAGGCAGGGAGGGTGGGGGGTGAAAGGCAGGGAGGGGGGGTGAAAGGCAGGGAGGGGTGGTGAAAGGCAGGGAGGGTGGGGGTGAAAGGCAGGGAGGGGGGTGAAAGGCAGGGAGGGGGGGAATGAAAGGCAGGGAGGGGGGGTGAAAGGCAGGGAGGGGGGTGAAAGGCAGGGAGGGGGGTGAAAGGCTGGGAGGGGGTAAAAGGCAGGGAGGGGGGTGAAATTGAGGGTGGGCAAAAGTGAGGGGGTGAAAGTGAGGGGGGGGGGTGAAAGTGAGGGGGGGTAAAAGTGAGGGGCGGGTGTGAAAGTGAGGCACAAATTGTTGGCAGGAGTAAAATGTCCCTCTCCACACACACACACACGACGGGAGTTAGAGGTGGTGGAGAGTGGAACTGGCGCAGATCCGATGCAGCTGCTTGGCCCCCCAGCGGCCATGTCCCGGCCCGCGCGGCCACAGGAGGTAAGGGAGCGCCGGGGAGGTAAGTGAGCGCCGGGGAGGGAAGTGAGTGCCGGGGAGGAAAGTTAGCGTTGGCGGCTGGGGCAGGAAGGCCGCACCGTGCTTCCCCTCCATCCTGGAGCCAGTTGGGAGTGAGGGGGGAGGAGCCTGAAGTTGGCAGCTGGGGCAGGAGGGCTGCGCCGCTCCGCGCTTCCCCTCCATCCGGGAACCGGTGCAGGGCGGTGAGGGTGAGGGCCGCGCAGCGCTTCCCCTCCATGAGAGAGAGAGAGAGAGATATCCTTGTTATATTAAACATTGATGTGATAAATGCTAAATGTTATATTCAAGTAATTTATAATTATTCAGATCACTAATTAGATATTATTTGAGCAGTGGAGTGTACTACAAGGATTTCTCTTTTCTGTGTATATATGTACAAAACCACCTGCTTTTGTAGTATAATAATGTGCCTATTCTTCAATAACAGATAGGGACTGGTTGGTATTGTAAACAGCCCTATAATCTGAACTAGTAACCAGCCATGGTACATCAACCTCAAAAGGGATTTGCATAAATGTAATAAGCTGCTCTTCGGTTCACTTAATAGGTTAGATCTATAAAAAAAGAACTAACAAATACATGCTAAACCTTGCAGGTTTAACATTTTCCCCCTATTGCAATGTCACATCTTTATCATCAGGGAATTCTATAGATAGGACTACTGATATCTTCAACCATACTCATGGGAATTACAAATAAAATTACCCATTACTGCAATAGTTTTCTTTTGAAACCATTTTCTTTTTTTTTCTTTCCGTTTTATCTAATTTTAATCATGTTACAGAGACAAAAACCATGTTGGCTGGGAGCCATGTTTCTGTGGAGACAGAATTGGAGATAGAGATCTTTTATGCATGCACATATTGAGGTGGCATTTAAATTATGTTGATGCTTCTCACTCTGAGAAAAACAACACTTCTGTGCCAAATTCTTTAGTCTGGAGGGAATGGGCTATCATAATACAGTATGTGATCATTTTTTTTAAACAAACATATTAAATTGGTTTGTGCATACCTAAATTAGAATTTGATATATAAACATAACCAAAAATGTAATTGTATAAAAAAAATTATTATGGTGAAAGAATTAACATTTTAATAGTAACGAAATTAATGATAGCAGCAGTGCTTTTTTGTCTATTTTAAACATTTACCTCTGTGAAGATTATTATATGAAAGCAAACAATATTTCACATAAGTAGATACATAAAGGAAGCTAGGAAGCAATAATGGTGGGCGTTGAAATGTAAAAAATCACATTTAATTAATTGAACTTTGAATAGGAATAATATAATATTCAATACAAACATTCTGCCAATAACAAAATAGTAGTTTCAGACTAAACTATTACTTTGGAATAACATCACTTAATACATTGGGCTGAAGAATACAATGCGACCATATGGGACTTGAGAGGCTCTGCGGTTATAAAATACCATCAAAACTACTGAGGGCTATATTCAACATGCAACTTCACTATCACATTTTTTTGTTTCTGCTCATCGCATACCAACATTAGCGAGAGGGGGAAAATAGCACTAGGACAGTAGGGCTCACAGTATTTTCTCCTTTAATTCATGTGGACGAAGACTTTGATTTCAGTATTTACCATTTGTAATGCCCTATTGACATGCCTGCTACATCATTGCCACTGGCATGCAGCCTCGCTATTGACATACCAGGTACGGTACGTGAATAGGGAAATGCTTGATATCAAATAGAGAGGTCACCCGATCGAAATGGAAGTGCCCCCCCCCCCCCGTACTTACATTTTCATAAGCGAGGGCGATCATGTAATCACTTCTGAAGTGATGACATGATTGCGAATGTGGGAGGTACAGTGGCACTCTTGTGATGCTTGACCTCAGATACAAAAAAGTTAAGATACCAGTGAAATATTGATCAGCAATGCATAGCTGACATAATCAATATTGCTGTACAAGCAAAAACTAGATGACGCTCAGACCCTCACTTTAAACCCAGTGATATGAATGTGAATAAAACAATAAAGAAAGTGAAATGATTAAGTGCAGATGTATTAAATCTACAACACCAAAAAGAGTGTTACGGTGCAACAAATAATAAAAATAAGAGGCAAGGACCTCCACTCAACAATAGAAAAGACTGTTTCAAAAGTCTTGACAAACGAATATCCTCCAAACCATAAGGGAGCGGTGTTGAAAGCCATGTTTAGAAAAAAATCACATCCTGCTGCGACCAGCTTTATTCTAATGTTTGCCCGGAATTGTTTTCGGCAGTTTGAGAACTTGGCCGCGCGCCAGCCGCGCACCAGCCACGCGCCAGCTGCCTTTCCCTCCCCGCGTGCGCATCTTCTTCCCGCGTGCGCATAGCATCTGCTCACCTCGCGATCCCCAGCTGCTCCCCCTTGCTGTTCCGCATCTTCCCCTTACCCCATCAACATTCGGGGCCTTCGGGGGTGCCGGGGAACCCTGGAATGGTGTGACCGGCGCCACTGTGACGCGCGGCACACGCCAGGAAACAGCCGTGAGACAGCCGCACTTTGCGGTGGCGGCCGCTTTAGAATAATGGCGGACGCCAGTGTAGTGCAATAATGCAAGCACTAATGAATAAAAGTGAGAAAAAAACTATACATTTCCTATTCACAATAGAGTAGAAATAATAAGGCAAAATCCCAAAACAGTGGAAATGTTGTCTCTGACTGGTATGATGCAGGTGGTCCAGTGAATCTCAATGATAGAAAGACAGACCCATGTTGCAGATCAAACTGTAAAAATACAATTTATTAATGTATCTCACAAATGGAGTCTTACACTTAGGTGAAGATCAAAATGCAAGGTATAGCAGACAGTATCTCTATGTGGTCAGTCGCGATTTAACCATCTCCTCGTCCGCCTCAGCCTCCGATAGTGAAGGAAGACCAGACGATCCAGGAATTGCCGCTTTGGACCATCAGAGAGTGTGGTGACGCAGATCTTCCCCGCTTGCTCCTAGTGCCTGGTAACCCATGTCATAGTACATGGAATGCTAGATATGTTTATTTGATGTATGCAGTTTTATGACCCTTTTATAATACATTCTTTTTTATACATACTTCACCATGTGCGTTGTGCGCTGTTTTTTCTGTCTTCTTTTTTTGTAGTTGTAGGGGTGCTGAGCCACCCCAATATCAACAGCAGCAGACACCTACAATCACACATTGTTATCCTCTGCAGAACTTCTGTTTGGTAACATCATTCCATTATCACTGGTCTGGTGTGGGTTATTGGTTACTTATCCATACTTATCTAACCACAGTATTTATCTAGTAGCGCACTTTTCTTTGTTTTGTGTTCCGATTGTATCTGCATACGTCACCGCTTCCGACGTCACTTTCGGTTCAGCCAATTTCTCCATCCGTGCACGTCAGAGGGTGCTTCTCTCTCCTCTCTCCATTGGTGTAACTGTCCCCCAATACATTTAAAAAGACACCACCCTCACCACCCAATACATATAAAAAGACGTCCACCCACCCCAATACATTTAAAAAAGACCCCACCCCTCCAATACATATAAAAAGACAAGGGGAAAGAAGATGGTGTCCCCTGTCTCAGTACATCGTATAGATATGTGGAAGACAGGAAAAATATAAAAGCGTAATAATGCACACAGTGTTTAAAAAATGTGTCCAAGTTTATAAAGAACATTGGTATCACTAATATTGGTGATACAAAAAGGGTCACTTCTAGGGGTAATCCTAAGTGTTTCCCCAGTTCCAATTTCTGATACATAGGTTTAACCTTATGCAGAAAGAGGGGGTTCTCAGAGGCCTCCTGATATGGGTGGTCTTGATAATAGTAATCAAGTGGTTAATAATGCTTACACCAAACTGTTCAAACTCTGGGGCTAGTTGTTTCAACTTCCCACTCAGTCAGATTATATTGCTACCAGTATGTATATTTATGCATAGACTGGGTGGATGATCTCATGGACTCCCAGGTGAACAAATATTCAGGGTTATAACTCCACTTAATATAGAGGAAAATGCAGAAAGAGGTGTTTCTCAGAGGCCTCTTGATATAGATGGTCTTGATAGTAATGCTCAAGTGCTTAGGGATGTTAACACCAAACTAATCCACTCTGGGAGTAGTTATTGCAACTTCCCACTCAGTCAGATTATATTGCTATATATACTATATGCATAGACTGTACATATAATATAAAAAGACTCCCGCTCCCCCCAATACATATAAAAAGACCCCCACTCCCCTCAATACATATAAAATGCCCCACTCCACCAATACATATAAAAAGACCCCCACCCCCACAATACATATAAAATGCCCCCACTCCACCAATACATATAAAAAGACCCCACCCCCACAACACATATAAAAAAGTAGACTTAACCAAGGGATGGTCAGGCCAGGCCCAACTTCTGATCTCTGTCGGGCCCCAGCTCTCCATCCTCTGCAGGCCTCCTCCCTCTGTGTCGCACACTGAGCTTCCAAAGTCAGCGCATACCGAAGCTGAGACCCACCTTATTTCAGAGGAGCCTTTGCGTGCCACGCCTACAGAGGTTGGAAGCTCGGCGTGGGACACATAGTGAGGAAGAGACCAGCATCTGATAGAGAGCCGGGGCCCAGCCACGACCGGCAGCCAAGCCTGGCCAAAGGTCGGGGCCAATTTACAGCACCGGCCTCCAGGCAACCCACAGTCAGCAGGCCCGGGACACTTGTCCCTTCTACCCCCCCATGTCGGCAGCTCTGTGCACAACGCTTACGTAAAGTACAGGTATAACAACATGATAATGATTAAACACGTGCAGGTGCATACTGTACAGTACTGTATTTCTGCGTGAGGAAAATATTAGAAGCATATGTGTATACAGTACAGTACTTACTCGGTTCTGACCCGGCTGATGTCACATCCTTTAAAAAAGATGGAAGCTGTCACATGGTAATCCAATCAATCCAATTAAGGGTGTATCATGCAATGCCTCACATGCTATATCTCACAATTCGATTGGTTGGTGTACTATGTGATGGTAGCTATTTTTATTTCTCGTGACATCATCTTAATGGGAGGAAAGCATAACCTTCCTTATTTGCTGCTTCAATCACATTAAGATGACGTCGCATCCTTATAAAAAAGAGAACCCTGTCACATGGTACACCAGCCAATAGGATTGGGGGGGAATAATTTGACACTCTGATGTGACATCACAGGCTTTATATAAGCCCTGTCCCGTCTCATTTGAGCTCAAGATGATGACATGACAACATCTGCCTCCATTGGATTACAACATACAGCAGAGAAGACAGAAGAAAAGAAAGACGAAAATAACCTACTGGTAGACCATCAGCTGTTGAGGAGCATTGTGTCATGGGTCAAGAGTTGTATGACTGAGTATGACTGAGTACAGTAAGATTTGGAGGGTGAAGACAGCAAAGGTAAGAAACACATTGATTGTATTTTATTTCATTGTGTATTTTGTTTTAGGTTGCCCATTGACTGCCATAGTGGCAAACCACGCTCATATTATGGGCATGGTGTACCACCGTGCCAATCAATTGGTTTATTGGCAAAAAAATAGTTTTTATTGCAATATACTGTCTTATATTTGGTGCTTGTTTTTTTATATTTGTAGCATGCCCATTCATTGCCATAGTGGCAAACATGCTCATTATGGGCATGGGTTATCACTGTGCCAATCAATTGGTTTATTGGCAAAACAAGAAAAAACACAAAAGCGCACCAAGATGAGAGATAGATATTGTATTAGCAACAAATAATAAAATTAGTAATTTACATATAAAATTTCTTTAATAATCCCAGATTCTGGTGTCTATCACAGGAGTAGGGCATCACATAGGAAGTATGAAGGGTAATCTCAGTTCTGAGAGATCAGACCCGCACGCTGGGGCTGTCTCTGTTCACTCTCCTGTCCTCCACGTGTGGTAGCGTGGTGCGGAGTGTAAGCTTATTTCCGATCGTTTCTATGCTATCAAAAACGGACAGGCATCCTAAGGACACCTATTGAAGGCCCCGGTTCCTGCACATGTGCGCTACACTCCGCACCACGCTACCACACGTGGAGGACAGGAGAGTGAACAGAGACAGCCCCAGCGCGCGGGTCTGATCTCTCAGAACTGAGATTACCCTTCATACTTCCTATGTGATGCCCTACTCCTGTGATAGACACCAGAATCGGGGATTATTAAAGAAATTTTATATGTAAGTTACTAATTTTATTATTTGTTGCTAATACAATATCTATCTCTCATCTTGGTGCGCTTTTGTGTTTTTTCTTGTTTTGCTGATATTGGTATCACCATCGGGGTTCCGGTGGAGACCACATTTGGAGGTGGGGGAGACACCTCATAAACACAGAAGCAGCAAGAGAACTGAGAGGGACCAACACTCCAAGTTTAAAGAGCCAGAGCGCGGACTGAACTTTTCACAATTGGTTTATTGTCATCTTTCTAAATTGAAATTTAATGTGTTTTATTCTGTTCTTGTTTTTTTAATTGTAGCTTGCCCATTCATTGCCATAGTGGCAAACCATGCACATATTATGAGCATTGTATACCACTGTGCCCAGCAATGGTAGAGGGGTGAGGGTAGTTGCCCCAGGTAGGGTGGTAAGGCATCCCAGGTGGGTAGCAGACAGGAGAAGGGCTGCCCCTTAATTGCCATAGTGGTTAATAACCACTAAGGTGAATAAAGGGTTAATGGTCAGTTTTTTTTTTATTTTACTGTCGGTGTCCACTGAAGAAGAGGAAGACAAGGGGAATGAGGATGGCCTTCATCCTGGCAGGGGTAAGTACAACTTTAATTTACTATATGCTGGCTGGGTAATGGGTTGGTTATATTTTATACTTTAATGGGCAAATGTACTATTATCCAGAAGTGGATAATAGGGATTTTGTCCATTAATGTACTCTATGTGTTGAGGGGTGGGGGTTGTCCAATGTATTGTATTGGTGTTTGTATCTGTACAGTAATGTTTATTGGGGGTAGAGGGGGTGAGTGTAGGGGGTAGTTGCCCCGGCCTCTTGTGGGTAGTGGGACTGGTTAACCCTTTAATTACCATAGCAGTTACCACTGCTAAGGTAAGCAAGGAGTTAAACCCTCCCACAATCTTTCTGGTAGGCCTATCCACCCCCTCTAAGACAACTACCCTCTTCACCCCCCGTTCTGCCACCAATAAACCAGGTACTCTGGCTTAACCCTTTTATTGCCTTAGCGGCTAGCCGCTATGGTAATGAAGCTGCTTTTATTTTAAAATGATAGCTCAGTATTGTAGCAGGTGGTCTCCAGAGCTGGACCACATAAATTTCAGCCCCTGGGACACCCTGCTTCCCGAGTTACAGGTCCCGTTAGGAGGTGCCGGTATCCCCCTGCTTTGCTTAAATCTCCTGATCACGTGGGCCGTGATGCTGATTCAGTCTCACTCTTAGTGAGCGTCTCTTACAGACAGGTAAAGTCCGATAGTATTCACACAGCGTGAGTCCCATTCAGACACAGGGACCCCCATTGTGTTAATCCAATGGGCCATTACAGCATCTATTCACTGGGCTGTGGCATGTTGCCGAATGTTCTAGAATTTCACTCAAATGCTGGCACCATAAAGAAAGGCTGCATCTGCACATATAGTGAAGACTATGGTCTCTACTAACGATATGCCCATAGAGCTTACAGTACAGGCATTGAACGTCACATAATGTCACTTGAAGTCTGTTGTGTGGCATCGATGCTGGAGTGGGACAAGTCATTCTCCTTCCATTCCACTTCCTCAGAGATCTGTGCTCCAGTCTGGAGCACGTTTTATACTACAAAAAATGATCAGAGATATTAAGATGTAGCTACCCTATCATGGGGCCGCTATTGTGCCAGACCCCAAGATGCAGTAACTATGCCTACAGTATCTTATTGTGAAATCATTTATTAAATGAGATGATAGACATGGCGAAATGTGGTATATTTAATAAAATGTGAAAAACAAAAACAAACATTACAACTATATACAGATGACACAGACATAAGACAACAAACATCCTTAAACCTGAGATTCATCACCATGAGTCACTGCAAAGCAAGGGTAAAACATGTAAGATCCACAGCAACAGTGAATGGTTTCAATTTACGCAACATAAACAATTTCTGTCCAACAAAGAAACATGTAAAACAGGTCAACTTTACTGGAACATGGTAAATCACCTAGAAATCTATGAATAAATCAAAGCTAAATTGGTGCTACTTATCTTGTACCACATTCAATCTCGGCCAAAAACTGTTGTGCGGTCACAGAAGGTACCATCTGCATCTGTGGCTGCAGCTGCTCTTGTGATGTGTCAAACACTCCTCCAAAATACTAGTGTAGTGTTGGAGGTAAGCACTATTGTCTATGGAGAACAGGAACACATCAACAACCTGTATATCCATATCCCTGGGAGGGGTGGGCTAGGGGGTCAACCAGGCCACCTGACATTAGCCCGCCAGGTTGAATTATCCATGTGGACTGCACGAACCCCACCGTTTAACTCTTATCTGTTTCACACACTCTTGAACTCTCTCTTCAAAGTTCTTTTCAACTTTCCCTGATGATATTGCCGACAATCGGACTTGTGCTGGTATTTAGCCTTAGATTAAGTTTACGGCCCGCTTTGGGCTGCATTCCCAAACAAACTGACTTTGAAGAGACTGGGTCCTGCCACGCCGGGGGCCACTACCGTGCTAAAACCATATGTGGGCTGGGCCTTGATCAGAAGGAGCTTCAACCTGTCGGGTATAAACACGCTGATCCATTCAGTGTAGCCCATATGCAGCCTCCGACATCTAAGGGCATCACAGACCTTTTATTGATCGATCTCGTGTAGCTGAATGAGATTTTTTCCTCTGGGGGTTGCATGGAGCAGTCTCATTTGTTTTCACAATTAACCAGACAAATTGCTCCACGAACTAAGAACATCCATGCACCACCACCCACAAAATAAAGAAAGAGCTATCAATCTGTCAATCCTTTATTTGTCCATGTCAGGTGAGGTTTCCGGTGTTGAGTCAAATTAAGCCACATGCTCCCCTCCTGGTAGTGCCCATACATCAATTCCTTTTTGTTTCAAGTTTGCAACCACACTTCTCCAGGAACCAAAAGACTTGGGTGTCCCGGAAGCAGTTTGGTGGGTCATAAGAATAATGCTGCAGGATCATTAGTCGCATCATTTATGGTGGGACCTACGCCGCTATCTGATTGTTTTCGAAACTCCGACTTTCATTCTTGATTAATGAAAACATTCTTGGCAAATGCTTTCACTTTGATTTGTTTTGCACCAGTCCAACAATTTCACCTTTAGTGGCACAATACGAATGCCCTGAGTCGTCTCTCTTAATCATGGCCCCAGTTACGAAAACGAACAAATTAGAACCGGAGTCCTAATCTATTATTCTGAAGTGTTCAAGTGACAGCCCTGCTTTGAACTCTTTTCAAACTAAATGTTTCGACATTCCCAAAGTCCTGCTTCTCAGAAATATTACCTGCCACTGCCACCACTACCACTCCACCACAACCATGATATCATGCATCATCATTTTTTTATTTAAAACGCTAATATATGTGTAGCCATGCTGTAAAATGGACTACAGTCATCTCTCCTGCTGACAGTAAGGCCTGGTAAGTTATGGGCATGCCAGCAGTAATTATGGAGGTTTGACCTTAGACCCTGGTGAGGTGCCCTATTTATGGATGGGAGTGGCCACATGCTCTGAATCCATAATTAGTGATGTCAGAGTTGTGCCTGCCCCCAGAGGATACATAAGGCACGGCACTGCTCAAAAGTTAGAGGTGTTGGAGGAGTTGGTGGTAGTTGTTGAAGTAAGGAGCAAGTCTGAGTACAGACTTGGGAGGAGGCGGCTCCTAAGACTTTGACCAGGGACCTGGCACAGGGAATATCTCCCTGAGGGGAGATAGGGAATCCACCAAATTGGGAAGAGATACCTTGCAAAGGGAAGTGCGGTGAGCATGAGCGGCTGAGTACAACCGCTGTGACGGGCAGCTGGCCCACCTCACTGCAATAAAGATGATCTTGTTAAATCATACCCTCGTGTGTAAGTGTGGAGTGATTACACAGAGGGGTGCACCACAGAGGAGTTCCTCACCAGGACCATCCACAAGCGGACGCTGGGATCCTGATGAGGTGGAGGCGCTGCACTGGATCTAGGTAGGACTCAAGCACACTACCTCAGCTGCCTGTCTGGGTTGGCAATCCCCACACACCATCATGCGGGAGACTCAGGAGTCCTGTTGCAAACAGGTGCACCACCAGACACTACACTGTAATGGGGACTGGTTAGACCACAGGGGCCAAAGTGAGATTGGGTGGGTCAGGCTAGGCCAGAAAATCTGTTACATTTGGAGGCGCTGCTGAGAGACCTGTCAACAGGACAGGCTTTTGCTAGGCACACTGGGAAACAGGGAGAGTGTATGCTGCCACTTTGTGCTGTGTTGGGACGGACCTAGGAGTAGTCAGGGGGCTGATGGAGTATAGTCAGCTCGCAGGGATGACCTAGGGGCCTGAAAGGAGTTGGGGGTTTGGAGCCGGGGTATAGCTGTCTTAGTCACCTTGAGGCAGTGCTAGTTGGTAGGATGCCTAAAGGGATAGCCTGTTAACGTGGTCAGGAATTCTGGAGAGAGTCTGCGCTAGGCTAGCCAAAGGTAGGTAGACGCCCAAGTACTGCATGGAAGAGCCAGAGTATTCTAGCCCATTCCAGACCACTTACCGAAGGGAGCACAGACTGGGAGGAAGGAGATACAGCAGACACTGAGAGAGTGAGCCTAGCCTGAGGTAGTGCAACACGAGTCCAGCCTACATTAGGTACACAAGGTGGTGCATCAAGGTAATCTTTATTGTACCGGTGTGGTAGCTGCCCCGCAGAGAGGAGCTCCATGTACAATAATTCTAAGTACAGTGAAAGAATGGCGACCACAAGAATGGAGGATCCGTGCGGTGCGGAAGGTCCAAGATGGCGGACGGAGGATAATGGAGAGAGCGCACATGGCGTGTGTGCGGGCGAAGAGCATGTTACGGAAATGACTTTCACGAACCTGCTGTGGAGTGGTGCTAAGGCTGTTGCCGCACCGTTTTGGTCCTGCCTAGGACCGCGGGGTACTACCCTGGAGGACAGTGTTGAGGACATTGTGATTGTGGGTAGTGGAAAAGAAGGATCTGCTTGCCAGACGGCAAGCGCCATACAAAAAGCTACCTCAGTAGCTAAAGTGATTGGAAAGCAAACCAAGATGGCGACTCCCGCTTCCCTGGGAGACCGCGTGGGCTCGTTGAAGAGACAACTGCAATTGCAAAAGTTGCAGACAGTTGGCCGGGATTGGCGCCAAAGAAAGAACCCCAGCCTGTTGGGGGTAATGGCGCGAAAGCTGTGGCCGCGCCCTCCAAGACTGTGAAAGGTGTGGCCTCAATTACAGGACATGCTATTAAGCTGTGGGACCCGCCCATAATTGCTACTAGTGGGGGTGGTTTCCAGCTTTGTCAGATGAGGGTGGAGCTAGTCAAGGGAGTGGCTGGCAACTCAACCCCTGCTTGTCAGTCGCGCGGAGGCAGTGTACAGAACAGACCGTTGCTGCAAGTATCTCCCACTGAGACAATGGCCTGTCAGTCAGGAGTCAATACGATGGTCTCCACTCAACCATATTCAGCACCAGGAGGCTTACTATTGATTCGGGTGGCAGGCACCGAGACTGTGGTGTGCCTCTGTCTACAATGCAGGCTAAACGGCGGTACCGTGGGCACGGCGGCGCGCTGCCCACAATGTGGCACACAGTACTTGTGGCCTATGCCTACATTTGTGCCCATCCAGACTATCGAACCCACGGGGGATACGGCTAGGCTGTCCGCCGAGTCCCCCGGTGCACTGTGGAAGGAAAGTGCGGATCCCGGAGAATGGGGATCGGGCCGGTTGCTAAGGCCGAGCCCGAGGAGAAAGGAGCGGTCGGTCAGCGTACCGACCGAGAGACTAAAAGGCGGTCGCCACGAACGGTGACCCCGAGCAGAGTGGAAACGGATTCCTCCAATGAGGAACCCAGAGTGTCGTCCGGTGCAGTGATCCGGCCTGTGGCAGTATCCTGTGGTGAAAACGGGAGGAAATTACCACTTACCGGGAGTATCGGTGAGAGGAGTCGGGTGTCGCCAGTGGAGCGGATGGCCGAGAGACGAAGTCCTTCCATTCCTGGGACCGGCGGGTCCAGCGGTGACGGGCGATCCACACCAACCCTTCGGAGCGGTAAGAGCAGCCCTTGTTCTCTCCAGACTCCGGTGACGGCATCCGTGGAGGAAAGGCGGTGTCAGGCCCAGGCGGCGCAAGAGAAGGCAGCGGAACTTCCGGACGTCGTCCTGGAAGAAGAGATCCCGCATGGGGATCCATCTCAAGATGGCGGAGTTTCCGGTTCCGGTGATGACGTCACTTCCGGCGGAGGTAGCGGAACGACCGGAGAGATGACAACAACGCCTCGGCGATCGGGCAGTGCTCCCCGATCACCTGTGACAACAAAGAGCTGGCCGGCTGTGAGGAGAGTCGAGAAGGGTGAGGCTCAGCCAGCGGAGAGTCCTCGCAGTGATCCTGGACACTCTAAGGGTAGAGAGCGGGTCGAAACCCCGCGGATACCATTTGCCCATCCATATGCCCAAACCCATGCCCTAGATAAAGCCCCTGTCCCCGTCACCTTTTCCCGTGGGTCCTCATCCAGTTTGGGAATGTCGGGAGGGTCCCAGGGAACTTCGGAGGAACGGACTGGGGAGAGACTGGCGAGTTATACGTACGATAATGGGTCGGTGGGTGGAGGCTATTCGGGGGAGGCATCCATGTCTAGTTGGAGCCCTAGCGTGGCTATCGTGAAGTTAGAGGAAAGGCCAAAGCGTGTGGGGTGGCCTAAGTCCCGATCTACTGGGACATCGGGAGTGTCTTCCTAGGGGACACAGAGGAGGAGGATTCCCTAGAGTCAGAGCCCGAGAAGGTTAGGGAGACCCGGTGGTGGGCCCCATTATTCGAGGGTTATGTGGGATGGATGGACCGCACTCGGTTTCTACTACAATGGGAGGATGTAGTAGATTACTGGTGGGCTAAGGGAGAATTTACGGAAGAGAAACGGCAAAAGGAGATGCAGGAGCGGTGGTTTCAGATCTGCCACGGCAGTATAGAGCCCAACGGTCCCAGTATATTGACAGACCCCGTGGACCCAGACGAGCCCCTGTCATGGGTGTTGCCAGGGAAGGCATGGAATGCTAATTTAACACAGTGCAGCCGGGCTGAGAGGGCTATTACCGCCAAGTACAATTATTCCCATGGCTTGGAATATCCCTACGTTCCGGAACCCCTCATGCAGGAGATCGAGGACAATAGGGACAAGTAGTTGCGAGAGACCATAGAGGAGTATATGGTAAATAAGGGCGGTGCCATTAAGGGCAGCAGAGCTGAGGAGAGGATAGCGCACCTCATGCGGGTGTGGAGTATAGGCAGGAATGTATATATGCATAAAGTGGTGTATCGACCTGAAAGGGGGTTGCCACGTGATTACAGTGTGACCGTCCTGGATATGGGGGGTCGGGAAGTTAAGAAACCCGATCCTCATCACTATTATTAGGGGGAACAGGATGGCTGTTGCGTAAGTTAGTGGCTGCTGGTCAGGGCTTGCTTGGCGCAATATGTTTTGTGAATCTGTCAATGTTGTGACTAATTATGTGTGTCATTTTACAGTGCTTCCTGGAGAAAGGTACTTCAAATTTAGGTCCCAGCCGGAGACGGTGGGTTTCACCAGGGGGAGAATGTGGCCTTGCTGTAAAATGGACTACAGTCATCTCTCCTGCTGACAGTAAGGCCTGGTAAATTATGGGCATGCCAGCAGTAATTATGGAGGTTTGCCCTCAGACCCTGGTGAGGTGCCCTATGTATGGATGGGAGTGGCCACATGCTCTGAATCCATAATTAGTGATGTCAGAGTTGTGCCTGCCCCCAGAGGATACATAAGGCACGGCACTGCTCAAAAGTTAGAGGTGTTGGAGTAGTTGGTGGTAGTTGTTGAAGTAAGGAGCAAGTCTGAGTACAGACTTGGGATGAGGCGGCTCCCTGAGGGGAGATAGGGAATCCACCAAATTGGGAAGAGAAACCTTGCAAAGGGAAGTGCGGTGAGCATGAGCGGCTGAGTACAACCGCTGTGACGGGCAGCTGGCCCACCTCACTGCAATAAAGATGATCTTGTTAAATCATACCCTCGTGTGTAAGTGTGGAGTGATTACACAGAGGGGTGCACCACAGAGGAGTTCCTCACCCGGACCATCCACAAGCGGACGCTGGGATCCTGATGAGGTGGAGGCGCTGCACTGGATCTAGGTAGGACTCAAGCACACTACCTCAGCTGCCTGTCTGGGTTGGCAATCCCCACACACCATCATGCGGGAGACTCAGGAGTCCTGTTGCCAACAGGTGCACCACCAGACACTACACTGTAATGGGGACTGGTTAGACCACAGGGGCCAATGTGAGATTGGGTGGGTCAGGCTAGGCCAGAAAATCCGTTACATTTGGAGGCGCTGCTGAGAGACCTGTCAACAGTACAGGCTTTTGCTAGGCACACTGGGAAACAGGGAGAGTGTATGCTGCCACTTTGTGCTGTGTTGGGACGGACCTAGGAGTAGTCAGGGGGCTGATGGAGTATAGTCAGCTCGTAGGGACGACCTAGGGGCTGAAAGGAGTTGGGGGTTTGGAGCCGGGGTATAGCTGTCTTAGTCACCTTGAGGCAGTGCTAGTTGGTAGGATGCCTAAAGGGATAGCCTGTTAACGTGGTCAGGAATTCTGGAGAGGGTCTGCGCTAGGCTAGCCAACAGTAGGTAGACGCCCAAGTACTGCATGGAAGAGCCAGAGTACTCTAGCCCATTCCAGACCACTTACCGAAGGGAGCACAGACTGGGAGGAAGGAGATACAGCAGACACTGAGAGAGTGAGCCTAGCCTGAGGTAGTGCAACACGAGTCCAGCCTACATTAGGTACACAAGAGAAAGAGACGAATGGCGCACAGCCAGAGAGCCAGGTGTAGGATAAAACTGCTATTCTTTATTCGTGCATGCAGGAAGACAGATAACCCCCTTGGGGGACAAAAACAGGAGCCTCCTACGCGTTTCGGACCTGGGGGTCCTTTATCAAGGAGTATGGGATGTGTTTGGACAAGGCCCCTTATGTACCTGATTGATAATTGGTAAGTTTGAAAAATCTGTGCAGAATCGCCGCTGCCACTCAGTGCGCATGCGCGTGACGTCACCTGAGGCGCCGCACCACCAAGCCAAGGGATTGTGGGTAGGTACCGCCCCCTGTGCCTGTCCGCGCATGCTCACATCGGAGCGTGAGACTGACAAGACTCATCTAGTCAGTGTCTCCGCTTCTGCCAGTAGTGACGTCATCGCGGGTCTCCCATAGGTCGGTGCATATCGCTGACCTACCAATGGAAGTGGTGCACAGCCGATAATACACCAATAGGAACGGGCCCCCCCGCGCTCACACCACAGGCAACAACGGGACAATCAGGCTAGGTTTAACCAAGGACAACTACAATTTTATGACAGGGGTATGAAAACACGATCCAGTTATCAGGTTTACCTGTCATAGGTAATGGGCCTTGTCCATATTGATCCCATATAAAACAAAAACATACAATGTGGTACATACAACACTCTATTAAAAAGCAAACGAAACTACTAGTACCATGATACAATATGCACCTTGAAACTGAGTTCAAAACATGTATAGATTGAAAATATCAAGCATATGTTAAAAACAATAAAGACATTTCACAAGACTTGTTGGTATGTCTTGTCCTTAATGTCCCCAAGGCTGAGGAACAACAAATGTAATATGCTTTTATATATACAGATTCTTGTTATCCTACATAATTCATATAATGACAAAGAAACTGTATAATTACCTGTTGACAATAGGGTACTGTAATTTATAATTTAATTCAAACTATGTAATTAGTGGATTATAAAGGGCTCCCAAGATGTTGGAAGGTTGCGGACGAGACCTTTAGGAGGTGTCTCATACCAGAAGGACAATATAGTATTGGGGGGATGGTGCTGTTAATAATTAAATATACTCATGAATTTATCCTTCATCTATGCAAAAAATGAGACAGGTTCCATTCTATATTTAGACCACAGGGAGTTCTTGTCTGAAGCATAAATATCCAATATGCCTCCCTGCGGTCTAAAAGGTTAAGCATGTCACCTCCTCTTTCTTTAGAGAAGATTTTTTCAATTCCCTGAACTTTTAGCCCATTTAAGTTACCTTTGGGGCATTGTACAAAATGGTTCGAGACAGGGTGGGATGTATCACCTTTTTTAATTAACCTGATGTGCTCAAGTATTCTATTCTTTAAAGGTCTGATTGTCCTTCCTACATAGTTGATTCCACACCCACACGTCAATAGATAGATCACATATTGGGTGTCACAATTGATGAATGACTTGATCGGAAAATCCTGATTGGATCCACGACCCCTAAATTGTTTTGAGGGTATCATAAACCGACAAATCTTACATTTCCCACATCTGTATGATCCCTTGGTTATAAATTTCTTAATGGGGGGAGGCAAGGATGCAACATAACTTGGTGAGATATAGGTGGCAATAGTTTTTGCCTTGCGGTAAACAAAACGGGGACCCTTTTCCACATATTTTTTCAGACTCCCATCCATTTGGAGGATGTTCCAGTGATTACGGATAATTTTCTGGATTTGATTACTGCATCTGTTGTACTGTGTAATCATAAGTGGAACATCCTCTCCCATGAAATTGGTGTCTCCCTTGGTTTTATTCTCCCCATGGATTGGTAAGTATTTCTGTCTGGTTTTCAATAAATCCTCTCTATTGGTTAGTGCAACTTCTTTGTGGATTTGGGTCAGATGCTCTGTGTTGTAACCTCGCTGATGGAAACGATGGCATAGTTCCCCAGACTGACGGGAAAAGGCCTCCTCGGTGGAGCAATTTCTCCTCAGTCTGAGGAACTGGCCCTTGGGAATACCTCTAATGACGGCAGGTGGATGACAGCTGTCGGCTCTTAATAGCATGTTTCTTGCGTTAGGTTTTCTGTATGTCTCTGTTTGTATTTGGCCTTTGATGTCGATAGACAATCGGAGGTCCAGATAGTCAATGTGTTGCGTGTTGTAAATGTGAGTGAAGACTAAATTTAAATCGTTAGTATTAATATAGTGAAAGAAATTGTGCAAAGTGTCTAAGTCACCCTCCCAAATCATAATCAGGTCGTCAATAAACCTTCTATAAAATGTGATGTGTTTACGAAAAGGATTTGTGCTTGAAAAAATAAACAGTGATTCCCACCACCCCATAAATAGGTTCGCATACACCGGTGCAAAGCTCGTGCCCATTGCTGTACCCCTCTGTTGTAAGTAAAATGTGCGATCAAATAAAAAATAATTGTGTGTCAATAAATAATTAATAGCATCCAAAATAAATGATGTGTGGAAGTGATTGCTATCTGGACCTCCGATAAAGTGCTCAACAGCTGCCACCCCCTGATCGTGTCTAATTATTGAATAGAGGGACGTGACGTCCATGGTTACCCAAATAGATTGTGGGCTCCAATTCACGTTTTTCAATTTTCTAATGAGGTCCCCTGAATCCAGCAGGAATGAAGGTAAATTTTTAACAAAAGGTTGTAGATATTGATCAATATATTTTGATAATGTAGCAAAGGAGGGGAGAAAACGGAGCACTAGATCCACGAGGCTATGCCAAAAAATGCAAGGATGCGTTCCCACAGTGCAGGCTTATTTAATGGTCAGATACAAAAAAGATACACACCAACGCGTTTCGGACTACAACAAGTCCTTTCTCAAGGTGAATAAAATACTTACCCCCCTGGAGTGTTATTTATATGAATTACCTGCACCTCTGTGCCAATCGCGGCACTTCCGCATTGATCACGTGATCGGAGCGTCAAGCGTCATTGCGTGGTGGTGCGTCATCTCACGCATGGGGTATCGCGCCTGGACACACACAGGACCTAGTCAGGGAACGAGTGAAGCATGAAGACGTGACCACAAGTGCCCTGAACTGTGTCTCATGCCTTGCCCAATGCGAGAGTCCCAGCGCGTGAATGGGTGTAACGTCATCACGTCACGCTAGATGAGGGATGATTGGGAGGTGTAATTGAAAAAAACTTGAAAAAACTTTATTGAATACACACACTCCAAAGGGGGAACATCAAGGTAAACTTAATGAAAAATTAAAAAGACATGACAAGTGTTATAAAAAGACAAACGTTTAAAAAAACAATAACTGTTTAACATTAATTAAATGAACAACCTTTGATATTGGGTATTGTTATCAAAATATCATGGTAACGATGGGTGTGCATGGGGTTGAGTGATTACACTTAATGTATACATTAGTATATGGCAAGAAAACATACAAAATATATTCACTAATTTAGGTTTGCTTTTTAGAACAACCCCAATGCCCCTAAGGAAACTGACATAGGACTGAATGGGTGACAAATTGTTAATGAGAATTGTACAATCCTGATCTTAATTCGAATAGGGTTATGTACATATTGTGCATTAAGTAATAAGATCTAATATAAACCTAGTTGGACATCAATACTTTACAACTTGATTTTGGTCACTCTGTAGGAGGGACAATCTGTGAGGTAGTATTTGAAGTATGTAATAATTATCAGGGTTGTGCAATGTCTCTATTATATGGCACAAATATATTGTATAACAGAAAATTAACATTTTTATATTTTATGCACAGTCCCTGAAAATCAATTCCATAATGTTTCAACATTATTCTCGGACAATTATATCTAAGCAACAACACTCGAAGGAGCATACATTTTAGGTATTAGAACAGGTTTTATGTGTCGAACAAGAGAGATCCTATATCCCAATCGGAATTTAAACCGTGAGGGATCCGTGTCTGTAAGGTGAAAATCCAATATAGTTCTCTCTTGTTCAGAACATTCAACCTATTGCCCCCTCTCGTGGGGAATGGTACATGTTCTATACCTTGGCAGGTTAAATTGTTAACATTGCCCAAGCTACAATGTGTGAAATGATTGGACACTGGGTGACTGGTATCTTTTTTTGCAATAAGGCGCAGATGTTCTAATATACGAACTTTGAGACATCGTATAGTGCGGCCGACATACTGCTTGCCACAGCCACATTTGAGCAGGTACACCACGTGTGTGGTGTCACAATTAATGAAATGTTTCAACCGAAATTTGTTTTTAGTTTTAAATGAAATGAATTCAGTAGTTTGATTCATAAATTTACAAATTTTACATTTTGAACACTTATGGTTACCCAGGGGTGACCTATTGACAGGTACTAACTCCGAAGAGAACATGCTTGCAGAGACATAGTTAGCTATTGTTTTAGCCCTCCGAAACACGAATCTAGGACCCTCCTCATAAATAGAGTGTAGTATTGGATCTGCTGCCAACACTGCCCAATGTTTTTTGACTATGTGTTTGATAGTCATTGCTTGATTACTGTGTTGAACAATAAAGTATGGTGATTGGGAATGTTTCATTTTTCTATTTTTACTCCTGTCCAGGAGATCCTCTCTACTCATCAAATTAACTTCTTCAAATGCTTTATTAAGATCTTTCTTATTGTACCCCCTAGCTTCAAAACGACTCATCAGGTCAAGGGATTGTATGAGAAAATCTTCATTTTTTGTACAAATTCTTTTTAATCGTATTAGTTGGCCTTTTGGAATGCCCCTAATGAGTGATTTAGGATGGCAGCTGTCAGCACGTAGCAGTGTATTACGTGAGTTTGATTTCCGATAAACAGTGGTGGTGATATTTTTGTGCATATCAATAAATAAAAATAAATCTAAGAAGTGAATATGGTGAAAGTCATAATTTGCCGTGAATTTTAGATTTAAGTGATTATCATTAAGGTGCTCAATAAATAATAAGAGTGAGTGTTCATCCCCATTCCAAATAAAGATAAGGTCGTCAATGTAACGTTTGTAAAAAGGGATAAGGTGTCTAAAGGGATTTTTTTCCCCAAACATGTGGACCGACTCCCACCAACCTAGGAACAAGTTTGCGTAGGAGGGGGCAAAACTTGTCCCCATGGCGGTACCACGTGTTTGTAGAAAAAAATCCCCGTCGAACATAAAGTAGTTGTGGGTTAACAAAAAATGTATCGCATTCAAAATAAAAGTGCTCTGTGCCGGTGGTAAATCTGAATGTTGTAAATAAAACCTGACAGCTGCCATCCCATGTTCATGCAGTATAACTGTATATAGCGATGTTATGTCAAGGCTCAACCAAATATAATTACTTTCCCATCTGATGAGGCGAAGTTGATTCTGAAGATCTCCACTATCTTTTATGTGTGAAGGTAACGCTTGCACCATGTTTTGCAGGAAATGATCGACATATCTTGATACACCATCTCCCAAAGATCCAATACTGGAGACAATTGGCCTCCCTGGGGGGGAGACCAAAGTCTTGTGGATCTTTGGGAGATGGTGAAAGATAGGTATGATGGGATAGGGACGAAACAGGGCCTCCAGTTCGCTGGAATCTAGGGCACCCAAAATGGAGCCCTCATCTAAGAGTGATCTTAGCTCCCTTACAAATGTATCAGTGGGGTCTCCTCTCAGGAGAACATAGGATGATTGGTCATTTAATTGTCGGAGGGCCTCAAGTTTGTAATCCTTTTTGTTGAGGACCACAATGGCCCCTCCTTTGTCCGCTCCCTTTACAACCAGCGAGCTGTTGGCCTTTAGTGTATTGAGTGCAGCCCTCTCTAAGACAGTAAGGTTATCAATTGTATGGTGCAATGGTGAGAGAGAGAATGAGTAACCTCTGGACAGGAGAGATAGATCTCGTTCTATGAGTTGCTCAAAAGTAGCCAGACAGTTGCCTTTCATGTGTGCTGGATAAAAAACAGATTTTTTTCTGAAGCCCGATGGTCGTCTACCTAAAAAGGAGGAAGGGACATCTGTATCATCAGTATTTTCAATAATCAAATCAACCAAATCCTGTGCACAACAATGCTCTTTGAAGGTAAACTGCTTGACATAATGAGCACAATCTGTAATATTAGAAACAGGAGAAAGAGGGTCAGTGTCAGCAGATACTGTTAGATTGGTATCATCCTTACTAAAAAATCTTTTTAGAGTCAATTTGCGTACGTATTTGTGAAGGTCAATAACAGTTTCAAATAATTGAAAGTCATTACAGGGAGCAAACTTTAGACCTTTGTCAAGGACCGATAGTTCAGCCTGGTTAAGGACAATATCGGAAAGATTGATAACCCCAGTTTGGTCAATTAGAAGTTCTTCTTTCTTTTCTGGGGATTTTTTATGTTTCCTTTTTTGGCTCCTCCTTGTGTGTCTGTACTGACCCTGTTTTTTGACCCGAAGAAGGTCCTGGACTCATATTCTGATTCCCCATAAAGATTTTGATTGGAGGATGCACCCCCTTGATATCCACTTTGCCTCTCTGTGGGGTGGTCAGGATTGGAATTATCTCTATCATTAGACAACCTACGTCTGGGAAAATTCTCCACATCTGAACCTTCAGATTCTGCACTGGTAGACTGTGTGAAGGATATGTTCTTCTTCAAAATGGATTTTTGTTGCGGCTGTCCCCTGGCTTGATTGGATTTGTGTGGTGTTGAAAAATTAAAATTCTTAGGGCGGGGAGGTCTTTGCCAAACATATACCTGATTCCGGATATAATCTTGTTTGTCCCTCTCAAATTTAACTTGTTTTTTGGACATAACTTCTTTTTCCATGCTCTTTATGTTGTTTGATAAAGCCAAATCAAGATCATCAAAACCCTCCATTTTTTTATATTGGGAGAGATTCTTTTGTAAGGATGTAATTTCTTCATCCAATAATGATTTTTTCCTTTGTTTTGGCCTTTATGATTAAGTCAATAAGTGTAAAAGAGCATGTATTGAGTGTCTCCTTCCATTTGGCCTCAAACTCTTGGTTGATGAAACCAAACGTAGGAGATTTCTTTATTCGTAACCCCCTTGGTATTCTTTGTGTTGTTGCATAGTTTTGTAGCGAGATAATATCCCACCATAATCGTATTTTGCTGGATAATGTTTTTTCTAATTTAGAAAAATTAATTTTTAAGTCTGACACATCCTCACAGTCAAGCTCTAGGGTGTTGTCAAAAACCTGTTGAGCTTTCTTAACTCGCTGGGAATTGTCTGAGCAGTTGAAAGCGAATTGCACAGAAATGTCCGTATCAGTCTCCAAGTCAGTTTCTATCGAATTCTGATCCATTGTGTAGTCTATAATAAATGTTGTATGTACAACAAACTACAAAAAGCTGTAGGGAAAAAACGCACCTTGCTTAAAAAATATTGTGTTGCTGATTCGAGCCACCCCACAACACAGATACAATGATGAAAACGTTGTATGGTGCTCTAAAGAATACAGCGAACACTACACATGTCTTGATTGTAGAAAAGTGGATTAACCCAATAACGGATATAGATATGAAATGTCCAAAAGATGCATGTAAACACTACAATCCCACAATGCACGGTAGTAAGGATGTTTGAGTAGTAAGCATCTATAAAGGAACAATCATTATGAATAAAGTCCAGAACTATCCTGGAGATTCCCACCACCCCATAAATAGGTTCGCATACACCGGTGTAAAGCTCGTGCCCATTGCTGTACCCCTCTGTTGTAAGTAAAATGTGCGATCAAATAAAAAATAATTGTGTGTCAATAAATAATTAATAGCATCCAAAATAAATGATGTGTGGAAGTGATTGCTATCTGGACCTCCGATAAAGTGCTCAACAGCTGCCACCCCCTGATCGTGTCTAATTATTGAATAGAGGGACGTGACGTCCATGGTTACCCAAATAGATTGTGGGCTCCAATTCACGTTTTTCAATTTTCTAATGAGGTCCCCTGAATCCAGCAGGAATGAAGGTAAATTTTTAACAAAAGGTTGTAGATATTGATCAATATATTTTGATAAGCCATCTCCCAAAGATCCAATAGACGAGATGATTGGCCTCCCCGGAGGGTCGACCAATGTCTTATGGACCTTTGGGAGATGGTAGAAAACCGGTATGACTGGGTTTGGATTCCGCAGAAATGCAACTTCCGTTTTGTTTAATACCTGTGTGATTTCCCCCACTTCTATCAAATCTTTGTATGACCTCAAAAACCTCTCCGTGGGATCATCTGGTAGAGCAGAGTAGGTTGTGGCATCCTCAAGTTGCCGAAAGGCTTCCTTAAGGTAGCCAGCCCTACTCTGCACCACCACGGCTCCTCCCTTGTCGGCGTTTTTTATGACGATTTTGGAGTTTTTCTGTAAAGACAATAATGCCTTCTTTTCTTTGTGATTTAGATTGTGTTTACCCACATTAGATAGGGAATAGCCCTCCGCTAGAATACGCAGGTCCCTAATGACCAAATTCTCAAACGTCGTCAAGAAAGGACCCTTAGAGAATTGTGGATCAAATACAGAACCCCTTTTGAGGGTAGACCTCCAGTTACTGAACTCTGGAATAACACTCTGTTCAGATGAAACATCGTTATCATATAATAATTCTTCAAGGTCCAGTATATCTTGGAGATCGCAAGCCCCTCTAAAAGAGGGAGTCAGAATCCCTGGATCACCTAAAGGTGGTTCAGGGTCTTCTTGAAGGTGTGGTGAGGATTGTACTCCAGGTAACTCAACATTCCCCATAATGTCCAATGATCTGTCCTCTGTGGTACCCATAAATTGGGAACGTTTGTGGAAAAATGACTTTAGAGATAGTTTTCTCACAAATTTGTGGACATCTATGGCGGTGTTGAATAGGTCAAAGTCCATAGTTGGTGCATATTTAAGTCCCTTTTGTAAAAGTGACACTTCTGCGGCGGTTAGTTCCTCCCCAGAGATATTTATAACATCCATTTCTTGGTCAGTACTTACTTCTTCCTTTTGGCCGGCCATCTGCCGCCCTCTCTTCTTTTTTCCTCTTCTGGCTCTTTTTGGTTTTTCTGGAAGAGAGGGAAGTTTTTTTGCTGTTGTGGATGTCTGGAGGAGGATTGTTGTTCCATTCCGCTGTCATGATAACTTCTTGTATGGTCCGCACCTGGTTTCCTGGATGTTTCCACAGGACCATCCGAATGGTATCCTGTTTTATCAGACTGGAAAAAAGATACTGAATGCGAAAGGTTATCTACATCCGAAAAATCAGAATCCCCACTCGTTTGATCAGTATTTTTTGATTTGAGTATTGATTTGCGCGGAGTAGACCGCATAACCCTTTCTTTTTGATGGTAATTTTTCTGAGGGCCCTGATTCTCCCTGTCTCTGATAGGGTTAACACGCTGCCAACTATATACTTGCTTCTTCTCATAGTCGGTGCGGTCCCTATCATATTTGACCTGTTTTTTTGCAGTGATATCTTCCTCAGCTCTCAATACTGTCTCTGCTAGTATTCTGTCATAGTTTCTAAAACCTTCCAAGTTTTTAAATTTTTGTAATTGTGATTGGAGTTCTTTGATTTGTGTTTGCAAACTTTTCCTCTCATTAACTTTTTGTTCAATGATGAGCTCCATTAGTTTGAAACTGCACTGGTCTAGTGTGGCCACCCATTGTTGTTCAAATTGGGGGGTAGAAAACCCAAATGTTGGGACCTTTTTTACACGTAAACCCCTTGGGATCCTTTTATTTGATATATAATTTTCCATGGAAATGATATCCCACCATGCTCTGATGTTCAAAATCAAAAGTCTCTCCAATCTTTGGAAGTGTGTTTTTAAATCTGAAATGTCCTTGGTGTCAACGTCCACTACCCGTTCAAACACTTGTTGTGCCCTTTTCTTTCTAATAGAGTCGTCCCAACAGTTTAAAGCATACATTGTAGGTTCCTCTTCAACTGCCTCATTTTCCTCCATCTCAGCCATCTCAGCCATAATAACAAAAAGGCGTGGATATACCACTGAATGTGAATAAGCTTTTTAGAGACACAGGAGAATGTCCATGCACTTCTTCATATAATCGTTAAAAGTTCATTCCATACACCTGCTCATACAATAAAATTAATGCACCAACTATGGACTTTGACCTATTCAACACCGCCATAGATGTCCACAAATTTGTGAGAAAACTATCTCTAAAGTCATTTTTCCACAAACGTTCCCAATTTATGGGTACCACAGAGGACAGATCATTGGACATTATGGGGAATGTTGAGTTACCTGGAGTACAATCCTCACCACACCTTCAAGAAGACCCTGAACCACCTTTAGGTGATCCAGGGATTCCGACTCCCTCTTTTAGAGGGGCTTGCGATCTCCAAGATATACTGGACCTTGAAGAATTATTATATGATAACGATGTTTCATCTGAACAGAGTGTTATTCCAGAGTTCAGTAACTGGAGGTCTACCCTCAAAAGGGGTTCTGTATTTGATCCACAATTCTCTAAGGGTCCTTTCTTGACGACGTTTGAGAATTTGGTCATTAGGGACCTGCGTATTCTAGCGGAGGGCTATTCCCTATCTAATGTGGGTAAACACAATCTAAATCACAAAGAAAAGAAGGCATTATTGTCTTTACAGAAAAACTCCAAAATCGTCATAAAAAACGCCGACAAGGGAGGAGCCGTGGTGGTGCAGAGTAGGGCTGGCTACCTTAAGGAAGCCTTTCGGCAACTTGAGGATGCCACAACCAACTCTGCTCTACCAGATGATCCCACTGAGAGGTTTTTGAGGTCATACAAAGATTTGATAGAAGTGGGGGAAATCACACAGGTATTAAACAAAACGGAAGTTGCATTTCTGTGGAATCCAAACCCAGTCATACGGTTTTCTACCATCTCCCAAAGGTCCATAAGACATTGGTCGACCCTCCGGGGAGGCCAATCATCTCGTCTATTGGATCTTTGGGAGATGGCTTATCAAAATATATTGATCAATATCTACAACCTTTTGTTAAAAATTTACCTTCATTCCTGCTGGATTCAGGGGACCTCATTAGAAAATTGAAAAACGTGAATTGGAGCCCACAATCTATTTGGGTAACCATGGACGTCACGTCCCTCTATTCAATAATTAGACACGATCAGGGGGTGGCAGCTGTTGAGCACTTTATCGGAGGTCCAGATAGCAATCACTTCCACACATCATTTATTTTGGATGCTATTAATTATTTATTGACACACAATTATTTTTTATTTGATCGCACATTTTACTTACAACAGAGGGGTACAGCAATGGGCACGAGCTTTGCACCGGTGTATGCGAACCTATTTATGGGGTGGTGGGAATCACTGTTTATTTTTTCAAGCACAAATCCTTTTCGTAAACACATCACATTTTATAGAAGGTTTATTGACGACCTGATTATGATTTGGGAGGGTGACTTAGACACTTTGCACAATTTCTTTCACTATATTAATACTAACGATTTAAATTTAGTCTTCACTCACATTTACAACACGCAACACATTGACTATCTGGACCTCCGATTGTCTATCGACATCAAAGGCCAAATACAAACAGAGACATACAGAAAACCTAACGCAAGAAACATGCTATTAAGAGCCGACAGCTGTCATCCACCTGCCGTCATTAGAGGTATTCCCAAGGGCCAGTTCCTCAGACTGAGGAGAAATTGCTCCACCGAGGAGGCCTTTTCCCGTCAGTCTGGGGAACTATGCCATCGTTTCCATCAGCGAGGTTACAACACAGAGCATCTGACCCAAATCCACAAAGAAGTTGCACTAACCAATAGAGAGGATTTATTGAAAACCAGACAGAAATACTTACCAATCCATGGGGAGAATAAAACCAAGGGAGACACCAATTTCATGGGAGAGGATGTTCCACTTATGATTACACAGTACAACAGATGCAGTAATCAAATCCAGAAAATTATCCGTAATCACTGGAACATCCTCCAAATGGATTGGAGTCTGAAAAAATATGTGGAAAAGGGTCCCCGTTTTGTTTACCGCAAGGCAAAAACTATTGCCACCTATATCTCACCAAGTTATGTTGCATCCTTGCCTCCCCCCATTAAGAAATTTATAACCAAGGGATAATACAGATGTGGGAAATGTAAGATTTGTCGGTTTATGATACCCTCAAAACAATTTAGGGGTCGTGGATCCAATCAGGATTTTCCGATCAAGTCATTCATCAATTGTGACACCCAATATGTGATCTATCTATTGACGTGTGGGTGTGGAATCAACTATGTAGGAAGGACAATCAGACCTTTAAAGAATAGAATACTTGAGCACATCAGGTTAATTAAAAAAGGTGATACATCCCACCCTGTCTCGAACCATTTTGTACAATGCCCCAAAGGTAACTTAAATGGGCTAAAAGTTCAGGGAATTGAAAAAATCTTCTCTAAAGAAAGAGGAGGTGACATGCTTAACCTTTTAGACCGCAGGGAGGCATATTGGATATTTATGCTTCAGACAAGAACTCCCTGTGGTCTAAATATAGAATGGAACCTGTCTCATTTTTTGCATAGATGAAGGATAAATTCATGAGTATATTTAATTATTAACAGCACCATCCCCCCAATACTATATTGTCCTTCTGGTATGAGACACCTCCTAAAGGTCTCGTCCGCAACCTTCCAACATCTTGGGAGCCCTTTATAATCCACTAATTACATAGTTTGAATTAAATTATAAATTACAGTACCCTATTGTCAACAGGTAATTATACAGTTTCTTTGTCATTATATGAATTATGTAGGATAACAAGAATCTGTATATATAAAAGCATATTACATTTGTTGTTCCTCAGCCTTGGGGACATTAAGGACAAGACATACCAACAAGTCTTGTGAAATGTCTTTATTGTTTTTAACATATGCTTGATATTTTCAATCTATACATGTTTTGAACTCAGTTTCAAGGTGCATATTGTATCATGGTACTAGTAGTTTCGTTTGCTTTTTAATAGAGTGTTGTATGTACCACATTGTATGTTTTTGTTTTATATGGGATCAATATGGACAAGGCCCATTACCTATGACAGGTAAACCTGATAACTGGATCGTGTTTTCAT